>NC_060121.1:301600673-301900673 GCF_021461395.2 Schistocerca americana
ATTACAAACGACCAAAAGCTTTAGCAGTGGAACGATTCATTCGAGAGGAAGGCAAGATACCGCCAAACGATATTGTCGGAATTCACCTGTCCGTCATTAGCCCCACGGTGTATTTTAAGATGGTAAATGGTGGTGGTGGTGGTTGTTGGATGTTTAAGGGGGACTAAACAGCGAAGGTCATCAGTCCCCCATTCCAAAATCAGGCGAGCCGAAAATCTACGAAGCAGATAAAAACCAAAGGGGGAGGAGACGTCCCCCCAGGCGCTAAAAGAACACAAATGCAGAAACAAACACTACAAACAAGAACAGGACAGAGGCACACCAGACAGAAAGAAACAGAAGAAAGGAAGATGGCCGGAGACTGGTTGACTGACCACGAGAACAAAAATGGGAAAGAGTCAACCATCTCACGGTACACCAGAACAGCAACAGACACAAGGACAAAAGACACAGAAAGGGAAAGGCGCAGGACCTCCCTAAATCGAACCATAAAACGGACTACCACGGATAAAATTTAAAACGTCATCAGCCCTGGAGGCATCGTCAGATAAAACCAAAGCCAAAGTGCCCGGGAGATTAAAAGATTGCCGGAGTGTGCGCAGTCGAGGACACTCCAGCAAAACGTGGCCGACCGTCAGCCGGGACCCACACTGACACAGGGGGGGATCCTCCTGACGCAAGAGATGGCCGTGCGTCAGGTACGTATGGCCGATGCGCAGCCGACACAGGACTACCGAGTCCCTGCGAGAAGCCCGCAGGGAGGAACGCCACACGGCGGTCGTCTCCTTGACAGCCCGCAGTTTATTCGGGGCTGTCATGCCACGCCACTCAGCAGCCCACATCCCAATCAGCTTACGGCGCAACACCATCTGCTGGTCGCGAGCCGTAAGGCCGATCTCCAAAGCCGGGGCGTCGATCGCCCCTTTGGCCAGCCTGTCTACACGTTCGTTCCCTGGGATGCCAACATGACCGGGCGTCCAAACCAGGACCACCGAACGACCAGAACGGGCAATGGCGGAAACAGTCTCCTGAATGGAGGACACCAGAGGAGAGGAGGGATAGCAGCGGTCGATGGCCTGAAGGCTGCTCAGGGAGTCACTGCAGATCACGACGGACCTACCTGAGCAGAAACGCATATGGTCAAGAGCGCGCAATAGGGCCACCAGCTCTGCAGTAAAAATACTGCAGCCAGCCGGCAAGGAGCGCTGCTCAACATGAGCAGCATGAGCAAAAGAGTAGGCAGTGCGACCATCAACTAGGGAACCATCAGTGTAGACAGTCTCACAGTCCGAAAATGAGGCGAGGAGAGCAAGAAAACGGCGACGGAGGGCCACAGGCGGAACCGAGTCCTTGGGTCCCTGTGCCAAGTCCAGACGGACGGACGGCCGGGACAAACACCAGGGAGGTGTAGGTGTATGGACCCGGAAGGGAGGCAGAAGAGGGAATGACCCCAGTTCTGACAGCAGGGACTGGACATGGACAGCTATGGAAAGCCCAGACCTAGGGCGCCGTTCGGGCAGATGGAGGACCATAGCAGGGAAAAGCAGGCGACGATTGGGATGATCTGGCGAGCAATGAACGTGGACAGCATAGTCGACAAGCAGACGATGGCGTCGAATCCTCAGTGGGGGAACCCCGGCCTCCACCAGTAGACTATCCACGGGGCTGGTGCGAAAAGCGCCAGTGGCAAGCCTAACCCCACAGTGGTGTATGGCGTCTAACAACTTTAACACTGAGGGGGACGCAGACCCATAGGCCAGGCTCCCATAATCAAGCCGGGACTGCACCAGGGCTCTGTACAACCGCAGCAGCGTGCAGCGATCTGCACCCCAAGACGTGTGGCTAAGGCAGCGGAGGGCGTTGAGGTGCCGCCAGCATTTTTGCTTCAGCTGAGTAACATGAGGAACCCATGTGAGCCGGGCATCAAACACGAGTCCCAAGAAGCGGCAAGTGTCCACCACTTCAAGCAGGTGGCCGTCGAGGTAAAGTGCAGGATGAGGGTGGACCGTCCGACGCCTGCAGAAGTGCATTACTCGAGTCTTGGCAGCAGAGAACTGAAACCCATGAGTCAGTGCCCATGATGCTGCCTTGCGAACGGCGACTTGCAGCCTGCGTTCGGCGACTCCCGTAGTCGTGGAGCTAAATGAGATGCAGAAGTCGTCGGCATACAAAGAAGGAGACACCGACGACCCCACTGCTGCTGCCAGACCATTAATGGCCACTAAAAATAAGGAGACGCTCAACACCGAGCCCTGCGGGACCCCATTTTCCTGTATATAAGAGGAACTAGAGGTGGCACCGACTTGCACCCGGAAAGAGCGGCGCAATAAAAAGTTTTGAAGAAAAGCCGGGAGCCGACCACGAAGACCCCACCCATGCAACGTGGCGAGGATGTGATGCCTCCATGTGGTGTCATACGCCGTCCGCAGATCGAAAAATACAGCAACAAGATGCTGACGTCGGGCAAAAGCCGTACGGACAGCAGATTCCAGCCGCACCAAATTGTCCACTGCAGACCGGCCCCGACGGAAGCCACCCTGGGATGGAGCGAGGAGACCGCGCGACTCAAGGACCCAACACAAACGCCGCCCCACCATACATTCGAGCAATTTGCACAAAACGTTGGTGAGGGTAATGGGACGATAGCTGTCCACCGCCAGTGGGTCCGCACCGGGTTTCAAGATGGGGACAATAACGCCCTCCCGCCATTGCGACGGGAACACGCCTTCGCTCCAAATGCGATTAAATATCGCGAGAATGTGTCTCTGGCAGTCCCTGGAGAGATGCTTCAGCATCTGCGCGTGGATGCAGTCTGGACCTGGTGCTGTATCAGGGCAATCGGCGAGGGCGGCGAGGAATTCCCTCTCGCTGAAAGGTGCATTGTATGTTTCAGAACGACGCGTGTGGAATGAGAACTGCGTCCGCTCGGCTCGCTCCTTTAGAGAGCGAAAGGCGGGGGGATAGGATGCAGTCGCAGAGCTCTGAGCAAAGTGCGCGGCTAGCCGTTCAGCAATGGCGGCAGCGTCCATGCAGACAGCGCCGTCCAAGGAGAGCCCAGGGACACCCATAGGGGTCTGGGAGCCATAAATCCGCCGGATCCGGGACCACACGTGCGAGGACGAGACACGGGAGCCCAGGGAGGAGACGTACCTCTCCCAGCACTCCTGCTTACGCCGTGCAATAAGACGACGGGCGAAGGCACGGAGCCTCTTAAAGGCGATGAGGGTCTCCAGAGACGGGTGCCGCCTATGACGCTGGAGAGCCCGCCTACGGTCGCGAATAGCCTCAGCAATCTCCGGCGACCACCAGGGGACAGCCTTCCGCCGAGGGAGACCAGAGGAACGGGGGATAGCAGCCTCGGCCGACGAAATGACGGACGTGGTGAAAACACGGACCACCTCGTCAATGTCACCCTGTGGGGGAGACGCAATGGTTACAGCGGAAGTAAAAGCTGGCCAGTCAGCCCTGTGGAGAGCCCAGCGGGGCAAGCGCCCAGAAGAATGACACTGTGGCAGTGACAAATAGATGGGAAAATGGTCACTGCCACACAGGTCAGGATGCACCCTCCAGTGGAGGGATGGGACAAGTCCAGGGCTGCAAATAGAGAGATCGATGGCCGAGAACGAGCCATGGGCCACACTGAAATGCGTGGGAGCACCAGTGTTCAAGAGGCTAAGGTCGAGCTGAGCCAACACATGCTCCACGGCCCGACCGCGATCATCGGAGACAGTCCCACCCCATAGAGGATTGTGGGCGTTGAAATCGCCCAGAAGCAGCAATGGTGGCGGGAGTTGAGCCAGCAGCTCAGCCAAGACATGTCGGGGGAGCTCCCCATCCGGAGGAATGTAAACAGAGCAAACAGTAATAGCCGGCGAGAGCTCAACCCTGGCAGCAACTGCCTCTAAGGGCGTCTGAAGGGGTACTGGCGAGCTACAGACAGAGTGGTGAACAAATAGGCAAACCCCACCAGACGCTCGTTGACAGGCAGCACGGTTCTTATAGTATCCCCGATAACCGCGAAGGGCGGGGGTCCGCAGTGCAGGAAACCAAGTTTCCTGCAGAGCAATGCAGAGAACAGGGGAATCACTCAGAAGCATCCGGAGCTCTGGCAGGTGGCGGAAATAACCGCCGCAGTTCCATTGGAGAATGGAAGCAAGAAGGGACTGGGAGGGCGTGAATGCGACTAAGAGGCAGACAGCGCTTCAGAGCCAACCGCCGCCACTGGGGGAGAGTCAGCGGAGTCCATAGGAGAGGCCCCCAAGGGTTCCGTGAGGGCGAGATCCGCGGCAGAGGCGAGGATCTCCACCTCATCCCCGGAGCCAGGACTATGTACAGCAGGCGGTGCTGTAACCGCCGGAACGTCCTTCTTCTTGGACACATTCCGTTCCTTCTTCTCGCGTCTGCCCTTAGGGTGAGAGGGCTGGGAGAGCTTCTCTGAAGGAGCGTCAGAGGCTGACGACGACGCAGAAGCCCTACGACCAGCAGGTGGCGGAACCTTCAGCCACTGGCTGACATCTGGCTGGGAAGGAGAAGAAACGGAGGAAGGGAGAGCCCCGAGGGACCCCTTCCGCGAGAGAGGAACCGGCGGAGGCAACGCCGCCGGAGAAGGAGGGGGAGGAATCGAGCCTCCCGGTTGTGGAGCAGATGTCACTCCCGAAGTAAGCTTGGGGGGAGCGACAGAAGAGGGTTTGCCCCCAACTGCTAAGGGGGCAAGAGAGGAAGGCTTGCCCCCAGGCACAAGGGGGGCAGACAGAGATACATGGCCCCGAGGGCCCACTGAAGGCGGCACAGATGAAGCGACAACCGTCGCTCGTGCGGGCGACGATAACGTGGCTGCAGCATAAGATGTTCGAAGGGGAGCAGGATACAACCTTTCATATTTCTGTTTAGCCTCTCGATAAGTAAGCCGGTCCAGGGTCTTAAATTCCATTATTTTCCGCTCCTTATGAAGAACGGGGCAATCCGGCGAGCATGGAGAGTGGTGCTCCCCACAGTTGACACATACAGGCGGGGGCGCACATGGAGAATCGGGATGAGACGGGCGTCCGCAATCTCGACATGTAGCGCTGGATGGGCGACGGGAGGACATATGCCCAAACTTCCAGCACTGGAAGCACCGCATCGGGGGAGGGACGTATGGCTTCACGTCGCAACGGTAAACCATTACCTTGACCTTCTCGGGCAAGACATCACCCTCGAAGGCCAAGATAAAGGCACCGGTGGCCACCCTGTTTGTCTTGGGTCCTCGATGGACACGACGGACAAAATGCACACCACGTCGTTCCAAGTCGGCTCTCAGCTCGTCATCGGATTGTAACAAGAGGTCACGATGGTAAATAATCCCCTGGACCATATTTAAGCTACTGTGGGGAGTGACGGTAACAGGGACGTCACCCAGCTTATCACACAAGAGCAACGCTCGTGACTGGGCTGGGGAGGACGTCTTGAGGAGGATGGACCCATTCCTCATTTTTGACAACCCTGCCACTTCCCCAAACTTATCCTCCAGGTGTTCCACAAAAAACATAGGCTTCGTCGGAAGAAAGGAGTCACCATCTGTCCTGCTGCAGACGAGGTATTGCGGTACATAAGGCTCCCGCTTGGCACTAGACCGGCGTCCCTCGCATGGCGCAGCCAACGAGGGGAACGTCTGAGGGTCATATTGCGCAGCATCGAAGTCGACTCTACCTCGCTTAGAGACGCTGGTGGCCGTGCGACCACCAGCTTGGTGTGATTTATTGCGCTTCATTGCGCCACATCCGCCCAGATGCCACCTACTCCGAACGAGGGCTCTCCCCAAGGGCGCCACCCAGCCAAAGCAACGGGTACCTGGCTGATATCCCGTTGCCCGGAGTCCCCGTGCCCCAGACAAGATGGGCACATACTCCTTGGCATGCATGGGGAGGAAACAGCTCTGGCATCTGTAGTGCGATCCCTGCGTGGTCAGGGGGCTACCACCAAGAGGGTACATGACGACCCCACCACAACGGACTGGCTACCGTGCTGGATTTTAGGTGTTTAAAGGGTCCACAGTTGTCGTAGGCGCTAAGAATAAGAGCGCGCACAAGGCGAGAAGGAGACAACCCAGAAGACATTGGGCGTAGTCCCCCCCACACGACAATAGGGAACATGCAAGATGGTGGAGCATGATGGACCAATACAAAAACACCACGTAAGGTGTCCTTCCCCAAATGGCACGCACTGACGACGGAAATTTGGAAGAAAAAAAAGGTCAAACCCAAGAGGGGACCATCACAGAAGGCCGAAACGTTTGAGACTCCTTTTAGTCGCCTCTTACGACAGGCAGGAATACCGCGGGCCTATTCTTACCCCCGAACCCGCAGGGGGGTAAGATGGTAAATGACGCGGCGTGTGAGAGAATTCTACAGGCGACAAAAGCAGGTCTCCGATTTTGCCATGGTGACGGGAATGTCGGTACGGTTACTGTAGACCATGCTGGTCTTGGTGTACGGACAATACGTGTTTTTGAGCTGCCATTTGAGCTTCCGGCTGAAGAAGTTATCGAGGCTTTTAAGCCATACGGCACGGTACATGGCCACACGGCAGAACGCTGGACACAATTCGCCACGTACCCCGTTCTTAACGGAGTGCGACAGATCACTATTGATCTTCCGAAGCATATACCATCCTATCTGACAATTGGTGGTTGTCGGGCGGTGGTGAATTACGATGGTCAACCACGTACATGTTCTGGCTGTGGCCGGGAGGGACACCTCAGGTCGAACTGTATGCAACGGCGGATTACGCAAATGCCTTCAGATGTGCGGGAGCCGTCGCCGGCGATGACAGTACTACCGATCACCTATGCCAAAGCCCTCACTGCGTCCGCTGATGACCGAAAGGTTGGTTGGTTGGTTTGGGGGATTAAAGGGACCAGACTGCCATGGTCATCGGTCCCTTTTTCCAAAGACAAAGAACACCCACAGAGAATAAAAACAAGTAACAGAAGAGATCACAGACGACACAGAACAAGAGATACTGAGACAAAGACAAGACAAAACAAACTAAAACCACACAGAGTGTGACGGTGGTTGGCCGACCATAGACATAAAAAAGAAAGGCCAACCACTGAGAAACACATTAAAAAATCAGTGTAAAACCATAGGCCAAAGGCCAGAATCAACACAAATCATTAAAAGAAAACAGAAACACTCAGAGTAAATGATAAAATCCCCCTGCCCGAATAAAACGTAAAACTGAGTCAGCCATAGTGGAGTCGTCTGTTAAAAGGGCAGGGAGCGTAGCAGGCAGCGCAAATGTCTGCCTGACCACAGCTAAAAGGGGGCAGGCCAGCAAAATGTGGGCCACTGTCAAAGCTGCCCCACAGCGACATAGAGGAGGGTCCTCCCGGCGCAGTAGATAACTGTGTGTCAGCCGGGAGTGGCCAATGCGGAGCCGGCAAAGAACTACTGAGTCCCTGCGAGTGGCTCGCAGGGATGACCGCCACACAGCCGTCGTCTCCTTGACAGCACGGAGTTTATTGCGCATTGACAGTTCCCGCCATTCAGCGTCCCATAGCGCCAAGATTTTGCGGCGGAAGACTGCCCGCAAATCAGTCTCTGGGAGGCCAACGTCCAGAGATGGCTTGCTGGTGGCCTCTTTCGCCAGGCGGTCAACATGTTCGTTACCCGGGATACCGACATGACCGGGTTGGTTGGTTGGTTGGTTTGGGGGATTAAAGGGACCAGACTGCCATGGTCATCGGTCCCTTTTTCCAAAGACATAGAACACCCACAGAGAACAAAAACGAGGAACAGAAGAGATCACAGACGATACAGAACAGGAGAGACTGAGACAAAGACAAGACGAAACGAACGAAAACCACATAGAGATAAACGGTGGTTGGCCGACCATACAAATAAAAAAGGAAAAGCCAACCACTTAGAAACACATTAAAAAATCAGTGTAAAATCATAGGCCAAAGGCCAGAGTCGACACAAAACAAAATTAAAACAGAAACACTCAGATTAAATGATAAAATCCCCCTGCCCGAATAAAACGTAAAACTAAGTCAGCCATAGTGGAGTCGTCTGTTAAAAGGGCAGGGAGCGTATCAGGCAGCGCAAATGTCTGCCTGACCACAGCTAAAAGGGGGCAGGCCAACAGAACGTGGGCCACTGTCAAAGCCGCCCCGCAGCGACATACAGGAGGGTCCTCCCGGCGCAGTAAATAACTGTGTGTCAGCCGGGAGTGGCCAATGCGGAGCCGGCAAAGAACTACCGATTCCCTGCGAGTGGCTCGCAGGGATGACCGCCACACAGCCGTCGTCTCCTTGACAGCACGGAGTTTATTGGACAATGGCAGTTCGCGCCATTCCTCGTCCCATAGCGCCAAGATTTTGCGGCGGAAGACTGCCCGCAAATCAGTCTCTGGGAGGCCAAGATCCAGAGATGGCTTGCTGGTGGCCTCTTTCGCCAGGCGGTCAACATGTTCGTTACCCGGGATACCGACATGACCGGGGGTCCACACAAAGACCACAGAGCGGCCGCAACAGGCAAGAGTATGCAGAGACTCGTGGATAGCCATCACCAGACGAGAACGAGGGAAACACTGGTCGAGAGCTCGTAAACCGCTCAGGGAATCGCTACAGATAACGAAGGACTCACCTGAGCAGGAGCGGATATACTCTAGGGCACGAAAGATGGCGACCAATTCAGCAGTGTAAACGCTGCAGCCATCCTGCAAGGAACGTTGTTCGGAACGGTCCCCTAGAGTGAGCGCATACCCGACACGACCAGCAACCATCGAACCGTCAGTGTAGACAATATCAGAGCCCTGATACGTGGCCAGGAGAGAATAAAAGCGGCGGCGGAAGGCCTCTGGAGGGACTGAGTCCTTCGGGCCCTGTGCCAGGTCCAGCCGAAGGCAAGGGCGACGAACACACCATGGGGGTGTATGCAAAGTAGCCCGGAAAGTAGGTGGAACAGTGAAAACCTGAAGCCCAGAGAGAAGCTCTTTGACGCGGACCGCTACTGTACAACCAGACCGGGGCCGACGATCTGGCAGATGGACGACCGATCGCGGGAACAGGAGACGATAATTTGGATGCCCGGGCGAGCTGAGAACATGGGCAGCATAAGCGGCCAGCAAACGTTGGCGTCGGAACCGCAGGGGAGGGACACCTGCCTCCACGAGTAAGCTGTCCACAGGGCTGGTGCGGAAAGCACCAGTGGCAAGGCGTATCCCGCTGTGGAGAATTGGGTCCAGCACCCGCAACGCAGACGGGGATGCTGAACCATATGCCAGGCACCCATAATCCAGACGGGACTGGATTAACGCCTGGTAGAGCCGTAGCAGGGTAGAGCGGTCGGCTCCCCAGCGGGTGTGGCTCAAACACCGGAGTGCATTGAGATGCCGCCAACACGCCTGTTTGAGCTGCCGGATATGAGGCAGCCAAGTCAACCGGGCATCAAAAACCACCCCCAAAAACCTGTGGGTCTCCACCACAGCAAGGAGTTCGTCGGCAAGATAAAGCCGCGGCTCAGGATGGACTGTTCGGCGCCGGCAGAAATGCATAACGCGGGTCTTGGCTGCCGAAAACTGAAACCCATGGGCTACAGCCCAAGACTGCGCCTTACGGATAGCGCCCTGTAGCTGACGTTCAACAGCTGCAAGGCTGGGAGAGCTGTAATAAAGGCAGAAGTCGTCAGCATACAGGGAAGCGGAGACAGAGTTTCCCACGGCCGCAGCAAGACCGTTAATGGCTATTAAAAACAGACAGACACTTAAAACGGAACCCTGTGGCACACCGTTCTCCTGGACGTGGGAGGAACTATACGAGGCCGCGACTTGCACGCGGAAGGTACGACACGACAGAAAATTGCGGATAAAAATCGGCAGAGGACCCCGAAGACCCCATCCATGGAGCGTAGAAAGAATGTGATGACGCCACGTCGTATCGTACGCCTTCCGCATGTCGAAAAAGACAGCGACCAGGTGCTGACGGCGGGAAAAGGCAGTACGGATGGCCGACTCCAGGCTCACCAGATTGTCGGCGGCGGAGCGGCCTTTACGGAACCCACCCTGAGATGGAGCCAGAAGGCCCCTAGACTCCAGTACCCAATTCAAGCGCCGGCTCACCATCCGTTCAAGCAACTTGCAAAGAACGTTGGTGAGGCTAATGGGACGGTAGCTGTCCACCTCCAGAGGGTTCTTTCCAGGCTTCAAAACGGGGATGACAATGCCGTCCCGCCATTGCGACGGAAACTCCCCCTCGACCCAAAGACGGTTGTAAAGATCGAGAAGGCGCCGCTGGCAGTCCACTGAAAGGTGTTTCAGCATCTGACAGTGGATGCCATCTGGCCCAGGAGCGGTATCAGGGCAAGCAGCTAGGGCACTGCGAAATTCCCACTCACTGAATGGAGCATTGTAAGATTCCGGGTGGTTGCTGCGAAACGAAAGGCTCCGACGTTCCAGCCGCTCTTTAATGGAGCGGAAGGCCTGGGGGTAATTCGCAGAAGCGGAACTCGTAGCAAAATGCTCTGCTAAGCGATTTGCAATGACGTCGGAGTCGGTACAAACGGCTCCATTCAGTGAGAGCGCAGGGACGCTGGCAGGGGTCCGATAGCCGTAGACGCGTCGAATCTTGGCCCAGACCTGCGAGGGAGTAACATGGAGGCCAATGGTGGACACATACCGCTCCCAGCACTCCTTCTTGCCTTGGCGGATAAGGAGGCGGGCCCGCGCACGCAGCCGTTTGAAGGCGATAAGGTGCGCTAAGGAGGGATGTCGCTTGTGACGCTGGAGCGCCCGCCGGCGATCTTTAATCGCTTCAGCGATCTCAGGCGACCACCAAGGCACAGCCTTCCGCCGAGGGGACCCACAGGAATGGGGAATGGCAGATTCGGCGGCAGTAACGATGCCGGTGGTGACCGAGTGAACCACCGCATCAATGTCATCGGTAGAGAGAGGTTCAAAAGCGGCAGTGGAGGAGAACAAGTCCCAGTCAGCCTTATTCAGAGCCCATCTGCTAGGGCGCCCAGAACAGTGGCGCTGTGGTAGTGACAAAAAGATCGGAAAGTGGTCACTACCACACAGGTCGTCATGCACACTCCATTGGACAGATGGTAAGAGGCTATGGCTACAGATTGAAAGGTCAATGGCGGAGTAGGTGCCATGCGCCACACTGAAGTGTGTGAAGGCACCATCATTTAACAGCGAGAGATCGAGCTGCGACAATAAATGCTCAACGATGGCGCCTCGACCTGTTGCCACGGACCCACCCCACAGAGGGTTATGGGCGTTGAAGTCGCCCAATAGCAAGAAAGGTGGCGGCAATTGGGCGACCAGTGCAGCCAGGACGTGCTGCGAGACATCACCATCCGGTGGAATGTAAAGACTGCAGACGGTAACAGCCTGTGGCGTCCACACGCGGACAGCGACAGCCTCTAAAGGCGTCTGGAGAGGGACAGACTCGCTGTGCAGAGTGTGATGAACATATATGCAGACGCCACCAGACACCCTTTCATAAGCTGCTCGGTTCTTGTAATAACCCCGATAGCCACGGAGGGCGGGGGTTCGCATTGCTGGAAACCAAGTTTCCTGGAGAGCAATGCAGAAGAAAGGGTGAAAGCTGATAAGTTGGCGGAGCTCAGCTAGATGGTGGAAGAAACCGCTGCAGTTCCACTGGAGGATGGTGTTGTCCATGGCTGGGAAAGGCGTGACGGGACTGGGAAGGCAGATTACGCCGCTGGGTCACCTGCTGCCTCCAAGTGAGCACCTGCGCCAGTGCTTTCCATGGCGCCGGAGGGACTGGCGAGATCGAGGTCCTCAGCGGACGCCAGGATCTCCACCTCGTCCTCAGACGCAGAGTTTGAGGGTGGCGGTGGGACAGGTGCCACCGCAATGTCAGGTTGCTTGGGAGCCTTTTTCTTCAACGGCTTCGCACGCTGTGCCTTGGGAGGGTCTGGCTGGGAGGGCCCCACTGGGTCAGTCTCAGGGACGGACGACGACCGTGAAGCCCTATGACCAGCGACCGGTTGTTGTTTCAAAACTTTGCGGGTATCCGCTTTGACACTGGGCAAAGCCTGGGAAGGGAGGGCCCCAAGGGACCCCTTCCTGGCTGGAGTGGCCGAAGAAGCCCTACGCTTCTCCGGCTGGGAAGGGGGGACGAATGTCCCGGATGGTTGAGGTGGTGTTGCTCCTGGAGTAGGTGGAGCAACAGTGGGCGAAGTGCCCCCAACAACCAAGGGGGCCGGTGCATTGAGACATGGCTGAGAGGCAGCAGTACGTGACGACACGGGAGAGGATCGGACTGCTTGTGCAGCAGCGGCATAGGTGGATATCATGGGCACGGGATGTAGCCGCTCATATTTCCGCCTTGCCTCAGTGTAGGTCAGGCGGTCCAGGGTCTTATATTCCATTATCTTCCTTTCCTTCTGGAAGATCCGACAGTCCGGTGAGCAGGGGGAATGGTGTTCTCCACAGTTAACACAAATGGGAGGCGGAGCACATGGAGTATCAGGATGCGAAGGACGTCCGCAATCCCGACACGTGATGCTGGAAGTACAGCGAGATGACATGTGCCCGAACTTCCAGCATTTAAAACACCGCATCGGAGGAGGGATATATGGTTTCACATCACAACGGTAAACCATCACCTTAACCTTTTCGGGTAAGACATCACCCTCAAAGGCCAAGATGAAGGCACCGGTGGCCACCTGATTATCCCTCGGACCCCGATGGACGCGCCGGACGAAGTGAACACCTCGTCGTTCGAGGTTGGCGCGTAATTCATCGTCGGACTGCAGAAGAAGATCCCTGTGGAATATAATACCCTGGACCATGTTGAGACTCTTATGCGGCGTGATGGTAACTGAAACATCCCCCAACTTGTCACAATTGAGCAACCTCCGTGACTGGGCAGAGGATGCCGTTTTGATGAGCACAGAACCCGAGCGCATCTTGGACAGGCCCTCCACCTCCCCGAACTTGTCCTCTAAATGCTCCACAAAAAACTGGGGCTTGGTCGACATGAAAGATTCTCCATCAACCCGCGTACACACGAGGTACCGGGGTGAATATTCTCCACTGCCTTCTTTAGCAAGTCGTTCCTCCCATGGAGTAGCTAGGGAGGGAAACGATCTCTGATCCAATTTCTTCACGTTGAGGTTAGACCTCGATCGCTTAGAGACCGCTGGTGGAGGCCCACCAGCGAGAGATGATGTACCACGCTTCATTGCGGGTCATCCGCCCTGATGCCACCTACTCCGACCAAGGGCCCTCCCCACGGGCGCCACCCAGCCACAGCAAAGGCCACCTGGCAGGATGGCCATTGCCGGGAGTCCTGATGCCCCACGGGGATGGGCATCTACTCCTTGGCATACGTGGGGAGTGAACGGCGCAGGCATCAGTAGAGCGATCCCTGTGTTGTCAGGGGGCTACAACCAAGAGGGTACATGGCGACCCCACCACAACGGACTGGCTACCGTGCTGGATCTTAGGTGCAAAAATGGCCAAGGTCGTCGTCACAGTTAAAAGAAACACTGCAGAGGGCAGCGTGGTATTCGCCCAAGAGATCGAAAACGAGCGGGACACCATGGCAACGACGAGAAAGACGGCTATAGGTCTAATTGCACGAAGGATACAGTGCACCATGTAAGGTGCCCTTCCCCAATTGGCTCGCTCTTCGGAATAATTTAGATAGATGGAGGTCAAACCCGAGAGGGGACCATCACATAAGGCCGAAACGTTTGAGACTCCTTTTAGTCGCCTCTTACGACGACATGACCGGGGGTGCACACAAAGACCACAGAGCGGCCGCAACAGGCGAGAGTATGCAGAGACTCGTGGATAGCCATCACCAGACGAGAACGAGGGAAACACTGGTCGAGAGATCGTAAACCGCTCAGGGAATCGCTACAGATAACGAAGGACTCACCTGAGCAGGAGCGGATATACTCTAGGGCACGAAGGATGGCGACCAGTTCAGCAGTGTAAACGCTGCAGCCATCCGGCAAGGAACGTTGTTCGGAATGGTCCCCTAGAGTGAGCGCATATCCGACACGACCAGCAACCATCGAACCGTCAGTGTAAACAACACCAGAGCCCTGATACGTGGCCAGGATGGAATAAAAGCGGCGGCGGAAGGCCTCAGGAGGGACTGAGTCCTTAGGGCCCTGTGCCAAGTCGAGCCGAAGGCTAGGGCGACGAACACACCATGGGGGTGTATGCAAAGTAGCCCGGAAAGGAGGTGGAACAGTGAAACCCTGGAGCCCAGAGAGAAGCTCTTTGACGCGGACCGCTATTGTACAACCAGACCGCGGCCGACGTTCTGGCATACGGACGACCGACCGCGGGAACAGGAGGCGATAGTTTGGATGCCCGGGCGAGCTTAGTACATGGGCAGCATAAGCGGCCAGCAAACGTTGGCGTCGGAACCGCAGTGGAGGTACACCTGCCTCCACTAGTACGCTGTCCACAGGGCTGGTGCGGAAAGCACCAGTGGCAAGGCGTATCCCGCTGTGGAGAATCGGGTCCAGCACCCGTAACGCAGATGGGGATGCTGAGCCATAAGCCAGGCTCCCATAATCCAGACGGGACTGGATTAACGCCTGGTAGAGCCGCAACAGTGTAGAGCGGTCGGCGCCCCAGCGGGTGTGGCTCAAGCATCTCAGAGCGTTTAGATGCCGCCAACAAGTCTGTTTCAGCTGCCGGATATGAGGCAGCCAAGTCAACCGGGCATCGAAAACCACCCCCAAAAACCTGTGGGTCTCCACCACAGCAAGGAGTTCGTCGGCAAGATAAAGCCGCGGCTCAGGATGGACTGTTCGGCGCCGGCAGAAATGCATAACGCAGGTCTTGGCTGCCGAAAACTGAAACCCATGCGCTACAGCCCAAGACTGCGCCTTACGGATAGCGCCCTGTAGCTGACGTTCAACAGCTGCAATGCCTGTAGAGCTGTAATAAAGGCAGAAGTCGTCAGCATACAGGGAAGCGGAGACAGAATTTCCCACGGCCGCAGCAAGCCCGTTAATGGCTATTAAAAACAGACAGACACGTAAAACAGAGCCCTGTGGCACACCGTTCTCCTGGACGTGGGAGGAACTATACGAGGCCGCGACTTGCACGCGGAAGGTACGACACGACAGAAAATTGCGGATAAAAATCGGCAGAGGACCCCGAAGACCCCATCCATGAAGCGTAGAAAGAATGTGATGACGCCATGTCGTATCGTACGCCTTCCGCATGTCGAAAAAGACAGCGACCAGGTGCTGACGGCGGGAAAAGGCAGTACGGATGGCCGACTCCAGGCTCACCAGATTGTCGGCGGCGGAGCGGCCTTTACGGAACCCACCCTGAGATGGAGCCAGAAGGCCCCGAGACTCCAGTACCCAATGCAAGCGCCGGCTCACCATCCGTTCAAGCAACTTGCAAAGAACGTTGGTGAGGCTAATGGGACGGTAGCTGTCCACCTCCAGAGGGTTCTTTCCAGGCTTCAAAACGGGGATGACAATGCCTTCCCGCCACTGCGACGGAAACTCCCCCTCGATGGTGGTGGTTGTTGGATGTTTAAGGGGGACTAAACAGCGAAGGTCATCAGTCCCCCATTCCAAAATCAGGCGAGCCGAAAATCTACGAAGCAGATAAAAACCAAAGGGGGAGGAGACGTCCCCCCAGGCGCTAAAAGAACACAAATGCAGCAACGAACACTACAGACAAGAACAGAACAGAGGAACACCAGACAGAAAGAAACAGAAGAAAGGAAGAGGGCCGGAGACTGGTTGACTGACCACGAGATCAAAAAAGGGAAAGAGTCAACCATCTCACGGCCTACCAGAACAGCAACAAACACGAGGACAAAAGACACAGAAAGGGAAAGGCGCAGGACCTCCCTAAATCGAACCATAAAAAGGACTACCACGGATAAAATTTAAAACGTCATCAGCCATGGAGGCATCGTCAGATAAAACCAAAGCCAAAGTGCCCGAGAGATTAAAAGATTGCCGGAGTGTGCGCAGTCGAGGACACTCCAGCAAAATGTGGCCGACCGTCAGCCGGGACCCACACTGACACAAGGGGGAACCTCCCGACGCAAGAGATGGCCGTGCGTCAGGTACGTATGGCCGATGCGAAGCCGACACAGGACTACCGAGTCCCTGCGAGAAGCCCGCAGGGAGGAACGCCACACATCGGTGGTGGTGGTGGTTGTTGGATGTTTAAGGGGGACTAAACAGCGAAGGTCATCAGTCCCCCATTCCAAAATCAGGCGAGCCGGAAATCTACGGAGCAGATAAAAACCAAAGGGGAGGAGACGTCCCCCCAGGCGCTAAAAGAACACAAATGCAGCAACGAACACTACAGACAAGAACAGGACAGAGGAACACCAGACAGAAAGAAACAGAAGAAAGGAAGAGGGCCAGAGACTGGTTGACTGACCACGAGATCAAAAAAGGGAAAGAGCCAACCATCCCACGGCCCACCAGAACAGCAACAGACACGAGGACAAAAGACACAGAAAGGGAAAGGCGCAGGACCTCCCTAAATCGAACCATAAAAAGGACTACCACGGATAAAATTTAAAACGTCATCAGCCATGGAGGCATCGTCAGATAAAACCAAAGCCAAAGTGCCCGGGAGATTAAAAGATTGCCGGAGTGTGCGCAGTCGAGGACACTCCAGCAAAATGTGGCCGACCGTCAGCCGGGACCCACACTGACACAAGGGGGGATCCTCCTGACGCAAGAGATGGCCGTGCGTCAGGTACGTATGGCCGATGCGCAGCCGACACAGGACTACCGAGTCCCGGCGAGAAGCCCGCAGGGAGGAACGCCACACATCGGTCGTCTCCTTGACAGCCCGCAGTTTATTCGGGGCTGTCATGCCACGCCACTCAGCAGCCCACATCCCAAGCACCTTACGGCGCAACACCAGCTGCTGGTCGCGAGCCGTAAGGCCGATCTCCAAAGCTGGGGCGTCTACCGCCCCTTTGGCCAGCCTGTCTACACGTTCGTTCCCTGGGATGCCAACATGACCGGGCGTCCAAACCAGGACCACTGAACCACCAGAACGGGCAATGGCGGAAACAGCCTCCTGAATGGAGGACACCAGAGGAGAGGAGGGATAGCAGCGGTCGATGGCCTGAAGGCTGCTCAGGGAGTCACTGCAGATGACAACGGACCTACCTGAGCAGAAACGCATGTGCTCAAGAGCGCGCAAGATGGCCACCAGCTCTGCAGTAAAAATACTGCAGCCAGCCGGCAAGGAGCGTTGCTCAACATGGTCAGAGTGAGCAAAGGCGTAGGCAGTGCGACCATCAACTAGGGAACCATCAGTGTAGACAGTCTCACAGTCCGAAAATGAGGCGAGGAGAGCAAGAAAACGGCGACGGAGGGCCACAGGCGGAACCGAGTCCTTGGGTCCCTGTGCCAAGTCCAGACGGACGGACGGCCGGGACAAACACCAGGGAGGCGTAGGTGTATGGACCCGGAAGGGAGGCAGAAGAGGGAATGACCCCAGTTCTGACAGCAGGGACTGGACACGGACAGCTATGGTAAGCCCAGACCTAGGGCGCCGTTCGGGCAGATGGAGGACCATAGCAGGGAAAAGCAGGCGACGATTGGGATGATCTGGCGAGCAATGAACGTGGACAGCATAGTCGACAAGCAGACGATGGCGGCGAATCCGCAGTGGGGGAACCCCGGCCTCCACCAGTAGACTATCCACGGGGCTGGTGCGAAAAGCGCCAGTGGCAAGCCTAACCCCACAGTGGTGTATGGGGTCTAACAACTGCAACACTGAGGGGGACGCAGACCCATAGGCCAGGCTCCCATAATCAAGCCGGGACTGCACAAGGGCTCTGTACAACCGCAGCAGCGTGCAGCGATCTGCACCCCAAGACGTGTGGCTAAGGCAGCGGAGGGCGTTGAGGTGCCGCCAGCATTTTTGCTTCAGCTGAGTAACGTGAGGAACCCATGTGAGCCGGGCATCAAACACGAGTCCCAAGAAGCGGCAAGTGTCCACCACTTCAAGCAGGTGGCCGTCGAGGTAAAGGTCAGGATGAGGGTGGACCGTCCGACGCCTGCAGAAGTGCATAACCCGAGTCTTGGCAGCAGAGAACTGAAAACCATGAGCCAGAGCCCATGATGCTGCCTTGCGAACGGCGACTTGCAACCTGCGTTCGGCGACTCCCGTAGTCGTGGAGCTAAATGAGATGCAGAAGTCGTCGGCATACAAAGAAGGAGACACCGACGACCCCACTGCTGCAGCCAGACCATTAATGGCCACTAGAAATAACGAGACGCTCAACACCGAGCCCTGCGGGACCCCATTTTCCTGTATATAAGAGGAACTAGAGGTGGCACCGACTTGCACCCGGAAAGAGCGGCGCAATAAAAAGCTTTGAAGAAAAGCCGGGAGCCGACCACGAAGACCCCACCCATGCAACGTGGCGAGGATGTGGTGCCTCCATGTGGTGTCATACGCCTTCCGCAGATCGAAAAATACAGCAACAAGGTGCTGACGTCGGGCAAAAGCCGTACGGACAGCAGATTCCAGCCGCACCAAATTGTCCACCGCAGACCGGCCCCGACGGAAGCCACCCTGAGATGGAGCGAGGAGACCGCACGACTCAAGGACCCAACACAAACGCCGCCCCACCATACGTTCGAGCAATTTGCACAAAACGTTGGTGAGGGTAATGGGACGATAGCTGTCCACCGCCAGTGGGTCCGCACCGGGCTTCACGATAGGGACAATAAGACCCTCTCGCCATTGCGACGGGAACACGCCCTCGCTCCAAATGCGATTAAAGATGGTGAGGATGTGTCTCTGGCAGTCCCTCGAGAGATGCTTCAGCATCTGCGCATGGATGCGGTCCGGTCCTGGTGCTGTATCAGGGCAATCGGCGAGGGCAGCGAGAAATTCCCTCTCGCTGAAAGGAGCATTGTATGTTTCATAATGACGCGTGTGGAATGAGAACGGCGTCCGCTCGGCTCGCTCCTTTAGAGAGCGAAAGGCGGGGGGATAGGATGCAGTCGCAGAGCTCTGAGCAAAGTGCGCGGCTAGCCGTTCAGCAATGGCGGCAGCGTCCGTGCAGACAGCGCCATCCAAGGAGAGCCCAGGGACACTCACAGGGGTCTGGGACCCATAAATCCGCCGGATACGGGACCACACGTGCGAGGACGAGACACGGGAGCCTAGGGAGGAGACGTACCTCTCCCAGCACTCCTGCTTACGCCGTGCAATAAGTCGACGGGCGAAGGCACGGAGCCTCTTAAAGGCGATGAGGGTCTCCAGAGACGGGTGCCGCCTATGACGCTGGAGAGCCCGCCGACGGTCGCGAATAGCCTCAGCAATCTCCGGCGACCACCAGGGGACAGCCTTCCGCCGAGGGAGGCCAGAGGAACGGGGGATGGTAGCCTCGGCCGCTGAAATGATGGACGTGGTTAAAACACGGACCACCTCGTCAATGTCACCCTGTGGGGGAGACGCAATGGTGACAGCGGAAGTAAAAGCTGGCCAGTCAGCCCTGTGGAAAGCCCAGCGGGGCAAGCGCCCAGAAGAATGACACTGTGGCAGTGACAAATAGATGGGAAAATGGTCACTACCACACAGGTCAGGATGCACCCTCCAGTGGAGGGATGGGACAAGTCCAGGGCTGCAAATAGAGAGATCGATGGCCGAGAACGAGCCATGGGCCACACTGAAATGCGTGGGAGCACCGGTGTTTAAGAGGCTAAGGTCGAGCTGAGCCAACACATGCTCCACGGCCCGACCACGATCATCGGAGACAGTCCCACCCCATAGAGGGTTGTGGGCATTGAAATCCCCCAGCAGCAAAAAAGGTGGCGGCAGTTGTGCTATCAGAGCAGCCAGAACATGCTGCGCGACAGTACCATCAGGTGGAAGGTAAATACTGCAGACGGTAATGGCCTGGGGCGTCCACACCCTAACAGCGACAGCCTCTAAAGCTGTTTGTAGAGGCACAAACTCGCTGTGAAGAGAGTTCAGGACATATATGCAGACGCCACCAGACACCCTTGCATAAGCTGCCCGGTTCTTAAAATAACCCCGATAGCCACGGAGGGCGGGGGTTCGCATTGCTGGAAACCAAGTTTCCTGCAGAGCAATGCAAAGGAAAGGATGACGGCTGATAAGGTGGCGGAGCTCAGCTAGATGGTGGAAGAAACCGCTGCAGTTCCACTGGAGGATGTTATTAGCCATGGATGGGAAAGGCGTGAAGGGACTGGGGAGGCAGATTACGCCTCCGGGGCCCCTGCTGCTACGGAGTCACCACCTGGACAACAACCATCTACCGCATCCGAGGGACTGGCGAGATCCATGTCCTCAGCGGACGCCAGAATCTCCACCTCATCCTCAGACGCAGAGCTTGTAGGAAGCGGTGGAATGGGTGCCACCGCAATGTCGGTAGCCTTGGGGAGTTTCTTCTTTTGCTGCTTCGCGCGCTGTGCCTTTGGTGTCCCAGGCTGGGAGGGCGCAACTGGGTCGGTCTCAGGGACAGACGATGACCGTGTGTCCCGACGACCAGGGACTGGCGGTTGTTTGAGCCACTTGCGGCCGTCGGCTTTGGAACCGGTCGGAGCGTGCGAAGGAAGGTCCCCAAGGGACCCCTTCCTTACGAGAGGAGCCGAAGAAGTCTTACGCTTCTCCGGCTGGGAAGGGGGGACTGATGTCCCCGATGGTTGGGGGGGTGTTGCTCCTGAAGGAGATGGAGCAGGAGCAACAGGAGGTTTAGTGCCCCCCACCATCAAGGGGGCAGGTGTGGGACTTCGACTCTGGGAGCTGACTGGTGCGGATGGAATTGTAGAAGGAGTGACAGTTGCGGCATATGAAGCTGTCATGCGCACCGGATGAAGTCGATCATATTTTCGCTTCGCCTCAGTGTACGTCAGGCGGTCGAGAGTCTTTATTTCCATGATCTTCCGCTCCTTCTGCAGAATCGGAGAGTCTGGCGAGCAAGGCGGATGGTGCGCACCACAGTTCACACAGATTGGAGGCGGCGCACAGGGATGATCTGGATGGGAAGGTCGACCGCAATCGCGACAGACGAGGTCGGACGCACAGCGGGAAGACATGTGGCCGAACTTCCAACACTTGAAGCATCGCATCGGGGGAGGGATATACGGCTTGACATCACAACGGTACACCATCACCTTGACCTTCTCAGGTAACGTGTCACCCTCGAAGGCCAAGATGAAGGCACCGGTGGCAACTTGACGATCCCTCGGACCCCGGTGGACGCGCCGGACGAAATGGACACCTCGGCGCTCCAAGTTGGCGCGCAGCTCGTCGTCGGACTGTAAAAGCAGATCCCTGTGAAAGATAATGCCCTGGACCATGTTCAGACTCTTATGGGGCGTGATAGTGACAGAGACATCCCCCAGCTTAGTACAAGCGAGCAAGGCCCGCGACTGGGCGGAGGATGCCGTTTTTATCAACACGCCACACATCGGTCGTCTCCTTGACAGCCCGCAGTGTATTCGGGGCTGTCATGCCACGCCACTCAGCAGCCCACATCCCAAGTACCTTACGGCGCAACACCAGCTGCTGGTCGCGAGCCGTAAGGCCGATCTCCAAAGCTGGGGCGTCTATCGCCCCTTTGGCCAGCCTGTCTACACGTTCGTTCCCTGGGATGCCAACATGACCGGGCGTCCAAACCAGGACCACTGAACCACCAGAACGGGCAATGGCGGAAACAGCCTCCTGAATGGAGGACACCAGAGGAGAGGAGGGATAGCAGCGGTCGATGGCCTGAAGGCTGCTCAGGGAGTCACTGCAGATGACAACGGACCTACCTGAGCAGAAACGCATGTGCTCAAGAGCGCGCAAGATGGCCACCAGCTCTGCAGTAAAAATACTGCAGCCAGCCGGCAAGGAGCGTTGCTCAATATGGTCAGAGTGAGCAAAGGCGTAGGCAGTGCGACCATCAACCAGGGAACCATCAGTGTAGACAGGCTCACAGCCCGGAAATGATTCGAGGAGCGCAAGAAAACGGCGACGGAGGGCCACAGGCGGAACCGAGTCCTTAGGGCCCTGTGCCAAATCCAGACGGACAGACGGCCGGGACAAACACCAGGGAGGCGTAGGTGTATGGACCCGGAAGGGAGGCAGAAGAGGGAATGACCCCAGTTCTGACAGCAGGGACTGGACACGGACAGCTACGGAAAGCCCAGACCTAGGTCGCCGTTCGGGCAGATGGAGGACCATGGCAGGGAAAAGCAGGCGACGATTGGGATGGCCTGGCGAGCAATGCACGTGGACAGCATAGTCGGCGAGCAGTCGATGGCGGCGAAACCGCAGTGGGGGAACCCCGGCCTCCACCAGTAAACTATCCACGGGGCTCGTACGAAAAGCGCCAGTTGCAAGCCGGACCCCACAGTGGTGTATGGGGTCTAACAACTTCAACACTGAGGGTGACGCAGACCCATAGGCCAGGCTCCCATAATCAAGCCGGGACTGCACAAGGGCTCTGTACAATTGCAGTAGCGTGCAGCGATCTGCACCCCAAGACGTGTGGCTAAGGCAGCGGAGGGCGTTGAGGTGCCGCCAGCATTTTTGCTTCAGCTGAGTAACATGAGGAACCCATGTGAGCCGGGCATCAAACACGAGTCCCAAGAAGCGGCAAGTGTCCACCACGTCAAGCAGGTGGCCGTCGAGGTAAAGTTCAGGATGAGGGTGGACCGTCCGACGCCTGCAGAAGTGCATAACCCGAGTCTTGGCAGCAGAGAACTGAAAACCATGAGCCAGAGCCCATGATGCTGCCTTGCGAACGGCGACTTGCAACCTGCGTTCGGCGACTCCCGTAGTCGTGGAGCTAAATGAGATGCAGAAGTCGTCGGCATACAAAGAAGGAGACACTGACGACCCCACTGCTGCAGCCAGACCATTAATGGCCACTAGAAATAACGAGACGCTCAACACCGAGCCCTGCGGGACCCCATTTTCCTGTATATAAGAGGAACTAGAGGTGGCACCGACTTGCACCCGGAAAGAGCGGCGCAATAAAAAGTTTTGAAGAAAAGCCGGGAGCCGACCACGAAGACCCCACCCATGCAACGTGGCGAGGATGTGATGCCTCCATGTGGTGTCATACGCCTTCCGCAGATCGAAAAATACAGCAACAAGGTGCTGACGTCGGGCAAAAGCCGTACGGACAGCAGATTCCAGCCGCACCAAATTGTCCACTGCAGACCGGCCCCGACGGAAGCCACCCTGGGATGGAGCGAGCAGACCGCGCGACTCAAGGACCCAACACAAACGCCGCCCCACCATACGTTCGAGCAACTTGCACAAAACGTTGGTGAGGGTAATGGGACGATAGCTGTCCACCGCCAGTGGGTCCGCACCGGGCTTCACGATGGGGACAATAAGACCCTCTCGCCATTGCGACGGGAACACGCCCTCGCTCCAAATGCGGTTAAAGATGGTGAGGATGTGTCTCTGGCAGTCCCTGGAGAGATGCTTCAGCATCTGCGCGTGGATGCAGTCCGGTCCTGGTGCTGTATCAGGGCAATCGGCGAGGGCAGCGAGGAGTTCCCTCTCGCTGAAAGGAGCATTGTATGTTTCATAATGACGCGTGTGGAATGAGAATGGCGTCCGCTCGGCTCGCTCCTTTAGAGAGCGAAAGGCGGGGGGATAGGATGCAGTCGCAGAGCTCTGTGCAAAGTGCGCGGCTAGCCGTTCAGCAATGGCGGCAGCGTCCGTGCAGACAGCGCCGTCCAAGGAGAGCCCAGGGACACCCACAGGGGTCTGGGAGCCATAAATCCGCCGGATCCGGGACCACACGTGCGAGGACGAGACACGGGAGCCCAGGGAGGAGACGTACCTCTCCCAGCACTCCTGCTTACGCCGTGCAATAAGTCGACGGGCGAAGGCACGGAGCCTCTTAAAGGCGATGAGGGTCTCCAGAGACGGGTGCCGCCTATGACGCTGGAGAGCCCGCCTACGGTCGCGAATAGCCTCAGCAATCTCCGGCGACCACCAGGGGACAGCCTTCCGCCGAGGGAGGCCAGAGGAACGGGGGATGGTAGCCTCGGCCGCTGAAATGATGGACGTGGTTAAAGCACAGACCACCTCGTCAATGTCACTCTGTGGGGGAGACGCAATGGTTACAGCGGAAGTAAAAGCTGGCCAGTCAGCCCTGTGGAGAGCCCAGCGGGGCAAGCGCCCAGAAGAATGACCCTGCGGCAGTGACAAATAGATGGGAAAATGGTCACTACCACACAGGTCAGGATGCACCCTCCAGTGGAGGGATGGGACAAGTCCAGGGCTGCAAATAGAGAGATCGATGGCCGAGAACGAGCCGTGGGCCACACTGAAATGCGTGGGAGCACCGGTGTTCAAGAGGCTAAGGTCGAGCTGAGCCAACACATGCTCCACGGCCTGACCACGATCATCGGAGACAGTCCCACCCCATAGAGGGTTGTGGGCATTGAAATCGCCCAGCAGCAAAAAAGGTGGCGGCAGTTGTGCTATCAGAGCAGCCAGGACATGCTGCGCAACAGTACCATCAGGTGGAAGGTAAATACTGCAGACGGTAATGGCCTGGGGCGTCCACACCCGAACAGCGACAGCCTCTAAAGCTGTTTGCAGAGGCACAAACTCGCCGTGAAGAGAGTTCAGGACATATATGCAGACGCCACCAGACACCCTTGCATAAGTTGCCCGGTTCTTAAAATAACCCCGATAGCCACGGAGGGCAGGGGTTCGCATTGCTGGAAACCAAGTTTCCTGCAGAGCAATGCAAAGGAAAGGATGACGGCTGATAAGGTGGCGGAGCTCAGCTAGATGGTGGAAGAAACCGCTGCAGTTCCACTGGAGGATGTTATTAGCCATGGATGGGAAAGGCATGAAGGGACTGGGGAGGCAGATTACGCCTCCGGGGCCCCTGCTGCTACGGAGTCACCACCTGGACAAACGCCATCTACTGCATCCGAGGGACTGGCGAGATCCATGTCCTCAGCGGACGCCAGAATCTCCACCTCATCCTCAGACGCAGAGCTTGTAGGAAGCGGTGGAATGGGTGCCACCGCAATGTCGGTAGCCTTCGGGAGTTTCTTCTTCTGCTGTTTCGCGCGCTGTGCCTTTGGTGGCGCAGGCTGGGAGGGCGCAACTGGGTCGGTCTCAGGGACAGACGACGACCGTGTGTCCCTACGACCAGGGACCGGCGGTTGTTTAAGCCACTTGCGGCTGTCGGCCTTTGTACCGGACGGAACTTGGGAAGGGAGGTCCCCAAGGGACCCCTTCCTTACGAGAGTAGCCGAAGAAGTCTTACGCTTCTCCGGCTGGGAAGGGGGGACTGATGTCCCCGATGGTTGGGGGGGTGTTGCTCCTGAAGTAGATGGAGCAGGAGCAACAGGAGGTTTAGTGCCCCCCACCATCAAGGGGGCAGGTGTGGGACTGCGACTCTGAGAGCTGACCAGAGCGGATGGAAGTGGAGAAGGAGTGACAGTGGCGGCATAAGAAACTGGCATGCGCACCGGATGAAGCCGATCATATTTCCGCTTCGCCTCAGTGTACGTCAGGCGGTCGATAGTCTTTATTTCCATGATCTTCCGCTCCTTCTGCAGGATCGGACAGTCTGGCGAGCAAGGCGGATGGTGCGCACCACAGTTCACACAGATTGGAGGCGGCGCACAGGGATGATCAGGATGGGAAGGTCGACCGCAATCGCGACAGACGAGGTCGGAAGCACAGCGGGAAGACATGTGGCCGAACTTCCAACACTTGAAGCACCGCATCGGGGGAGGGATATACGGCTTGACATCACAACGGTACACCATCACCTTGACCTTCTCAGGTAACGTGTCACCCTCGAAGGCCAAGATGAAGGCACCGGTGGCAACTTGACGATCCCTCGGACCCCGGTGGACGCGGCGGACGAAATGGACACCTCGGCGCTCCAAGTTGGCGCGCAGCTCGTCGTCGGACTGTAAAAGCAGATCCCTGTGAAAGATAATGGTTGGTTGGTTGGTTGGTTTGGGGGATTAAAGGGACCAGACTGCTATGGTCATCGGTCCCTTTTTCCAAAGACAAAGAACACCCACAGAGAATAAAAACGAGGAACAAAAGAGATCACAGACGATACAGGACAAGAGAAACTGAGACAAAGACAAGACAAAACGAACTAAAAGCACACAGAGTGTGAGGTGGTTGGCCGACCAGAGAAATAAAAAAGGAAAAGCCAACCACTGGAAACACATTAAAAAAAAATCAGTTTAAAACCGGAGGCCAAAGGCCAGAATCAACACAAAACAATAAGAGAAAAACAGAAACACTCAGAGTAAAGAATAAAAACCCCCTGCCCGAATAAAACGTAAAACTAAGTCAGCCATAGCCGGGTCATCTGTTAAAAGGGCAGGGAGCGAGTCAGGCAGTGCGAACGACTGCCTGAGCGCAGCTAAAAACGGACACTCCAATAAAACATGAACCACGGATAAAACGGAGCCGCAGCGACATAGAGGCGCATCCTCACGGCGCAATAAGTGGCCGTGGGTAAGCCGAGTGTGCCCAATGCGCAGCCGGCAGAGGACAACAGACTCCTTGCGAGAAACCCGCAAGGAGGAGCGCCACACACCGGTAGCCCCCTTGATGGCCCGAAGTTTGTTGCGTGAAGGCAGGGCGCGCCATTCAGTGTCCCAAAGGTCCAGAATTTTGCGGCGTAGGAACGCCCGCAAATCTGTCTCCGGGAGGCCAACGTCCAGAGATGGTGCACTAGTCGCCTCTTTCGCCAGCCGGTCAACATTCTCGTTGCCGGGGATCCCAACATGGCCTGGGGTCCACACGAAGACCGCAGACCGGCCGCAACGCGCAAGAGTATGCAGGGACTCATGGATAGCCATCACCAGACGGGAACGAGGAAAACACTGGTCGAGTGCTCGTAAACTGCTCAGGGAATCGCTACAGATAACGAAGGACTCACCTGAGCAGGAGCGGATATACTCTAGGGCTCGAAAGATGGCGACCAGCTCAGCAGTGTAAACGCTGCAGCCAGCCGGCAAGGAACGTTGTTCGGAATGGTCCCCTAGAGTGAGCGCATACCCGACTCGACCAGCAACCATCGAGCCGTCGGTGTAAACAATGCCAGAGCCCTGATACGTGGCCAGGATGGAATAAAAGCGGCGGCGGAAGGCCTCTGGAGGGACTGAGTCCTTCGAGCCCTGTGCCAAGTCTAGCCGAAGGCAAGGGCGAGGAACGCACCACGGGGGTGTACGCAGAGGTGCCCGGAAAGGAGGTGGAACAGGGACAAGCCCAAGCCCGGAGAGAAGCTCCTTGACGCGTATGGCGATCGGACAACCCGACCGGGGCCGACGTTCCGGCAGACGGACGACTGACTGTGGGAACAGGAGACGATAGTTAGGATGCCCGGGCGAGCTTAGAACATGGGCAGCATAAGCGGCCAGCAAACGTTGGCGCCGGAACCGCAGTGGAGGGACACCTGCCTCCACGAGTAAGCTGTCCACAGGGCTGGTGCGGAAAGCACCAGTGGCAAGGCGTATCCCGCTGTGGAGGATTGGGTCCAGCACCCGCAACGCAGATGGGGATGCTGAGCCATATGCCAGGCACCCATAATCCAGACGGGACTGGATTAACGCCTGGTAGAGCCGCAACAGTGTAGAGCGGTCGGCGCCCCAGTGGGTGTTGCTCAAGCATCGCAGAGCGTTTAGATGCCGCCAACACGTCTGTTTCAGCTGCCGGATATGAGGCAGCCAAGTCAACCGGGCATCGAAAACCACCCCCAAAAACCTGTGGGTCTCCACCACAGCAAGGAGTTCGTCGGCAAGATAAAGCCGCGGCTCAGGATGGACTGTTCGGCACCGGCAGAAATGCATAACGCAGGTCTTGGCTGCCGAAAACTGAAACCCATGCGCTACAGCCCAAGACTGCGCCTTACGGATAGCGCCCTGTAGCTGACGTTCAACAGCTGCAATGCCAGTAGAGCTGTAATAAAGGCAGAAGTCGTCAGCATACAGGGAAGCGGAGACAGAATTTCCCACGGCCGCAGCAAGCCCGTTAATGGCTATTAAAAACAGACAGACACTTAAAACAGAGCCCTGTGGCACACCGTTCTCCTGGACGTGGGAGGAACTATACGAGGCCGCGACTTGCACGCGGAAGGTACGACACGACAGAAAATTGCGGATAAAAATCGGCAGAGGACCCCGAAGACCCCATCCATGGAGCGTAGAAAGAATGTGATGACGCCACGTCGTATCGTACGCCTTCCGCATGTCGAAAAAGACAGCGACCAGGTGCTGACGGCGGGAAAAGGCAGTACGGATGGCCGACTCCAGGCTCACCAGATTGTCGGTGGCGGAGCGGCCTTTACGGAACCCACCCTGAGACGGAGCCAGAAGGCCCCGAGACTCCAGTACCCAATGCAAGCGCCGGCTCACCATCCGTTCGAGCAACTTACAAAGAACGTTGGTGAGGCTAATGGGACGGTAGCTGTCCACCTCCAGAGGGGTCTTCCCAGGTTTCAAAACGGGGATGACAATGCCTTCCCGCCATTGCGACGGAAACTCCCCCTCGACCCAAAGACGGTTGTAAAGATCGAGAAGGCGCCGCTGGCAGTCCACTGAAAGGTGTTTCAGCATCTGACAGTGGATGCCATCTGGCCCAGGAGCGGTATCAGGGCAAGCAGCGAGGGCACTGCGAAATTCCCACTCACTAAATGGAGCATTGTAAGATTCTGGGTGGTTGGTGCGAAACGAAAGGCTCCGACGTTCCATCCGCTCTTTAATGGAGCGGAAGGCCTGGGGGTAATTCGCAGAAGCGGAACTCATAGCAAAATGCTCTGCTAAGCGATTGGCAATGACGTCGGAGTCAGTACAAACTGCTCCATTCAGTGAGAGCGCAGGGACGCTGGCAGGTGGCCGATAGCCGTAGACGCGTCGAATCTTGGCCCAGACCTGCGAGGGAGTGACATGGAGGCCAATGGTGGACACATACCGCTCCCAGCACTCCTTCTTGCCTTGGCGGATAAGGAGGCGGGCCCGCGCACGCAGCCGTTTGAAGGCGATAAGGTGGTCGAGGGAGGGGTGTCGCTTGTGACGCTGGAGCGCCCGCCGGCGATCTTTAATCGCTTCAGCGATCTCAGGCGACCACCAAGGCACAGCCTTCCGCCGAGGGGACCCACAGGAATGGGGAATGGCAGATTCGGCGGCAGTAACGATGCCGGTGGTGACCGATTGAACCACCGCATCAATGTCATCGGTAGAGAGAGGCTCAAAAGCGGCAGTGGAGGAGAACAAGTCCCAGTCAGCCTTATTCATAGCCCATCTGCTAGGGCGCCCAGAACAGTGGCGCTGTGGTAGTGACAAAAAGATCGGAAAATGGTCACTACCACACAGGTCGTCATGCACACTCCATTGGACAGACGGTAAGAGGCTATGGCTACAGATTGAAAGGTCAATGGCGGAGTAGGTGCCATGCGCCACACTGAAGTGTGTGAAGGCACCATCATTTAACAGCGAGAGATCGAGCTGCGACAAGAAATGCTCAATGATGGCGCCTCGACCTGTTGCCACTGACGCACCCCACAGAGGGTTATGGGCGTTGAAGTCGCCCAATAGCAAGAAAGGTGGCGGCAATTGGGCGACCAGTGCAGCCAGGACATGCTGCGAGACATCACCATCCGGTGGAATGTAAATACTGCAGACGGTAACAGCCTGTGGCGTCCACACGCGTACAGCGACAGCCTCTAAAGGCGTCTGGAGAGGGACAGACTCGCTGTGCAGAGTGTGAAGGACATATATGCAGACGCCACCAGACACCCTTTCATAAGCTGCTCGGTTCTTAAAATAACCCCGATAGCCACGGAGGGCGGGGGTTCGCATTGCTGGAAACCAAGTTTCCTGGAGAGCAATGCAGAAGAAATGGTGAAGGCTGATAAGGTGGCGGAGCTCAGCTAGATGGTGGAAGAAACCGCTGCAGTTCCACTGGAGGATGGTATTGTCCATGGCTGAGAAAGGCGTGACGGGACGGGGAAGGCAGATTACGCCACTGGGTCACCTACTGCCTCCGATGGAGCATCTGTACAAATGCCATCCATTGCGTCCGAGGGACCGGCAAGAGCGAGGTCCTCAGCGGACGCCAGAATCTCCACCTCGTCCTCAGAGGCAGAGCTTGTAGGAAGCGGTGGGATCGGTGCCACCGCAATACCGTTGGTCTTGGGGACTTTCTTCTTTGTCTGCTTGTCACGCGGCGCCTTCGGCGGTTCAGGCGGCATGGGCTTCACCGGGTCAGTCTCAGGGACAGACGACGACCGCGAGGCCCGATGACCAGGGACTGGCGGTTGTTTCAACCACTTGCGGGCGTCCGCTTTTCCACTGGTCGGAACTGGTGAAGGGAGAGCCCCAAGGGATCCCTTCCTGGCGAGAGCAGCCGAAGAAGTCTTACGCTTCTCCGGCTGGGAAGGGGGAACTGATGTCCCCGATGGTTGGGAGGGTGTTGCTCCTGGAGAAGATGGAGCAGGAGCAACAGGGTGTGAAGTGCCCCCCACAAGCAAGGGGGCCGGTGGATGCTGACCGATCTTAGAGCCGATTCGTGGTGACGGGAGAACCGGCGTTGCAGCAGCGGCGTAAGTTGACGGCATTGCCACAGGATGGAGCCTCTCATATTTCCGTCTAGCCTCGGGGTAGGTCAGCCGGTCCAAGGTCTTATATTCCATTATCTTCCGTTCTTTCTGCAATATCCTACAGTCCGGTGAGCAGGGGGAATGGTGTTCTCCGCAGTTAACACAGATAGGAGGCGGGGCACATGGAGTATCGGGATGCGAAGGACGCCCGCAATCCCGACACGTCATGCTGGAAGTACAGCGCGATGACATGTGCCCGAACTTCCAGCATTTAAAACACCGCATCGGAGGAGGGATATATGGTTTCACATCACAACGGTAAACCATCACCTTAACCTTTTCGGGTAAGACATCACCCTCAAAGGCCAAGATGAAGGCACCGGTGGCGACCTGATTATCCCTCGGACCCCGATGGACGCGCCGGACGAAGTGAACACCTCGTCGTTCGAGGTTGGCGCGTAATTCATCGTCGGACTGCAGAAGAAGATCCCGGTGGAATATAATACCCTGGACCATGTTCAGACTCTTATGCGGCGTGATGCTAACGGAAACATCCCCCAACTTGTCACAATTGAGCAACCTCCGTGACTGGGCAGAGGATGCCGTTTTTATCAACACCGATCCAGACCGCATCTTAGACAAGCCCTCCACCTCACCGAACTTGTCCTCTAAATGTTCGACAAAGAACTGAGGCTTCACGGATAGAAAAGATTCCCCATCAGCTCTGGTACAGACAAGATATCTGGGCGAATACGTCTCAGTGTCACGCAATGCCTGTCGTTCCTCCCATGGTGTGGCGAGGGAGGGGAACGATTTGGGGTCATAAACGTTACCTTTAAAATGGGCTCTCGAACGCTTAGAGACTGCTGACGGCTGGCCGCCAGCGACAGATGATGTACCACGCTTCATTGCGGGTCATCCGCCCTGATGCCACCTACTCCGACCAAGGGCCCTCCCCACGGGCGCCACCCAGCCGCAGCAAAGGCCACCTGGCAGGATGGCCATTGCCGGGAGTCCCGATGCCCCAGGGAGATGGGCATCTACTCCTTGGCATACGTGGGGAGTGAACGGCGCAGGCATCAGTAGAGCGATCCCTGTGTTGTCAGGGGGCTACAACCAAGAGGGTACATGGCGACCCCACCACAACGGACTGGCTACCGTGCTGGATCTTAGGTGCAAAAATGGCCAAGGTCGTCGGCACAGTTAAAAGAAACACTGCAGAGTGCAGCGTGGTAATCGCCCAAGAGATTGAAAACGAGCGGGACACCATGGCAACGACGAGAAAGACGGCTATAGGTCTAATTGCACGAATGATACAGTGCACCATGTAAGGTGCCCTTCCCCAATTGGCTCGCTCTTCGGAATAATTTAGATAGATGGAGGTCAAACCCGAGAGGGGACCATCACATAAGGCCGAAACGTTGGAGACTCCTTTTAGTCGCCTCTTACGACAGGCAGGAATACCGCGGGCCTATTCTAACCCCCGAACCCGCAGGGGGTGTGAAAGATAATGCCCTGGACCATGTTCAGACTTTTATGGGGCGTGATAGTGACGGAGACATCCCCCAGCTTAGTACAAGCGAGCAAGGCCCGCGACTGGGCGGAGGATGCCGTTTTTATCAACACCGATCCGGACCGCATCTTTGACAAGCCCTCCACCTCCCCAAACTTGTCCTCTAAATGCTCTACAAAGAACTGAGGCTTCACGGAAATAAAGGATTCCCCATCAGCTCTGGTACAGACAAGATATCTGGGCGAATACGTCTCACTGTCACGCAATGCCTGCCGTTCCTCCCATGGCGTGGCGAGGGAGGGGAACGATTTGGGGTCATAAACATTACCTTTAAAATGGGCTCTCGAACGCTTAGAGACTGCTGACGGCTGGCCGCCAGCGACAGATGATGTACCACGCTTCATTGCGGGTCATCCGCCCTGATGCCACCTACTCCGACCAAGGGCCCTCCCCACGGGCGCCACCCAGCCACAGCAAAGGCCACCTGGCAGGATGGCCATTGCCGGGAGTCCTGATGCCCCAGGGAGATGGGCATCTACTCCTTGGCATACGTGGGGAGTGAACGGCGCAGGCATCAGTAGAGCGATCCCTGTGTTGTCAGGGGGCTACAACCAAGAGGGTACATGGCGACCCCACCACAACGGACTGGCTACCGTGCTGGATCTTAGGTGCAAAAATGGCCAAGGTCGTCGTCACAGTTAAAAGAAACACTGCAGAGTGCAGCGTGGTAATCGCCCATGAGATCGAAAACGAGCGGGACACCATCGCAACGACGAGAAAGACGGCAATAGGTCTAATTGCACGAAGGATACAGTGCACCATGTAAGGTGCCCTTCCCCAATTGGCTCGCTCTTCGGAATAATTTGGATAGATGGAGGTCAAACCCGAGAGGGGACCATCACATAAGGCCGAAACGTTTGAGACTCCTTTTAGTCGCCTCTTACGACAGGCAGGAATACCGCGGGCCTATTCTAACCCCCGAACCCGCAGGGGAAAAACTCCCCCTCGACCCAAAGACGGTTGTAAAGATCGAGAAGGCGCCGCTGGCAGTCCACTGAAAGGTGTTTCAGCATCTGACAGTGGATGCCATCTGGCCCAGGAGCGGTATCAGGGCAAGCAGCGAGGGCACTGCGAAATTCCCACTCACTAAATGGAGCATTGTAAGATTCTGGGTGGTTGGTGCGAAACGAAAGGCTCCGACGTTCCATCCGCTCTTTAATGGAGCGGAAGGCCTGGGGGTAATTCGCAGAAGCGGAACTCATACCAAAATGCTCTGCTAAGCGATTGGCAATGACGTCGGAGTCAGTACAAACTGCTCCATTCAGTGAGAGCGCAGGGACGCTGGCAGGTGGCCGATAGCCGTAGACGCGTCGAATCTTGGCCCAGACCTGCGAGGGAGTGACATGGAGGCCAATGGTGGACACATACCGCTCCCAGCACTCCTTCTTGCCTTGGCGGATAAGGAGGCGGGCCCGCGCACGCAGCCGTTTGAAGGCGATAAGGTGGTCGAGGGAGGGCAGATTCGGCGGCAGTAACGATGCCGGTGGTGACCGATTGAACCACCGCATCAATGTCATCGGTAGAGAGAGGCTCAAAAGCGGCAGTGGAGGAGAACAAGTCCCAGTCAGCCTTATTCATAGCCCATCTGCTAGGGCGCCCAGAAGAGTGGTGCTGTCTTCTTCTTCTTCTTCGGTTATCAACCCACAGGTTGGTTGGCAGCAGCACGCCATTCCGTTCTTTTGTCAACTTTCTTCTTCATATCTGCATAGGTCTGGCACCCGATGTCATTTATTACTTGTTGAATGTAGCTTAATCTAGGTCGTCCTCGGCGAGTTCTTCCTTCAATGATTCCTTCTAATATTCTCTTAATGAAATTGTTATGCCGTAAAATGTGACCTATGAAGGTTATTCTTCTTTTCTGTATATTTCGCCAAAGAGATCTGTTTTCTTTCACTCTTCTGAGGACATCTTCGTTTGTAGCCTTGTCTCGCCAGCTGATTTTTTCCATTCTCCGGTAGCACCACATTTCGAATGCCTCTAATCTTCTCTTTTCTTCTTTTCCACTAGTCCAAGTTTCACATCCGTAAAGGGCTGTACTCCACACATAGGTTTTCATGACTCTCTTTCTTACGTCTAAACTAACGTTTCTACTCGTCAGTAAGTTTCTTTTTCCATTGAATGCTATTTTGGCAAGTTGTATTCTGTTTTTAATGTCACTTTTGCTCCTTCCATCTGCTGTTATTTTGCTACCTAAGTAGTTAAATTCTGTAACCTGCCCTAGTTTCTCTCCCTTTATTGTTATTCGTATGGGTTCATTGTAGTTCAGGGCGCCACTCACCATCACTTTAGTCTTTTTCTTATTTATTTTCATTCCATACTGTTCTTTTAAGGTGTTTTCCATTTCATTGAGTGGTGCTGTGGTAGTGACAAAAAGATCGGAAAATGGTCACTACCACACAGGTCGTCATGCACACTCCATTGGACAGACGGTAAGAGGCTATGGCTACAGATTGAAAGGTCAATGGCGGAGTAGGTGCCATGCGCCACACTGAAGTGTGTGAAGGCACCATCATTTAACAGCAAGAGATCGAGCTGCGACAATAAATGCTCAATGATGGCGCCTCGACCTGTTGCCACTGACCCACCCCACAGAGGGTTATGAGCGTTGAAGTCGCCCAATAGCAAGAAAGGTGGCGGCAATTGGGCGACCAGTGCAGCCAGGACATGCTGCGAGACATCACCATCCGGTGGAATGTAAAGACTGCAGACGGTAACAGCCTGTGGCGTCCACACGCGTACAGCGACAGCCTCTAAAGGCGTCTGGAGAGGGACAGATTCGCTGTGCAGAGTGTGAAGGACATAAATGCAGACGCCACCAGACACCCTTTCATAAGCCGCTCGGTTCTTGTAATAACCCCGATAGCCACGGAGGGCGGGGGTTCGCATCGCCGGAAACCAAGTTTCCTGGAGAGCAATGCAGAAGAAAGGGCGAAGGCTGAGAAGTTGGCGGAGCTCAGCTAAATGGTGGAAGAAACCGCAGCAGTTCCACTGGAGGACGGTATTGTCCATGGCTGAGAAAGGCGTGACAGGACGGGGAAGGCAGATTACGCCGCTGGGTCACCTGCTGCCTCCGATTGAGCACCCGTGCTAGTGTTATCCATGGCGTCTGAGGGACCGGCGAGTTCTAGGTCCTCAGCGGACGCCAGGATCTCCACCTCGTCCTCAGACGCAGAGCTGTAAGGGGGCGGTGGGGTGGCTGCCACCGCGAGTTCCTTGGGCTTAGAGCTCTTCTTCTTTGATTTCTCACGCTGCTCCTTGGGTTTAACTGGCTGGGAGGGCTTCACCGATTCAGTCTCCGGGACTGAGGAGGATCGTGAAGCCCGTCGACCAGCTGATTGCGGGCACTTACGCCACTGGCGGTCGTCAGCCTTCCCACTGGTGGAAACCTGGGAAGGGAGGGACCCGAGGGACCCCTTGCGAGCGTGAGAAGCCGAAGAAGTTGGACACTTCTCCGGCTTAGAAGTAGGGACGGACGTCCCTGATGGGGGGGATGGTGTTTCCACTGAGCTAGGTGGCGCAGGAGCAACCCGGTGGGTAGAGCCCCCCACTGGCAAGGGGGCAGGAGGAGTCTTACTGGGTATCGAGCTGGCTGGAAGTCGTGAAACTGATGGGGCGGGCACAGGTGTCGTAGCGGCGGCGTAGGATGACGTCATTCGCACGGGATGTAATCGGTCGTATTTCCGCTTGGCTTCAGTATAAGTCAGTCGGTCCAGGGTCTTAGATTCCATGATTTTGCGTTCTTTCTGGAAGATTCTGCAGTCTGGCGAGCAAGGTGAATGGTGCTCCCCGCAGTTGACACAGATGGGAGGCGGGGCACATGGAGTATCGGGATGAGACGGGCGTCCGCAATCTCGACATGTGAGGCTGGAAGTGCAGCGGGAAGACATATGGCCAAACTTCCAGCACTTGAAGCACCGCATCGGGGGAGGAATATAGGGCCTGACGTCACATCGGTAGACCATCACCTTGACCTTTTCCGGTAACGTATCACCCTCGAAGGCCAAGATGAAGGCACCGGTAGCTATCTGATTTTCCTTCGGACCCCGATGAACGCGCCGGACGAAATGTACACCTCTGCGCTCTAAGTTGGCGCGCAGCTCGTCATCAGACTGCAAAAGAAGGTCCTTATGGTAAATAACTCCCTGGACCATATTTAAACTCTTATGGTGTGATCGTAACAGCAACATCCCCCAACTTATCACAAGCAAGTAACCGTCGTGACTGGGCAGAGGATGCCGTTTGGATCAGGACCGATCCAGAGCGCATTTTTGACAAGCCCTCCACCTCCCCAAACTTGTCCTCTAAATGCTCGACGAAGAACTGAGGCTTTGTTGAGAGAAAAGACTCCCCATCAGCTCTCGTACAAACTAAGAATCGGGGCGAATAAGTGCTACTGCCATCCTGAGATTTACGGTCCTCCCACGGCGTGGCCAGAGAGGGGAACGTTTTCGGATTGTACTTTTCAGCATTAAATTGAGCCCGAGAACGCTTAGAGACTGCTGGCGGCTGGCCGCCAGCGACAGATGATGTACCACGCTTCATTGCGGGTCATCCGCCCTGATGCCACCTACTCCGACCAAGGGCCCTCCCCACGGGCGCCACCCAGCCACAGCAAAGGCCACCTGGCAGGATGGCCATTGCCGGGAGTCCCGATGCCCCAGGGAGATGGGCATCTACTCCTTGGCATACGTGGGGAGTGAACGGCGCAGGCATCAGTAGAGCGATCCCTGTGTTGTCAGGGGGCTACAACCAAGAGGGTACATGGCGACCCCACCACAACGGACTGGCTACCGTGCTGGATCTTAGGTGCAAAAATGGCCAAGGTCGTCGTCACAGTTAAAAGAAACACTGCAGAGTGCAGCGTGGTAATCGCCCATGAGATCGAAAACGAGCGGGACACCATCGCAACGACGAGAAAGACGGCAATAGGTCTAATTGCACGAAGGATACAGTGCACCATGTAAGGTGCCCTTCCCCAATTGGCTCGCTCTTCGGAATAATTTGGATAGATGGAGGTCAAACCCGAGAGGGGACCATCACATAAGGCCGAAACGTTTGAGACTCCTTTTAGTCGCCTCTTACGACAGGCAGGAATACCGCGGGCCTATTCTAACCCCCGAACCCGCAGGGGGGGATGACCGAAAGGACACAGCCCCGGTGGAAGATCAAGATGGCACCCTCCAAAACCTTGTCGCAGACGTCGGGATGACAGAGGATGCTGCTCCATCGAGCATACAATCTACGGCGACAACAGCAGATGAGACCGAACTCCCACCAAGCACACCGATAGTACAAGAAGCAGTTCCAGCCACTACGGATGCTGTTCCATCTGGAACGCACTCTGTGACGACAACATTAGTTTCGACCGAACTCTCGCCAAGTTCAACGATAGGACTCGAACCACTTCCCGTTCCTACGGATGCTTTTCTGTCGGACAGCCGTGATTCCCTACAATCTGAGGACACGGACGGAAGATCACGCAAACAACGTTCCCCGAAAAGAAGGAAACGGCGGCGTCGCACGACATCTCCTTCGGATGACTCCCCTTGCCCCGACGACGATGTGCCTCTGGACCAAGACGACACAACAGCCTCTACGAAACAGGATGAGGCACTGGGAACTGTTCGATCAGACCCACTGCGGTCTGTCACATTGATGGTACCGGGACGTGGTGCTGCTGAAGAGAAATCACAGCCAGTTGGCTCTCCAGACGCAGATGCTGTGGCTATGGACACGAATATATCACTGCCTGAAAAGATGTGGTATGACGACATTGAGGAGGCGCCGGACGTCATACAGAGGCAGCCGGCACTCACGAAGACGGCCTAATAATTGCTGACGGTGAAGGGAGAGGGGCGAGAGAACGTCTTCTCACTCAGCCCCTAGCGCCGATGCAGGGAGATGTTGTTGCGCCTCGACAGAGTGGGATTCAACGCCATGCGAACCGTATTGCGACATTAAATATCAATGACGTGCGTTCACCGGCCAAAATACACCTGCTGAAGGAAACGATTTGGGCATCTGATGTGGATATTGCTTTGCTGCAGGAAGTCCACATAGCTGCACTCCCATACATCGCAGGCTACCGAGCCTATTCGTCACATGGAGATCACAATGGGAGTGGGGTGGCAATTTACGTGCGAGATGGCTTCCCAGTGGAAAACGTGTGTTATCTTCCGTCGGCCAGGGGAATGGCTTTCACGACGTTTGGGACACGCATCATCAATCTTTATGCACCGTCGGGAAACAATCGGCGGCGGGAAAGGGCGCGATTTTATGCTATTCCATGGACGTTATGAATGTGTAATAGTTGGTGGAGATTTCAACTGTGTTCTCAGCCAGAAATACCAATGGCCGCAAGCAAACATCAGCCAGGAGTTGCTAATCGTTGTCAACGATCTTGTACTTAGTGACACGTGGGAATTACGACATGGAGTTGCACCGGGATACACCTATGTGACAAGTCATTCGGCGAGCAGATTAGATCGCATTTATATCTCACGGGCTCATGCAAATGATGTCCAGGACGCGGAACGCTGGCCACTGGCATTTTCCGATCACAGCGCTTACATCTGTACGGTGCTTCTTCCCCGTAGAGAGGTGTGGAACAGTAAGGCCCCGTGGAAACTAAATATTCAACATCTACATGATCCTGAATGCCGTCAACGGATCCTTGAGACATGGACGATGTGCGAGCGAAGGGTCGGAAGGTATACGACGATGCTTGATTGGTGGCTGACTTGTGCTAAACCGGAGCTTCGCCGTACGTTCACCTCATATAGCAGGGAGATGGCAGAATGGCGCCGCCGTACCACCGACTTCTATTTTGCAGCACTGCGCGACCTGGATGATGGTCCGCCGGGACAGGACATCTGGATCGAACGCAAAAGGATAAAAGCTAAACTAGTGGCTTTAGCTCGGAAACATCTTCAGGGAACCATGGTGCGCGCCAGATGTCACGATACGATAAGGCACGAGATTCCTTCCATGCACCACGTCGTGAATGAACGAAAGCGCCGACGACGAGTTTTGGTACGGGAATTAATTACCCGCGAAGACCGAAGAGTGACGCGTCAAGCGGACATTGTCTCTGCATTCGTCGACCATTACCACCACATCTATCGGGAAGAAGCAGCCTCTGTCGATGACCTCGACCGTATAGCCACGTCCGTCTCCCGTACACTGACGGTGGAAGCCGCGGGAACCTTACTGGAAGCCATTAGCTGTGAGGAAGTACATGATGCGATCGCACAAGGTGAGTTGAATCGGTCCCCAGGCATTGATGGGCTTCCTGCTGAATTCTATCGAGAATTTCGCAACGAAATGGAACCGCGATGGACGGAAATGTACAACGAGATGTTAAATTCCGATGCGCCTATTCCACCGGCTTTTATGGAAGGCCTCCTGGTGCCAGTACATAAACCGAAGCCAGGAATTACGGTCACACATTATCGCCCCATCACCCTGCTTAATGCCGACTATAAGATCTTTGCACGGTTGCTAGCGTCCCGATGTCGTATGTTCATTCGTAGCGTTCTCTCTCCAGAACAGACGACACCGGGTGGATCGGTGAATGTGCAAACAGCTACTGGTGAATGCCGTGATGTGATAGCGCTGGCGGAGGAGTGCCGGCTTAAAGCGGCGATGGTGGCGGTTGATTTTGACAGTGCTTTTGATAAGGTGCGCCACAACTATCTGTATGCTGTACTGGAACAAATGGGTTTTCCAGACCGTTTTACTGGTCTCATTAGAAGGTTTTATGGGGGCGCACAATCCTTGGTACAGATTAATGGGCGTATAGCAGGGCCCATTCAAATTCGACGCTCCATTCGCCAGGGCTGCCCTCTTTCGATGCTGCTGTTCGCGATAGCGTTGGAACCATTAATTGGGAGGCTCACCAATTCTCTTTCTGGGATGGAACTACGGGGCTACACCTTCAAATGTCGTGCCTATGCGGACGACCTCCTGCTGCTCGTTCGTTCTGAGGAAGAGGTGAAGACGGTTCTTGAACTGTTGTTGGGCCACAGTGTGACGGCGGGTAGTGCTGTGAAAATGAACAAATCGGCGGCAATGCCGGTTGGAAGGGGCCTTACGCCGGAAGAAATCAGTCCGTTTCCTTATGTGCAACGATTCCGCTATCTCGGCATAGACTTTACCTCATCTGTAAAACATACTGCGGCAGTTAACTACCGACGTATTTTACTGACAACACGTACCACGGTCCGACAACATCTCCTACGGCGCTTGATCCTTTGCAGCGAGTCGAGTATCTGAACATTTATGTGGTTTCTCGAATGGTGCATATTTCGCAGATCCTGCCCCTACCACTCACGCTCGGACGTCGACTTCAATCAGCACTAGGCTATTTTGTGATGATTGGATCGCCCCTCAAGGTGCGATACGAAACACTCACTCTCCCTACGGACAAGGGGGGACTCGGACTTACGAATGTTCACTGCCGAGCGACGGCGCTCCTTCTAGCCACGGTGTACAAGCAATGGATTAGCGGACGTGATTCCCTTACATCCCGCCTACTCGATCTCCTGGTTCCACGGAGCGAGGTGGCGCAGAGGTAGCACACTGGACTCGCATTCGGGAGGACGACGGTTCAATCCCGCGTCCGGCCACCCTGATTTAGGTTTTCCGTGATTTTCCTAAATCGCTCCAGGCAACTGCTGGGATGGTTCCTTTGAAAGGGCACGGCCGACTTCCTTCCCCATCCTTTCCTAATTCGATGAGACCGATGACCTCACTGTTTGGTCTCTTTCCCCCAAACAACCCAACCCCCCCCCCTCCCCCCCCCCCCCGCCCTACCGTCCTGGTTCCAGCGTCCCTCACACCTCCGGTGGCGGTGGGCAACATTACGCCACATTTTGCGCATGTTTCAACATTTATCGTGGAACTTAGTTGTATCAGAGACAAGCTTCCGCGCACGAGACCGCCATGCGCGAAGAATTTTTATGTTTGGCTGCTACGACGGATAAGTCGTATTATCATTGAACTCAAACACCCCAGGTTGCATTGGCCGAAGATTTGGAGACATGTGCACCAAAAATTCCTTCCTACCTTCGTTCGGGCACTGTGGTTCTCTGTCGCCTGTGGCAAGTGCAACACCAACCAACGGCTCCATGCAATTGGACTAGTGGACACTCCACTATGCCCGAAATGTCACCAAGTGGATGACGACCATCACCGTTTTACTTGTATCGCGGTGGAGGACGTTTGGCTCCTAGGAAGACAGATGGTGGCTTGCTACCTCCGTGTGACCCCGCAACATATTACCCCTGCTTCCTTCTTACATCCGGAGAGTGACTACTTTCCGGCTACTAAATCACAGACGATCATCTGGATCAAAGGTGGGACGATCGCTTACCTCTATGGGGATGCTGCCAAGTCGCGACTTGACTTTTGGTATTTCTTGCAGCAAGCCCACAATGAGGTTCATAGATGGTCACACTATCGGAAAACCTTTGCCAATTATCTTCAGGCAGTCTTCCTTGACCCCCCACGCAGTTGGGATGTGCCGGGAGCAGCCGGTGTGCACATTTGACAGCTGATAATGAACCTCACGTTTCTCTCACCACTCAATATGTAATAAACATACTATACGATAAAATGATCTACATGTTCCTTTTCACAGAGTGATCTTTATTGAAAATAAAAAAAAAATAAAAAAACATCCCTGTTCCTTTAAAATTGTGATTTGATTTAAAATGATTTTTCTTTTTTTTGCAGAGGAAAAAAAAAGATGGTAGAGCGCTCGCTTAGCATGTGAGAGGTACCGGGATCGTTACCCGGCGCCTCCAGAGTTAAAAATAAAAAAAAAACAACGAAAAAGACAAAAAAAGGTCTTAGAGCATTCGACTGCAGATCGAGAGGTCCCCGGTTCAATCCCAGGTGTCCCCTTCATTTTTCAGTATCTCGAAAAAACAAATGACGATTGTCGCGGTGACTTGCAAATACATGTTTGAGATGCACTCCGCACGCCATACCGAAGGCTTTGGAGCAACATTTCAATGGGGGGGAACGCAGCCCAGGGTCTCGCAGGTCATCGTCCTCCCGCCATGAGGTCGAACTGTACGAAATCCACTTGCTTGGGGGAAGAATCTTGTACACTGAATTTTATAAAATATGGTGATAGGCAAAAGTTTTCATGTACTGCTGCACGGAGAAACAAAAATCGGAGGAGCTGGGATTTGAACCCAGGACTACCTGCATGCGAAGCAGACACTCTACCACTGTGTTACACCCCCGCCAGAGCAAGTACATCTGCGACGAGTATCTCGTGGATCCTACTGTCATTATTTCTTAGGTTTGAACGGTACAGTAAGTGTTGGAGGAACCTATTCATGACAGTAGTAGTAGTAGTAGTAGAGGGGTGTGGGGGGCGCACGACAGCAAGGTCTTCAGCGCCCGTGCAGTATCATAGTGAGACGGGTGTCAAGAAGAAAAAAAAAACCCTCAGAACATTGACATAAAATGGAACATAAAACACGGGGAACAATCATTGAAAAAATGTGCTCACACACACCGAAGCGTGGGATGAAGCAGGGCGTCAGCAGTAAAACATGGACAACACAGGAAGAAAATGGTAGAGGGAGCTAAAACAATGTAGCAGATGGAAGTGGCTGGCTGACCGCAAGGAAAAAAGGGGAGGAGTCAGCCACTCTGCAACACACTAAAACCTCCAGCCTAAAAGTTTAGGCCAGAGTCCAGACACATCACAAAACTTAAAAACCCTTGCCACACACGTCTCATCGTCAGCTAAAATACAAGGGAGATCCCCAACAACCTGTGCTTCTGCCCTTGCATCACGGTATAAAATACAGTCGATTAAAATGTGCCGGACAGAGATGTGCACACCACAAGTGGCACAAAACGGAGGATCCTCCCGCCGTAATAAATAGCTATGCGTCACAGGACAGTGCCCAATCCGCAGACGTGTGAGGGCCACCTCTTCCCGCCTGAGCAACCGACAGGAGGAACGCCACGGCCGAGTGGTTGACTTTACCGACCGCAGTTTATTGGCCGACACCGCCAGCCATTCGGCCTCCCACAACTCCATGCACTTCCTATGGAGTGCAGCGATGACTGACTGCAAGGGGATAGGACACTGGACCACATCCTGCTCTCTGCAGGCCTCCTTGGCAGCCCGATCAGCCTGTTCATTGCCCCATATGCCGACATGACCAGGCACCCAGCAGAAGGATACCTCTTTACCCCGCTGTTGGAGCAAGTACAGTTGGTCATGTATCAACTGGACCATCTCCTCAGTCGGGTATAGGCTCTGCAGCGATTGTAAGGCACTAAGAGAATCGGAGCAGAGAAGAAATCGATCGCCCCGAACACGATGCATCTGCTCCAGTGCCTTCAGGATCGCGTGGAGCTCCGCTGCGAAAACGGTATATTCAGCAGGGAGGCGAATCCGGGTGACACGATCAGGGAACACCACAGAACAGCCTAGGGAAGTCTCCTGTTTCGAGCCATCAGTATAAACGACAGTGAAACCGTGATGCACGTCTAAAATGTTAAAAAACAGAGATTGGAACGTAAAATCTGGTGTGCCATCTTTCTTAAAACGAGTCAAATCTAAAATAAATTTGGGACGCCGGAGGAGCCAAGGTGGAGATCTGCTCCAACCGCGACGTAAAACACGAAGACCAGCCACAGACATCGCAGCGAGGCAATCCTGTGCGCGAATCCCATAGGGCTGCGTCGCACGTTGCCGGTTATGAAATAACCGTGCCAGAGGAGGCTTAGCAACGGTATGGTATGCAGGTGTGTCCGGTGTGGACAAAGTTTTATACGCCTGGCGTACCGTAAGTAGCCGTCGTCGCATATGAAGTGGCGGTTCACCAGCCTCTGCACAGAGGCTTGGTATGGGGCTAGTTCGGAATGCCCCAGTGGCCAACCGCAGCCCTTCATGGTGGACAACGTCCAAAATCTGTAAGTACGAAGGCCTCGCAGACCCATACACCGTGCACCCATAATCGAGCCGAGATCGCACAAACGCCCTGTAAAACTGGAGCAGACAAGTCCTGTCAGCTCCCCATGTACTGTGGCTAAGACATTTTAAAATGCTTAAAGCCTGAAGCGACCGTCGTTTCAGGTCTTTAAGATGAGGTAACCACGTGAGCCTCGAGTCAAAAATGAGACCCAGAAATCTCACCGTGTCTTTAAAAGAAAGAATAGTGTCCCTCAAGCGCAACTCAGGAAAGGGTAAAATCGAAAGAGAACGGTTAAAAAGAACACATACAGACTTCTCGGTGGAAAACTTAAATCCACTCTTCAGCGCCCAGTCATCCAAACGCCTAATCGTAAGTTGCAACTGACGAGTTGTCGTTGCAAGGCTTGAAGAAGAGCAGAACAAAGAGAAATCATCCACAAACAAAGAACACTGGACAGGACTTTTCACCATGGACGTAATGCTATTAATAGCGATGGCAAACAGAGTCACACTTAAAACGCTACCCTGAGGGACACCGTTCTCCTGCTCAAAGCGATCAGACAGGACGTCACCAACTCGGTATCTAAAATATCGTGACGAGAGGAAAGACTGAATAAAAAGAGGAAGACAACCACGAAAACCCCATTCGTGAAGCTGCTCCAGGATGAGACGCCGCCAAGTGGTATCGTAGGCCTTCTCGATGTCGAAAAATACACCTATAAGGTGATGACGGCGTAGGAAAGCTTGTTGGATAGCCGCCTCCAGGAGGGCAAGGTTATCGAAGGTGGAACGAAACCTCCTGAACCCACACTGAAAGCGACTAAGTAGTTGCCGGGATTCTAACATCCAGACAAGGCGGCGGTTGACCATCCGCTCCAAGGTCCTCCCTATGCAACTAGTGAGGGCAATACTACGGTAGCTACTTGGGCTCGAGCGGTCTTTCCCAGGTTTTAAAAAAGGGATTAAAACTGCCTCACGCCACGCGTCAGGAAAGTGACCCGACGCCCAAATGGCATTAAAAAGTGCGAGGAGGATTTCTTTGTTGCGCATTGTGAGGTGCCATAGCATACTGTAATGGATCCTGTCGTGACCAGGGGAAGTGTCACGAGCTCCAGACAATGCAGAATCCAGCTCCCACATAGAAAAAGGGCAGTTGTAAACTTCATGAGAGGTGGGCTGGAAGTTCAGACTACACCTCTCAGCAACCGCTCTATGGCGCTGGAAACCGGGATCCTGACTGGTTGTGGCAGTAACTGTCGCAAAATAGGCTGCCATAGTCTGGGCAATGTCCCGCGGATCTGTGTGGAGAGTGCCGTTATTCAGTACAGCAGCTATGGGGCACCTCCCTCCTCTGCCAGAAATTCTCCTAATGGTCTCCCACACAATGGAACTCTTGGTGGAACGATTAACGGCGTTCAGGAACTTTTGCCACGACCTCTTCTTGCTCTCACGAATAATGCGGCGACATCTCGCCCTCGCCACCCGAAAGGCAGCAAGATTCTCAGCAGTCGGCCGACACTTGAACCGCCGCAGAGCCGCACGCCTGGTCCTGATTGCAGAGCGGCATTCGTCACTCCACCAAGGCACAGGTGGCCTTTTCCGGTGACCTGTGGACTGTGGAATGGATGCCGCAGCGGCATGGAGGACCGTTTTGGTAATATGATCCACCCACACCTCAACATTCGCACAGTGTTCGAATTGGGCCAACTGGCTATAAAGTGTCCAGTCAGCTCCACTGAGCACCCATCGTGGTGGTCTCCTGTCGGGGCCCACGCCATCTGGCAGGTGAATCCAGATTGGGAAATGATCACTGCCGTGCAAGTCAGCGACCACTTCCCAGTGAGCACTAGCGGCAAGAGCTGGAGAGCAAAGCGAGAGATCAATGGCAGAGAACGACCCAGTCGCCGTGCAGAAATGAGTACTCTGTCCTCCATTGAGCAAGTAGGCACAGGATGACAGGAGAAGCCTCTCAATTGCTCTACCCCTGGGGCAGGTAGTTGCAGAGCCCCAAAGCACATTGTGGGCATTAAAATCACCACAAATAATGAATGGCTGGGGGAGCTGTGTAAGAAGGTCGGTGAGGGCCGCTTCATCAAGAGCATCATGTGGGGGCAAGTAAAGTGAACATACAGTCAATGGATGACGCACGTGCACGGACACAGCGACGGCCTGTAGAGTCGGCGTAAGTGAGAGAGGCGAGGAATGGTAGTCCGTCCTGACGAAAATACCTACGCCTCCTCTAGCTCTCTCTCCACGCAGGTCGTCCTTTTTGTGGAGTGTATAGCCTCGTATCTCAGGGGAGTATGATGGATGAAAATACGTCTCCTGGAGACAGAGACACAATGGTCGACCCTGAGAAAGTAGACGAAGTTCCTCCACATGCGTCCTGAACCCTTGCAAGTTCCACTGGAGTATGGGAGCCATCTATGTTGGGGGTAGCACCTTCATCCTGTCTCTCCGACGGGGCGGGGAGACCGCAGCAGGTGGAGGGGCAGGCGTGGGACGAGATGATTGCCCCACACATACATCGTACTCCATCAACTCTGGGGAAGAGTCAGATGAAGCCTCGCGTAAAACAACATCCGCATGGTCAGATGGTTTACCACGGGATTTGACCCGCTGTTGCTGCTGCACAGTAGCTTTCTGTGGCTTGGTGGACTTTGGGGGAGCGGATGTGGGAGTGGTAAGTGGCGCACTGGGCTTGGGGACAACCTCAGCTGTTGGAGGCGCGAGGGGCTGGACCAAGTCCGCCACTGTACCTTTGTCTGCCGTTCGAGTAGGGGCTACTGGCTCTGGAACACTGGCTGCATTGCAAGTGCACTGGCAGCTACAGGTGTTAGTGCCAACACTCACCACCTCAGTCTGCGTTGAGGCATCGACCTTTGGAGTAGGCTTCTGTACCAGGGATGCAAAAGATGTAGCAAATGTGGGAGGTTGCATCGACTTATAAATCTTCTTGGCCTCACCATAGGGGATACGCTTGGTTGTTTTGATTTCCTGGACCTTGCGTTCCTCTAAAAATATGCGGCAGTCCCTACTCCAAACAGGGTGGTTCCCAGAGCAATTAATACATTTAGCCGGAGACGAGCAACCAACTCCTTCATGAGCAGCCTGACCACAGTTTCCACAAGTCGCTTCGCCTTTACAGCCTAAGGTGGTATGCCCAAAACGCTGGCATTTGAAACAGCGCATTGGGGCCGGGAAATAAGGCCTCACACTAAGGCGAAGGAAGCCAGCTTTAACATGTTCAGGAAGTGTTGTGCTACTGAAGGTCAGAATAAAGGAGTCGGATTTGACAAGAGTGCCATCAACCCTCTTCATGATGTGTTGGACATCAACGATACCTTCCGGAGCCCACTCACGTTGCAGTTCTTCCTTGGGAATATCAGCTAGATCCCGGCATGTCACAACACCTTTGCTATAGTTCAAGGTGCTGTGCAGTTCGGTGTCTATGGCATACTCTCCAAGGCATTTAGCAGATTGGAGGTTAGTTGCTTGCTGGGAAGTGGAAGTTTCCACTAGCAAGGTCCCATTACGTAAGCGCTTCACCGATTTTAAGGAGCCACAGATTCCCTCCAATCCCTTTTGTATATAGAAGGGCGAAACCTTCTCGAAACTACCCTCCTTCCGTTTCACAATGAGAAACACATTCGGATTACCAGAATGCATTCTGTTACCTAAGACTGGACTTTTTAAAGAAGCGCCGGAGTCAGGGGGACTGACTGCACGGGCCCTCTTAAGAGACTGGGTGTTAGAACCTTCCAGCGGCCCACCCTTTCCGCTGGGAGGAGGAAAAGAGAATTTCGAAGGATCCATCTCGGTCCCACGAGCAGCTAGGGAACTAGAAGTCCACCTAGACAGAGCCCCGCGTGCCTAGGTAAGCCTTATACAACTGAGGTGCGGCAGGTTCCCCAGAGGTTGCCCGCTACCGACTGTTCCACCTCAACAGCCATGCATCTCATCAGCGCGCAGCACACCTTGAGATTGAGGGGTTTTTTATAGAGGTTTATTCCATCCTCGCGATCCGGGCGGTCAAGCCAAGATCCCCATTCCCTGAGACACACAACATTCCACCGCCGCGCCGCACGGTGGTCGTTGAAGTATGCTTAGAGGTTACGGTGACAGGGGACTGGCGGCGCTTACCAGTCCCCAGCTCAGGAACCCCGGGGTCGCCAAGCCCGTACCCAGCAAACGAATGCTGAGCCCCTGGGGGCTATATTCATGACAAGACAAGACCTAAGCAGCGTCGACTCCGTGGCGCAACGGTAGCGCGTCTGACTCCAGATCAGAAGGTTGCGTGTTCAAAACACGTCGGGGTCACAATGAAATTTTCGTTTACGAAAGCCATAGGCGAGTATGTCAGTTTAATTAGATACCAAAACGATTACAGAGAACGGACGAACAGAACTTGCTTGAAAAAAGATACTAGTGCAATTTTCGCATTCTGACATTAAGGTGAAGGCGCCGACTCGCACTTTCTCCAGGCGCGAAGCGTCTAGTATTTTTGATATTTATATCGTTTAACGCTAATATATAACTGAGAGATAATGATTACGCAATATTTTGCTTGATTAGACGTCTTTAGCCAGGCAGAGTACAATTTTCTTCCTTAAGTTATGGGAATCGAAAGATGGCGAAACGGGGTATAGCTCAGTCGTAGAGCATTCGACTGTAGATCGAGAGGGTCCCCGTTCAATCCCGGGTACCCCCTTCATTTTTCAATGAGTTCCGCTTGAGACGCGACAGCGATCGGACGTGCTGTGTATTCGATCCGCCGTTTCCCTCGGGTTGTGACTATTTACTTTCTGTGTGTGACGTTTCTTTGTCTTCTTTTCTTCGTTGTTTCGTCGCCTTAACGTTTGTATTGTGTCTTGTGTTGTATAGCGGCTTTTGCCGCATTAATTGTTATGGCTTCCCGGTTGTTTCCGCGGAAGTGTACTATCAGTTTTCAGTTTAACAAGGCCATCAGGAATGCTCAACCAACTTCGTTGGAAATTCACGAATGGATTGTGGATACGATTGGCATTACATCGGACCAGGTACATACGGCGTATTTTGATACAGAACTTTATTGCTTTTTTGTGAAATTGTTGAACCTGGTTTTGCTAGATAAGATTTTACTTAAACATGGTGAGCAAGTGTCGTTCCGTCATAGAGATGGTTCTGTTAGCAGTGTTACTGTTTCAAATGCTGAAATTACGTATACCACAGTTCGGGTTTATAATTTACCCCCTGAAGTTGAAAACGGTTATCTCAAAGAAGCTTTGCTTGGTTATGGTACCGTTCGGTCAATTCGAAATGAACGTTGGTCTGCTCAACATAAGCTGCAATGTTATAATGGTGTCAGATCGGTTGAAATGCATATTAAGCAGAGGTGTACAAATTCCCCTTGCAGCCTGCTTGCCCCTAGCACCTCTGCAACCATTCATGCAGGTCAGCCTGCCGCGATGTAAACACAAGAGTGCGCGTGTACTGAGGCATAGTGGGCAATGCGGGCGATACGGGCTCCCGCAAGCCCGGGCTACCTGGGTTCCCGCAAGCCTGCCAAGCTTCACGGGACCCGCTCAGCTTGCTGCGCCTGACAACAGGTTGCGCTGTCAAGCTACCGTGACTAGAGTAGCCAGGTAGTTAGCCTGCAGTTCATTTATCGCAACGGTGGAGGCAGCACTATGAATAGGTCGAACTTTAGTGAGATTGAAAAAAAATTGACAACTGGCGAATACATGCTGGTAACGAAACAGAGCACAAGTGCCGCATGGGAAACGTTTTCGTGTGTTTATAAGGCCGCTTCAAATACACTCCTGGAAATGGAAAAAGGAACACATTGACACCGGTGTGTCAGACCCACCATACTTGCTCCGGACACTGCGAGAGGGCTGTACAAGCAATGATCACACGCACGGCACAGCGGACACACCAGGAACCGCAGTGTTGGCCGTCGAATGGCGCTAGCTGCGCAGCATTTGTGCACCGCCGCCGTCAGTGTCAGCCAGTTTGCCGTGGCATACGGAGCTCCATCGCAGTCTTTAACACTGGTAGCATGCCGCGACAGCGTGGACGTGAACCGTATGTGCAGTTGACGGACTTTGAGCGAGGGCGTATATTGGGCATGCGGGAGGCCGGGTGGACATACCGCCGAATTGCTCAACACGTGGGGCGATGTTGTCGCCAGTGGTCGGCGGAAGGTGCACGTGCCCGTCGACCTGGGACCGGACCGCAGCGACGCACGGATGCACGCCAAGACCGTAGGATCCTACGCAGTGCCGTAGGGGACCGCACCGCCACTTCCCAGCAAATTAGGGACACTGTTGCTCCTGGGGTATCGGCGAGGACCATTCGCAACCGTCTCCATGAAGCTGGGCTACGGTCCCGCACACCGTTAGGCCGTCTTCCGCTCACGCCCCAACATCGTGCAGCCCGCCTCCAGTGCTGTCGCGACAGGCGTGAATGGAGGGACGAATGGAGACGTGTCGTCTTCAGCGATGAGAGTCGCTTCTGCCTTGGTGCCAATGATGGTCGTATGCGTGTTTGGCGCCGTGCAGGTGAGCACCACAATCAGGACTGCATACGACCGAGGCACACAGGGCCAACACCCGGCATCATGGTGTGGGGAGCGATCTCCTACACTGGCCGTACACCACTGGTGATCGTCGAGGGGACACTGAATAGTGCACGGTACATCCAAACCGTCATCGAACCCATCGTTCTACCATTCCTAGACCGGCAAGGGAACTTGCTGTTCCAACAGGACAATGCACGTCCGCATGTATCCCGTGCCACCCAACGTGCTCTGGAAGGTGTAAGTCAACTACCCTGGCCAGCAAGATTTCCGGATCTGTCCCCCATTGAGCATGTTTGGGACTGGATGAAGCGTCGTCTCACGCGGTCTGCACGTCCAGCACGAACGCTGGTCCAACTGAGGCGCCAGGCCCAGGTGGAAATGGCATGGCAAGCCGTTCCACAGGACTACATCCAGCATCTCTACGATCGTCTCCATGGGAGAATAGCAGCCCGCATTGCTGCGAAAGGTGGATATACACTGTACTAGTGGCGACATTGTGCATGCTCTGTTGCCTGTGTCTATGTGCCTGTGGTTCTGTCAGTGTGATCATGTGATGTATCTGGCCCCAGGAATGTGTCAATAAAGTTTCCCCTTCCTGGGACAATGAATTCACGGTGTTCTTATTTCAATTTCCAGGAGTGTAAATCGGTAGGTGTGTCTCAATGCAAACTATGTAAAAAGCTCTTAAGTACTTATTCGGGAACCTCGAGTATGTTATGACATGTGTGCAAATTTGACAAGCAGTTCCCTCACTCCGTAAATATCTTGAAAGAGGACAAAGATTTAGTGGCCGAAAAGTGCGTCGAAATGTGTGCTAAGGACCTGAGACCATTTAGCAGTATAGAGGGAGAAGGTTTTTTTAATTTAGGGCAGACACTGATCGACATAGGTAAAAAATATGGCTCAGTTGATATTAAAAATGTTATGCCTTCCCGAGTGACAGTAGCTAGGAAAGTTCAAACCTTAGCTGATAAAGTGCGCAGCAAAATGCTCCCAGATATAGTGCATGCGATTCGTTCTGGTATATGTGCCAGTACAATTGATCTATGGACAAAGGGGTGCATTACATGTCCGTGACAATGCATTACATAAATTCAGACTGGCGTTTGAATAAATGTGTACTAATGTGCTCTGCGTTTCCTGACTGCCCAAAAACTGGCTCGAATATTTGAAACGAATTGGAAGATGGCTTAGAAACTATGGGTGTTTCTCGTGAAGACATTGCCAAAATTACGTTTGTCACAGACTAGGGCAGTAACATTGTCAAAGCTCTCGAAGTATATCAGCGTCTTCCATGCATGGCTCATAGTATAAACACAGTCTTGAAACATGTTCTGAGCGAACAGTTTTTGAAAGAAAATGTTCCAAATATATTAGCCATTCTTAATACAGTGCGGGCTACGGTTTCGCACTTCAAGAGAAGAGGTCTCTGTGTGAGACTGAACTCATCTTTAAAGCAGTGGGTTTCAACTCGTTGGAATAGTTATTTTGACATGCTTGTATCAGTCCATTCTCAGATTGATTCAGTGAAGGCTGTTTTACATAATGAAGGTGCCTCTGATAAGATGCTGGGTTATGACCACCATATAACTGGCCAGCTTATAGAATTTCTTAAGCCGTTTAAAGAAGCCACAGTTGATCTAGAGAGTGACAAGGATCCAACCCTACATTTAGTTCTACCGTGGTTTTATGCCTTAAAAACTCACTGTACCGTACGGGATAACGATGAAGAGGTTTGTAATTCTATTCCATCTGAATATTATAGAACCACTTGTGAAATATGTATGTTGAGAAAATGTATTTTCAGGACATGAAACCTTTGAAACAAGCCGCTGATGCCTTCCTAGAACAGAAAATGTGCATTAGTATGTTGCATAAAATTGCAACGTTTATGGTGGCTAACTACCGCACATTAAGAAAGTTAACCGAGGATGAAAAAATTGAAGTTTACCAAGCAGCACGACAGATGTGTGCTGAAGGTAAGCTCCTAAGATAATGCATATATTCTTCATCTACATGTACATGGTTACTCTGCAAGACACACGCAAGTGCTTAGTTGAGGGTTCATCGAACCACTTTCAACTGATTTGTCTCCTACAGCTCTCCGTCTGAGCGCTGCTTTTTTGTATTTTATTCTGATGATCATTTCTTCCAATGGATATGGGACTCAACAATATCTCTTCGAATTCGGAGGTGTAAGTTGGTTGGTTGGTTGGTTGGTTTGGGGGATTAAAGGGACCAGACTGCCATGGTCATCGGTCCCTTTTTCCAAAGACATAGAACACCCACAGAGAACAAAAACGAGGAACAGAAGAGATCACAGACGATACAGAACAGGAGAGACTGAGACAAAGACAAGACAAAACGAAACGAACGAAAACCACATAGAGATAAACGGTGGTTGGCCGACCATACAAATAAAAAAGGAAAAGCCAACCACTTAGAAACACATTAAAAAATCAGTGTAAAATCATAGGCCAAAGGCCAGAGTCGACACAAAACAAAAATAAAACAGAAACACTCAGATTAAATGATAAAATCCCCCTGCCCGAATAAAACGTAAAACTAAGTCAGCCATAGTGGAGTCGTCTGTTAAAAGGGCAGGGAGCGTATCAGGCAGCGCAAATGTCTGCCTGACCACAGCTAAAAGGGGGCAGGCCAACAGAATGTGGGCCACTGTCAAAGCCGCCCCGCAGCGACATACAGGAGGGTCCTCCCGGCGCAGTAAAGAACTGTGTGTCAGCCGGGAGTGGCCAATGCGGAGCCGGCAAAGAACTACCGAGTCCCTGCGAGTGGCTCGCAGGGATGACCGCCACACAGCCGTCGTCTCCTTGACAGCACGGAGTTTATTGGACAATGGCAGTTCGCGCCATTCCTCGTCCCATAGCGCCAAGATTTTGCGGCGGAAGACTGCCCGCAAATCAGTCTCTGGGAGGCCAAGGTCCAGAGATGGCTTGCTGGTGGCCTCTTTCGCCAGGCGGTCAACATGTTCGTTACCCGGGATACCGACATGACCGGGGGTCCACACAAAGACCACAGAGCGGCCGCAACAGGCAAGAGTATGCAGAGACTCGTGGATAGCCATCACCAGACGAGAACGAGGGAAACACTGGTCGAGAGCTCGTAAACCGCTCAGGGAATCGCTACAGATAACGAAGGACTCACCTGAGCAGGAGCGAATATACTCTAGGGCACGAAAGATGGCGACCAATTCAGCAGTGTATACGCTGCAGCCATCCTGCAAGGAACGTTGCTCGGAACGGTCCCCTAGAGTGAGCGCATAACCGACACGACCAGCAACCATCGAACCGTCAGTGTAGACAACACCAGAGCCCTGATACGTGGCCAGGATAGAATAAAAGCGGCGGCGGAAGGCCTCTGGAGGGACGGAGTCCTTCGGGCCCTGTGCCAGGTCCAGCCGAAGGCAAGGGCGACGAACACACCATGGGGGTGTATGCAAAGTAGCCCGGAAACTAGGTGGAACAGTGAAAACCTGAAGCCCAGAGAGAAGCTTCTTGACGCGGACCGCTATTGTACAACCAGACAGGGGCCGACCATCTGGCAGATGGACGACCGATCGCGGGAACAGGAGACGATAATTTGGATGCCCGGGCGAGCTGAGAACATGGGCAGCATAAGCGGCCAGCAAACGTTGGCGTCGGAACCGCAGGGGAGGGACACCTGCCTCCACGAGTAAGCTGTCCACAGGGCTGGTGCGGAAAGCACCAGTGGCAAGGCGTATCCCGCTGTGGAGAATTGGGTCCAGCACCCGCAACGCAGACGGGGAGGCTGAGCCATATGCCAGGCACCCATAATCCAGACGGGACTGAATTAACGCCTGGTAGAGCCGTAGCAGGGTAGAGCGGTCGGCTCCCCAGCGGGTGTGGCTCAAACATCGCAGTGCATTGAGATGCCGCCAACACGTCTGTTTGAGCTGCCGGATATGAGGCAGCCAAGTCAACCGGGCATCGAAAACCACCCCCAAAAACCTGTGCGATTCCACCACCGAAAGAAGTTCGCCGTTAAGAGAAAGCTGCGGCTCCGGGTGGACAGTACGTCGCCGGCAGAAATGCATAACGCAGGTCTTGGCTGCCGAAAACTGAAACCCATGCGCTACAGCCCAAGACTGTGCCCTACGGATAGCGCCCTGTAGCTGACGTTCAACAGCTGCAATGCCGGGAGAGCTGTAATAAAGGCAGAAGTCGTCAGCATACAGGAAAGCGGAGACAGAGTTTCCCACGGCCGCAGCAAGACCGTTAATGGCTATTAAAAACAGACAGACACTTAAAACGGAACCCTGTGGCACACCGTTCTCCTGGACGTGGGAGGAACTATACGAGGCCGCGACTTGCACGCGGAAGGTACGACACGACAGAAAATTGCGGATAAAAATCGGCAGAGGACCCCGAAGACCCCATCCATGAAGCGTAGAAAGAATGTGATGACGCCACGTCGTATCGTACGCCTTCCGCATGTCGAAAAAGACAGCGACCAGGTGCTGACGGCGGGAAAAGGCAGTACGGATGGCCGACTCCAGGCTCACCAGATTGTCGGCGGCGGAGCGGCCTTTACGGAACCCACCCTGAGATGGAGCCAGAAGGCCCCGAGACTCCAGTACCCAATGCAAGCGCCGGCTCACCATCCGTTCAAGCAACTTGCAAAGAACGTTGGTGAGGCTAATGGGACGGTAGCTGTCCACCTCCAGAGGGTTCTTTCCAGGCTTCAAAACGGGGATGACAATGCCTTCCCGCCATTGCGACGGAAACTCCCCCTCGACCCAAAGACGGTTGTAAAGATCGAGAAGGCGCCGCTGGCAGTCCACTGAAAGGTGTTTCAGCATCTGACAGTGGATGCCATCTGGCCCAGGAGCGGTATCAGGGCAAGCAGCGAGGGCACTGCGAAATTCCCACTCACTAAATGGAGCATTGTAAGATTCCGGGTGGTTGGTGCGAAACGAAAGGCTCCGACGTTCCATCCGCTCTTTAATGGAGCGGAAGGCCTGGGGGTAATTCGCAGAAGCGGAACTCAGAGCAAAATGCTCTGCTAAGCGATTTGCAATGACGTCGGAGTCAGTACAAACTGCTCCATTCAGTGAGAGCGCAGGGACGCTGACAGGTGGCCGATAGCCGTAGACGCGTCGAATCCTGGCCCAGACCTGCGATGGAGTGACATGGAGGCCAATTGTGGACACATACCGCTCCCAGCACTCCTTCTTGCCTTGGCGGATAAGGAGGCGGGCCCGCGCACGCAGCCGTTTGAAGGCGATAAGGTGGTCGAGGGAGGGATGTCGCTTGTGACGCTGGAGCGCCCGCCGGCGATGTTTAATCGCTTCAGCGATCTCAGGCGACCACCAAGGCACAGCCTTCCGCCGAGGGGACCCACAGGAATGGGGAATGGCAGATTCGGCGGCAGTAACGATGCCGGTGGTGACCGATTGAACCACCGCATCAATGTCATCGGTAGAGAGAGGCTCAAAAGCGGCAGTGGAGGAGAACAAGTCCCAGTCAGCCTTATTCAGAGCCCATCTGCTAGGGCGCCCAGAAGAGTGGCGCTGTGGTAGTGACAAAAAGATCGGAAAGTGGTCACTACCACACAGGTCGTCATGCACACTCCATTGGACAGACGGTAAGAGGCTATGGCTACAGATTGAAAGGTCAATGGCGGAGTAGGTGCCATGCGCCACACTGAAGTGTGTGAAGGCACCATCATTTAACAGCGAGAGATCGAGCTGCGACAATAAATGCTCAACGATGGTGCCTCGACCTGTTGCCACTGACCCACCCCACAGAGGGTTATGAGCGTTGAAGTCGCCCAATAGCAAGAAAGGTGGCGGCAATTGGGCGACCAGTGCAGCCAGGACATGCTGCGAGACATCACCATCCGGTGGAATGTAAAGACTGCAGACGGTAACAACCTGTGGCGTCCACACGCGTACAGCGACAGCCTCTAAAGGCGTCTGGAGAGGGACAGACTCGCTGTGCAGAGTGTGAAGGACATATATGCAGACGCCACCAGACACCCTTTCATAAGCTGCTCGGTTCTTATAATAACCCCGATAGCCACGGAGGGCGGGGGTTCGCATTGCTGGAAACCAAGTTTCCTGGAGAGCAATGCAAAAGAAAGGGTGAAGGCTGATAAGTTGACGGAGCTCAGCTAGATGGTGGAAGAAACCGCTGCAGTTCCACTGGAGGATGGTGTTGTCCATGGCTGGGAAAGGCGTGACGGGACTGGGAAGGCAGATTACGCCACTGGGTCACCTGCTGCCTCCGATGGAGCATCCGTGCAAATGCCATCCATTGCGTCCGTGGGACCGGCAAGAGCGAGGTCCTCAGCGGACGCCAGAATCTCCACCTCGTCCTCAGAGGCAGAGCTTGTAGGAAGCGGCGGGATCGGTGCCACCGCATTACAGTTGGTCTTGGGGACTTTCTTCTTTTTGTGCTTGTCACGCTGTGCCTTCGGCGCTTCAGGCTGCATGGGCTTCACTGGGTCAGTCTCAGGGACAGACGACGACCGCGAGGCCCGACGACCAGGGACTGGCGGTTGTTTCAACCACTTGCGGGCGTCCGCTTTTCCGCTGGTCGGAACTTGCGAAGGGAGGTCCCCAAGGGATCCCTTCCTGGCGAGAGCAGCCGAAGAAGTCTTACGCTTCTCCGGCTGGGAAGGGGGAGCTGATGTCCCCGAAGGTTGGGAGGGAGTTGCTCCTGAAGAAGATGGAGCAGGAGCAACAGGGTGTGAAGTGCCCCCCACAAGCAAGGGGGCCGGTGGATGCTGACCGATCTTAGAGCCGATTCGTGACGACGGGAGAACCGTCGTTGCAGCAGCGGCGTAGGTGGACGGCATTGCCACAGGATGGAGCCTCTCATATTTCCGTCTAGCCTCGGGGTAGGTCAGCCGGTCCAAGGTCTTATATTCCATTATCTTCCGTTCTTTCTGCAATATCCTACAGTCCGGCGAGCAGGGGGAATGGTGTTCTCCGCAGTTAACACAGATAGGAGGCGGGGCACATGGAGTATCGGGATGCGAAGGACGTCCGCAATCCCGACACGTCATGCTGGAAGTACAGCGAGATGACATGTGCCCGAACTCCCAGCATTTAAAACACCGCATCGGAGGAGGGATATATGGTTTCACATCACAACGGTAAACCATCACCTTAACCTTTTCGGGTAAGACATCACCCTCAAAGGCCAAGATGAAGGCACCGGTGGCGACCTGATTATCCCTCGGACCCCGATGGACGCGCCGGACGAAGTCGTTCGAGGTTGGCGCGTAATTCATCGTCGGACTGCAGAAGAAGATCCCGGTGGAATATAATACCCTGGACCATGTTCAGACTCTTATGCGGCGTGATGGTAACGGAAACATCCCCCAACTTGTCACAATTGAGCAACCTCCGTGACTGGGCAGAGGATGCCGTTTTTATCAACACCGATCCAGACCGCATCTTGGACAAGCCCTCCACCTCACCGAACTTGTCCTCTAAATGCTCTACAAAGAACTGAGGCTTCACGGATAGAAAAGATTCCCCATCAGCTCTGGTACAGACAAGATATCTGGGCGAATACGTCTCAGTGTCACGCAATGCCTGTCGTTCCTCCCATGGTGTGGCGAGGGAGGGGAACGATTTGGGGTCATAAACGTTACCTTTAAAATGGGCTCTCGAACGCTTAGAGACTGCTGACGGCTGGCCGCCAGCGACAGATGATGTACCACGCTTCATTGCGGGTCATCCGTCCTGATGCCACCTACTCCGACCAAGGGCCCTCCCCACAGGCGCCACCCAGCCACAGCAAAGGCCACCTGGCAGGATGGCCATTGCCGGGAGTCCTGATGCCCCAGGGAGATGGGCATCTACTCCTTGGCATACGTGGGGAGTGAACGGCGCAGGCATCAGTAGGGCGATCCCTGTGTTGTCAGGGGGCTACAACCAAGAGGGTACATGGCGACCCCACCACAACGGACTGGCTACCGTGCTGGATCTTAGGTGCAAAAATGGCCAAGGTCGTCGTCACAGTTAAAAGAAACACTGCAGAGTGTAACGTGGTAATCGCTCAAGAGATCGAAAACGAGCGGGACACCATTGCAACGACGAGAAAGACGGCTATAGGTCTAATTGCACGAAGGATACAGTGCACCATGTAAGGTGCCCTTCCCCAATTGGCTCGCTCTTCGGAATAATTTAGATAGATGGAGGTCAAACCCGAGAGGGGACCATCACATAAGGCCGAAACGTTTGAGACTCCTTTTAGTCGCCTCTTACGACAGGCAGGAATACCGCGGGCCTATTCTTACCCCCGAACCCGCAGGGGGGTGCCCTTATTTAGACTCTTTCGACCTCTTCCGGCAATAGTAAGGCTCTCCAACTTCGTAGCAATGCTCCAAAAGAGTGTTTTGTCATTGAAACGCCTACAGCATTTTCTGTGTGTCCATTCCTATTTAAGTAGGTCGTAATTGTAATCAGAGGTATTAAGTAGAATCTACAGCCTTTAGATTTGACTGGTTGATCTTGTAAACGAAGTTTAACGGACTTAGTTTAGTACACACAGGGATAACCTCGCTCTTGTCATTATTTATTGCCAACTGCTAATTTTCACACCAAAAATATATACCTTATTTAAATCGTCCTGCAGTTAGTTTTGATCTTCTGGTGACTTTACAGGACGATAAATGATAGCATCATCTAAAACCTATTATAATTTCAACTATGTGTAGTACGATCTTCACATTATTCTGCAAATATTAATTGGAACCTGTACAGTTTCAGTACAAGTGCCCAATCACGGCAACCAAGAAACAAATCCAGGGCCGTACAAAATGGCGAAATTTGAGGACTGGGTAGAAGAGCCCCCTCTCCTACATGATGAAGTCAGCGGATACTTGCAAGAACACTGTGTGAACGAGGGAGATATTCTACAGTGGTGGAAAAATAACTCCCAACGACTTCCTCGACTTGCGCATGTGGCAAGAAAAATATTAAATATACCAGCCACTAGTGCGTCTAGTGAGAGAATTTTTAGTTGCGCTGGAAACCTAATTAGCGAAAAACGATCACGTCTTAATGCAGACAGACTTAACGATCTCGTCATAATAAATTCAAACACTAATCAGCAGACACATTGAAAATACAGTAGAACATTAAACGGGAAACTATGAGTTTGAGCGCAAATTTACTAATTAAGAGTGCAGATTTCTTTCTTGTGCTTTCTGGGCGTCAATTTCTGAGATAGAAATTTTGTAATGCATACAGTTCATTTTTATTTTAGACTAAAATTTTTGATTTCAATCCTTCCAAGTGACATTAATTATTGTTTGTAAACCATTTTCTGTTACTTGGGTTTGCAAAAGTAGCCAAATATTTTTAGGAGTATCTGGTTTGGCCTAAATAATACTTTCAGGGGAACTGAAGGAAAATTTGTAAAGATTTTATGTTGAAAAGTGTTCTGCAAAATAAAATATTCATTTGTGGAGTAAGGCAATACACATTATGGGTTTAAATTACAATTTATTTTGTTGAGTTCCACACACATTGCAAAATGTAATTTTATTCTTGTATTTCTATATTAAGGGGAATCCCACATGCAGAGTCAAGATGCTGAAAACCTAGACACTACAAATACTCCTAAAATGAAGAGCGTCTTTTTCCATGAATGTATTGTAGTAGGAATATAATGGAAACTCTGAGCCACTCTCCACAGCGTCTATATCTGCGTCATGAGGATTCAGACTCGTCGTTTAGGTCTGTGTTATGAGGGTCTAGAGTCGTCGTTTAGATTTTCATCATGCAAGTAAACACTCGTCGTCTTAGTCTGCATCATGATGGTCCGAAATATGGTCCCTCATGATGCAGACCTAGACTACAAGTGTGGACTCTCATGACGCAAACGTAGGAGCCGCAAAAAATGGCTCAGGGTCGCCATTGTATTCCCAGTACTATAGTTTTTAGACGAACTGGATACGAAACAAGTCCTTCGATTTTGTTAAAATGCATTTTGGCAATTTAGAATGATTTTTCCAACTTCGAATGAATTCACAGAACCAGTAAAATACATCCTGGAAACGTAGTTAAATATTTATATAATTGGTGTCACACTTGGCTGAAACATACTAAAGTTAAAGAATCTAGACTTCCAAAATCTTAATTTGGTTCTCATTGCAGTACAGTGGTTAATAGGGGCGTAGATAATTTATTCTTCTGGGGAGGTGACCAATCTTCTTTTTGGGGGGTGGAGGTTCACTTCTTTAGTACAAATATCCTTCCGTTTCGGTGTTGAAAAGTGCAGCACAGACTGCATTGCGTTGCCTGGGCATTTATTTATTCCATACTCTCGTAGTCCATCTTCCCTCCCGTATTTTCTCTCTATCCATTTAGTCCTCTCCCACTATCTCTTTGATCACCTCCACCCCCCCCCCCCACTCCCCATCCCTTGGCCGGCCGAAGTCGCCAAGCAGTTCTAGGCGCTACAGTCTGGAACCGCGCGACCGCTACGGTTGCAGGTTCGAATCCTGCCTCGGGCATGGATGTGTGTGATGTCCTTAGGTTAGTTAGGTTTAAGTAGTTCTAAGTTCTAGGGGACTGATGACCTCAGAAGTTATGTCCCATAATTGCTCAGGGCCATTTGAACCATTTTTGAACCCATCCCTTGGCCCATCTCCCCCCCACCCTCTATCTTTCTCCTCGTCCTCTCTCTGTTGGATTCCGCCACCTCAGTTCATCTCCTCTTCACCTATCTATGAAAACTCATATATATCTGTCAACTTTTGTGGTGATCAGTGAATCAGTGTCAAAGTTTATTGCTAGGTAGCATTTATTGTAATACTTTTTGATACGCAGCATTGATAGTTTTGTTTTCTGGTGCGTAAACAAATGAAGTTGAAGGTGTCCCGACAGGGCAATATGCGACATACAAATAGCCATGTGAAAAACATGATTTTCAAGATTGATGCCACAAACATATAACAACTGCCCCTGCGATTTATCTATCGACATGGCAAATGTAAGCTGCACTGGAAATTATAACCGTTTAAAGTCGAATGGCATGTCGGTCGGAATCTTAGTGATATTGGAATCAAACTGTCCTCACCTTTGTACTTTCCTTTTAAAATTGTGGCTTCGATTACGTTGTTCTTTAACTTCTTCCCCGCAAGCCGGGTGCCATTACAAAGACGTGGCTGGTTTACCTTTCGCAACATGATTGCCGATCCGACTTAATTACAGATTGGGAGGCGGTAATCCGGGGAAATCCAGCGAATTTAAAAATTCCGTAGGATAGTTGACTACATCATCTTGGTTAGTAACGGAATAAACCGACTTGTATGTCAGCAATTCGCCAGGTGTCATATTTTGAATCTGAAAATTCATTTCGTTAACATCAAGGTTTTTTGCAGCCAATATAACACGTTCACTCAACCAAAAATGGTTTGCAACTGTTAAACGACATTTGCTGTGCGCGAATTGTCCAACACGATGACTGTGAATGTGCCAGACATCTCTCAAATTTCAAAAAAATCATAGACATTTCGTTTAAAAGAGAATACCTTACAAAAGATTTTGACATCGTTTGCGGGTTACCATGAAAGTTCACTACGTACGCATGTTTCCATGGAGAAGGATTTTGAATATTTACATGTATATATATGTATATGCGTATATATATGTATATGTATTTGTCTATGAGTAAATATATATATATATATATATATATATATATATATATATATATATATATATAATTATTCACGTTTGGGCCCTACTGGACCACGCGAAGTACAATCACAGGGCATTCAGTTATTTTCTTTTAGACTTTCTCTCTGCCCAAATTGTTTTCATTCTCTCGGAATGAGCTCTTTTCCTTTCATCAGACCATGTGGTTCCAGTTTTCTTTGGTTTTTCAGCTTGACCAACTACCCAGTCATGAATTTTTTGCCTAAATAATTTTCTGTCTTGAATTTCATCTTGTTTTATATCTGCCTCTTTCATGTCCTCTTTTATAGCAGCAATCCATTTTATTGTCTCAAATTTAGCTTTACTTCGATTTTCGTAGAATTCCACTACTTGTTTAGTTAGTCTGGTAGCATCCATTCTTTTAATATGCCCATAAAATTTTAATCTGCGATTTTTCATATCCGAATATATGCTGGTGCATTGTTGAATTTCACTATTTGCTCTTAGCCTGTATGTTCCTTCTTCAGTATATTTTGGACCTAGAATTTTTCTGATTACTTTTCTTTCTCTTTTTTGGATTTCTTGAATGTCCTTTTTTCTGTTTAAAATTAGCGTTTCAGCCCCATAAAGGCACTCTGGTTTTATGACCGTGTTGTAATGTCTCAATTTAGAGTACGTCGAGAGACATTTTTTGTTGTAGATGTCTTTTGTAAGTCTAAAAGCTGTCTCCATCTTTTGACAACGAATTTCATTTCCAATTTTTTCTAGACCAGTCTCTGAGATTGTTTCACCTAAATATTTGAATTGCGAAACTCTTTTGATTTTTCCATACTTAGTTTCCAAAAGTTTGGGTGCCAATTTGTTGCTAGTCATATACTGTGTTTTTTCAAATGAGATTTGGAGACCTACTCTTTCTGCTGTTTCTTTAAGAATTTCTATTTGTTTCTGAGCAATTTGGATGTCCTGCGTTAGAATAACCAAGTCGTCTGCAAAGGCCAAACAGTCTATTCGAATATTTGTTCGTCCTAATTTCACTGGTTGGTCAATTTTGAACTCCAATTTTCGTTCGCGCCACTCTTGTATTACTTTTTCTAGAACGCAGTTAAACAGCAACGGAGAGAGTCCATCACCTTGCCTCACGCCTGTTTTTATTTCAAAGGATTCTGAAATTTCTCCTCTGAACTTTACTTTTGATTTTGTACCAGTTAGCGTGTCTCTGATAATTGCCGTGGTTTAGGATCCAGGCCTTGTTCTTTCACAATTTGGAAAAGAGATTCACGATCCACTGAGTCATAAGCCTTTCTAAAATCTACAAAGGTACAAACTAGTTTTTTATTGTAAATTTTTTGATGTCTGAGAATTAGTTTGAGGACTAAAATCTTTTCTGGGCAAGATCTATTTGGCCTGAAACCTGCTTGATATTCGCCAATTTTCCATTCAAGTTGTTGTTGTGCTCGGTTCAGAAGACATTGAGAGAGGATTTTGTATGTGACTGGAAGAAGAGAAATTCCTCTGTAATTATTAACATCAGTTTTGTCTCCCTTCTTATGAAGTGGGTGAATCAAGGCGGTTTTCCATTCATCAGGAATTTTTTCAGTTTGCCATATGTTTTGCATGATTGAAGTAATTTCTTTAACGGTTTTTGGACCAGCTGCCTTTAAAAGTTCTGCAACAATTCCATCTTCACCAGATGCTTTGTTGTTTTTCAACCTATGAATTTCTTTAATGATTTCCTCTTCATTTGGTGCAAGTGAAACTGGATTGCATTGTTGGGGAATTTTTGGTGGAAATCTTTCTGTGGGCTCGGGGCAATTTAGAAGATTCTTAAAATATTTAGAAAGTTCTTTGCAATTTTCTTGGTTGTTAAGAGCCAACTGTCCATTTTCCTTCTTGAAGCAAAGATTCTGGGGTTGGTACCCCTTTATTTTGGTTTTAAAAGTTTTATAAAAATTTCTGGTATTGTATTTCTGAAAATCTTCTTCAATTTCTAAGAGTTGACTATTCTCATATTGTCTTTTTGTTTGTCTAATTAGTTTTGAAGTGTCTTTTCTAGTTGTCAGGAATGTATCATATGTGTCTTCTGTCTTGTTGCTATTCCATGCTTTAAATGTCTCTTGTCTGGCTTTGATTGCATGATCACAGTTTTCATTCCACCAAGCATGTTTCTTGTGTTTTCGTAAAGGAATTTGATCTTGAGCTGTTTTGATAATCTTGTGTTTGAGTTGTTCCCAATTTTGTGCACTTGTTTTGTCAAATTCGTCTGCTAATAATGATGGTTGGATTTTACTGGTGTCAAATTTGGGGATTAATGGTGTCCTTTTGTTGAACTTTTGGGGGTTTAGCTTTAGTTTCACACGGGTTAAGTAATGGTCTGAGTCAATATTGGCGCCTTTACGAACTTGAACATTTAAAATTTCTTTGTGACGTGGATACGAGATTGCAATATGGTCAATTTGGAATTCACCTATGTCCTTGTTAGGTGATTGCCATGTCTTTTGTTTTGAAGGTTTTTTCTTAAAATGACTTGACATAATTTTGAGATTGAAATTTCTGCAAAATTCTACCAGCCTCTTTCCATTTTGATTGGTCCATTTATGTGCAAGGAATTTACCGACCGTTTTTCTAAATTTTCTCTCTTTCCCTAACTGTGCATTAAAATCACCCATTAAAATCTTTACATAATTTTGAGGAATTTTGGAGACTGTATTCTCTAACACTTCCCATGACTTATTTACTTTTTCTGGATTTGTTTTATTCTCCTGGTTGATAGGCATGTGTGCGTTAATTAAACAGTACATTTTATTTGCACATTTCATGGAAATTGTCATTAGTCTGTTGTTTACTGGATTTACTTCGATTACGGAGCCAAGAATGTCTTGCGAAATTGCGAATGCAACACCCAGATGCGGAGTGTTTTTAAGAATTCTTTTGTCTGTTTTACTTTTAAACAATCGGTAGTTTCCAAAATCCATGGTATTCTCATCAGGCAACCTTGTTTCTTGCAGGGCTAAAATTTTGATATTTTGTTCTTTTAGTGTGTCTCCTAATTTATAGAGTTTTCCTGGTGTCAAGAGAGAGTTAATATTGATAGTTCCAAAAAATGTTTCGACCTTGGGCATGAGTCGGTCAAAAGACTTCGATTTCCTCTGGTTTGGGATATAGCGTTTCAGCCTAGTCTCCCCAGAATCCGATAGACTAGTTGCGCCACTGATGGCGGAGGATTTGTTACCACCTGGGGTAATTTTGTAATTACTAAAACGCTCCATAATAGTACTTAGAATCAAAGGGTTGAGCTCAGAAAAGCTCAGTGGTTAAGACTGGAGTGGTTAGTTCCAGAATTTGTATTATGGCCGCACCTCTGGTGAACAGACGCCGACCACAGTGCCGCTTTTTACAAGTCAGACGCAAGGTGGATTTATTGTATTATATATATACATACATATACATACATACATACATATATATATATATATATATATATATACACATGCACATGTAAATATTCAAAAACCTTCTCCATGGAAACATGCGTACATAGTGAACTTTCATGGTAACCCGCAAACGATGTCAAAATCTTTTGTAAGGTACTCTCTTCAATGTACTGTCCGAAATATTATGTAGACAGTGATGTTCCTCTTGATGGTCAAGTGTGCAAAATTTCTTCAAGATCGGAATAAAATTGTAGGTTGGTGTAGAAGTGTGTATGTAAAGTACCCTCCGCCATGCACCATTCAGAATTTTAAGTAGGCAGCGCCCTTCATCCTGCTTTGAATATCAAGTGTGCCAAATTTCATCAAGATCGGAATAAATACGTACAATTTGTCGAGTTCCGTTATGTAAAGGAAGCTCTGCCATGCACCATATGAAATTTTATGTAGACTGTGACCTTCCTCTTGGTTTCAAGGTATAGTGTGCAAAATTTCATCAAGATTGTATGCAATACAAACACACGGACACAATGAAAACGCACTTTCAATTTTTGTCAAATTTTCCAATTTTTCGGTCGATTTTCGAAAAATTTTATTTCATAAAAACCTTGTCCTGAGAATTACGAACACAGCAAAAAAAATTTAGCCGAACTGGTCCAGGCGTTCTCGAGTTTTACGCTTATCAACACATTTGGCAATTAATTTTTATTTATATAGTTAAGAAGCCCGAAATATACGCGTAAAGGAAGAATATACAAATAAAACCAATATTTTTTTTACCTGAAATTAATACATATATATATAATGTTGGGGTTTGTCTTTTGGTGCTCAGGTAAGTTGGTTGGTTTGGGGGATTTAAAGGGACCAGACTGCTAGGGTCATCGGTCCCTTTTTCCAAAGACAAAAAACACCCACAGAGAATAAAAACGAGTGACAGAATAGAGCACAGACGACACGTAACAAGAGAAACTGAGACAAAGACCAGACAAAACGAACTAAAAGCACACAGAGTGTGACGGTGGTTGGCCGACCAGAGAAATAAAAAAGGAAAAGCCAACCACTAGAAACACATTAAAAAAACAATTTAAAACCGGAGGCCAAAGGCCAGAATCAACACAAAACAATAAGAGAAAAACAGAAACACTCAGATTAAAGAATAAAAACCCCCTGCCCGAATAAAACGTAAAACTAAGTCAGCCATAGTCGAGTCATCTGTTAAAAGGGCAGGGAGCGAGTCAGGCAGTGCGAACGACTGCCTGAGCGCGGCTAAAAACGGACACTCCAATAAAACATGAACTACGGATAAAACGGAGCCGCAGCGACATAGAGGCGCGTCCTCACGGCGCAATAAGTGGCCGTGCGTAAGCCGAGTGTGCCCAATGCGCAGCCGGCAGAGGACAACAGACTCCTTGCGAGAGACCCGCAAGGAGGAGCGCCACACACCGGTAGCCCCCTTGATGGCCCGAAGTTTGTTGCGTGAAGGCAGGGCGCGCCATTCAGTGTCCCACAGGTCCAGAATTTTGCGGCGTAGGAACGCTCGCAAATCTGTCTCCGGGAGGCCAACGTCCAGAGATGGTGCACTAGTCGCCTCTTTCGCCAGCCGGTCAACATTCTCGTTGCCGGGGATCCCAACATGGCCTGGGGTCCACACGAAGACCGCAGTGCGGCCGTAACGCGCAAGAGTATGCAGGGACTCCTGGATAGCCATAACCAGACGGGAACGAGGAAAACACTGGTCAAGTGCTCGTAAACTGCTCAGGGAATCGCTACAGATGACGAAGGACTCACCTGAGCAGGAGCGGATATACTCTAGGGCTCGAAAGATGGCGACCAGCTCAGCAGTGTAAACGCTGCAGCCAGCCGGCAAGGAACGTTGTTCGAAATGTTCCCCTAGAGTGAGCGCATAACCGACTCGACCAGCAACCATCGAGCCGTCGGTGTAAACAATGCCAGAGCCCTGATACGTGGCCAGGATGGAATAAAAGCGGCGGCGGAAGGCCTCTGGAGGGACCGAGTCCTTCGAGCCCTGTGCCAAGTCGAGCCGAAGGCAAGGGCGAGGAACACACCACGGGGGTGTACGCAGAGGCGCCTGGAAAGGAGGCGGAACAGGGAAAAACCCAAGCCCGCAGAGAAGCTCCTTGACGCGTATGGCGATCGGACAACCCGACCGGGGCCGACGTTCCGGCAGACGGACGACTGACGGCGGGAACAGGAGACGATAGTTAGGATGCCCGGGCGAGCTTAGGACATGGGCAGCATAAGCGGCTAGCAAACGTTGGCGTCGGAACCGCAGTGGAGGGACACCTGCCTCCACGAGTAAGCTGTCCACAGGGCTGGTGCGGAAAGCACCAGTGGCAAGGCGTATCCCGCTGTGGAGAATTGGGTCCAGCACCCGCAACGCAGACGGGGATGCTGAGCCATATGCCAGGCACCCATAATCCAGACGGGACTGGATTAACGTCTGGTAGAGCCGTAACAGGGTAGAGCGGTCGGCTCCCCAGCGGGTGTGGCTCAAACATCGCAGTGCATTGAGATGCCGCCAACACGTCTGTTTGAGCTGCCGGATATGAGGCAGCCAAGTCAACCGGGCATCGAAAACCACCCCCAAAAACCTGTGCGATTCCACCACCGAAAGAAGTTCGCCGTTAAGAGAAAGCTGCGGCTCCGGGTGGACAGTACGTCGCCGGCAGAAATGCATAACGCAGGTCTTGGCTGCCGAAAACTGAAACCCATGCGCTACAGCCCAAGACTGTGCCCTACGGATAGCGCCCTGTAGCTGACGTTCAACAGCTGCAATGCCGGGAGAGCTGTAATAAAGGCAGAAGTCGTCAGCATACAGGAAAGCGGAGACAGAGTTTCCCACGGCCGCAGCAAGACCGTTAATGGCTATTAAAAACAGACAGACACTTAAAACGGAACCCTGTGGCACACCGTTCTCCTGGACGTGGGAGGAACTATACGAGGCCGCGACTTGCACGCGGAAGGTACGACACGACAGAAAATTGCGGATAAAAATCGGCAGAGGACCCCGAAGACCCCATCCATGAAGCGTAGAAAGAATGTGATGACGCCACGTCGTATCGTACGCCTTCCGCATGTCGAAAAAGACAGCGACCAGGTGCTGACGGCGGGAAAAGGCAGTACGGATGGCCGACTCCAGGCTCACCAGATTGTCGGCGGCGGAGCGGCCTTTACGGAACCCACCCTGAGATGGAGCCAGAAGGCCCCGAGACTCCAGTACCCAATGCAAGCGCCGGCTCACCATCCGTTCAAGCAACTTGCAAAGAACGTTGGTGAGGCTAATGGGACGGTAGCTGTCCACCTCCAGAGGGTTCTTTCCAGGCTTCAAAACGGGGATGACAATGCCTTCCCGCCATTGCGACGGAAACTCCCCCTCGACCCAAAGACGGTTGTAAAGATCGAGAAGGCGCCGCTGGCAGTCCACTGAAAGGTGTTTCAGCATCTGACAGTGGATGCCATCTGGCCCAGGAGCGGTATCAGGGCAAGCAGCGAGGGCACTGCGAAATTCCCACTCACTAAATGGAGCATTGTAAGATTCCGGGTGGTTGGTGCGAAACGAAAGGCTCCGACGTTCCATCCGCTCTTTAATGGAGCGGAAGGCCTGGGGGTAATTCGCAGAAGCGGAACTCAGAGCAAAATGCTCTGCTAAGCGATTTGCAATGACGTCGGAGTCAGTACAAACTGCTCCATTCAGTGAGAGCGCAGGGACGCTGACAGGTGGCCGATAGCCGTAGACGCGTCGAATCCTGGCCCAGACCTGCGATGGAGTGACATGGAGGCCAATTGTGGACACATACCGCTCCCAGCACTCCTTCTTGCCTTGGCGGATAAGGAGGCGGGCCCGCGCACGCAGCCGTTTGAAGGCGATAAGGTGGTCGAGGGAGGGATGTCGCTTGTGACGCTGGAGCGCCCGCCGGCGATGTTTAATCGCTTCAGCGATCTCAGGCGACCACCAAGGCACAGCCTTCCGCCGAGGGGACCCACAGGAATGGGGAATGGCAGATTCGGCGGCAGTAACGATGCCGGTGGTGACCGATTGAACCACCGCATCAATGTCATCGGTAGAGAGAGGCTCAAAAGCGGCAGTGGAGGAGAACAAGTCCCAGTCAGCCTTATTCAGAGCCCATCTGCTAGGGCGCCCAGAAGAGTGGCGCTGTGGTAGTGACAAAAAGATCGGAAAGTGGTCACTACCACACAGGTCGTCATGCACACTCCATTGGACAGACGGTAAGAGGCTATGGCTACAGATTGAAAGGTCAATGGCGGAGTAGGTGCCATGCGCCACACTGAAGTGTGTGAAGGCACCATCATTTAACAGCGAGAGATCGAGCTGCGACAATAAATGCTCAACGATGGTGCCTCGACCTGTTGCCACTGACCCACCCCACAGAGGGTTATGAGCGTTGAAGTCGCCCAATAGCAAGAAAGGTGGCGGCAATTGGGCGACCAGTGCAGCCAGGACATGCTGCGAGACATCACCATCCGGTGGAATGTAAAGACTGCAGACGGTAACAACCTGTGGCGTCCACACGCGTACAGCGACAGCCTCTAAAGGCGTCTGGAGAGGGACAGACTCGCTGTGCAGAGTGTGAAGGACATATATGCAGACGCCACCAGACACCCTTTCATAAGCTGCTCGGTTCTTATAATAACCCCGATAGCCACGGAGGGCGGGGGTTCGCATTGCTGGAAACCAAGTTTCCTGGAGAGCAATGCAAAAGAAAGGGTGAAGGCTGATAAGTTGACGGAGCTCAGCTAGATGGTGGAAGAAACCGCTGCAGTTCCACTGGAGGATGGTGTTGTCCATGGCTGGGAAAGGCGTGACGGGACTGGGAAGGCAGATTACGCCACTGGGTCACCTGCTGCCTCCGATGGAGCATCCGTGCAAATGCCATCCATTGCGTCCGCGGGACCGGCAAGAGCGAGGTCCTCAGCGGACGCCAGAATCTCCACCTCGTCCTCAGAGGCAGAGCTTGTAGGAAGCGGCGGGATCGGTGCCACCGCATTACAGTTGGTCTTGGGGACTTTCTTCTTTTTGTGCTTGTCACGCTGTGCCTTCGGCGCTTCAGGCTGCATGGGCTTCACTGGGTCAGTCTCGGGGACAGACGACGACCGCGAGGCCCGACGACCAGGGACTGGCGGTTGTTTCAACCACTTGCGGGCGTCCGCTTTTCCGCTGGTCGGAACTTGCGAAGGGAGGTCCCCAAGGGATCCCTTCCTGGCGAGAGCAGCCGAAGAAGTCTTACGCTTCTCCGGCTGGGAAGGGGGAGCTGATGTCCCCGAAGGTTGGGAGGGAGTTGCTCCTGAAGAAGATGGAGCAGGAGCAACAGGGTGTGAAGTGCCCCCCACAAGCAAGGGGGCCGGTGGATGCTGACCGATCTTAGAGCCGATTCGTGACGACGGGAGAACCGTCGTTGCAGCAGCGGCGTAGGTGGACGGCATTGCCACAGGATGGAGCCTCTCATATTTCCGTCTAGCCTCGGGGTAGGTCAGCCGGTCCAAGGTCTTATATTCCATTATCTTCCGTTCTTTCTGCAATATCCTACAGTCCGGCGAGCAGGGGGAATGGTGTTCTCCGCAGTTAACACAGATAGGAGGCGGGGCACATGGAGTATCGGGATGCGAAGGACGTCCGCAATCCCGACACGTCATGCGGGAAGTACAGCGAGATGACATGTGCCCGAACTTCCAGCATTTAAAACACCGCATCGGAGGAGGGATATATGGTTTCACATCACAACGGTAAACCATCACCTTAACCTTTTCGGGTAAGACATCACCCTCAAAGGCCAAGATGAAGGCACCGGTGGCGACCTGATTATCCCTCGGACCCCGATGGACGCGCCGGACGAAGTGAACACCTCGTCGTTCGAGGTTGGCGCGTAATTCATCGTCGGACTGCAGAAGAAGATCCCGGTGGAATATAATACCCTGGACCATGTTCAGACTCTTATGCGGCGTGATGGTAACGGAAACATCCCCCAACTTGTCACAATTGAGCAACCTCCGTGACTGGGCAGAGGATGCCGTTTTTATCAACACCGATCCAGACCGCATCTTGGACAAGCCCTCCACCTCACCGAACTTGTCCTCTAAATGCTCTACAAGGAACTGAGGCTTCACGGATAGAAAAGATTCCCCATCAGCTCTGGTACAGACAAGATATCTGGGCGAATACGTCTCAGTGTCACGCAATGCCTGTCGTTCCTCCCATGGTGTGGCGAGGGAGGGGAACGATTTGGGGTCATAAACGTTACCTTTAAAATGGGCTCTCGAACGCTTAGAGACTGCTGACGGCTGGCCGCCAGCGACAGATGATGTACCACGCTTCATTGCGGGTCATCCGCCCTGATGCCACCTACTCCGACCAAGGGCCCTCCCCACAGGCGCCACCCAGCCACAGCAAAGGCCACCTGGCAGGATGGCCATTGCCGGGAGTCCTGATGCCCCAGGGAGATGGGCATCTACTCCTTGGCATACGTGGGGAGTGAACGGCGCAGGCATCAGTAGGGCGATCCCTGTGTTGTCAGGGGGCTACAACCAAGAGGGTACATGGCGACCCCACCACAACGGACTGGCTACCGTGCTGGATCTTAGGTGCAAAAATGGCCAAGGTCGTCGTCACAGTTAAAAGAAACACTGCAGTGTGTAACGTGGTAATCGCTCAAGAGATCGAAAACGAGCGGGACACCATTGCAACGACGAGAAAGACGGCTATAGGTCTAATTGCACGAAGGATACAGTGCACCATGTAAGGTGCCCTTCCCCAATTGGCTCGCTCTTCGGAATAATTTAGATAGATGGAGGTCAAACCCGAGAGGGGACCATCACATAAGGCCGAAACGTTTGAGACTCCTTTTAGTCGCCTCTTACGACAGGCAGGAATACCGCGGGCCTATTCTTACCCCCGAACCCGCAGGGGGGGGTGCTCAGGTAAAATAAAAACTTTTGATTAACGTTCATAATACGACAATGACGCGCGCAGACTAAACGGCTGCGTAGCGCAGCTCAGCAGTAATATGGGCAGGCAAGCAAGATTCCCGCAGCCTGCCCGGGTTGGGCTCTGCTTGGCTTGGCTGGGAGTGAAGCAGCCTGCCCGTTCTGTTGACAACGAGCGGCGGCCTGCCCGCCTGGCCACCGGGCAAGCATGGGCGGGTTAAAAGCGGGACATGTGCACCTCTAATATTAAGTCGAATATACCGTCCCATCTGGTTGTATGTGGTTATCGTGTTCATCTTACTTATGAGGGGCAAGTTGGTACGTGTTTTCTATGTAATGAAAATGGTCATGTTCGTGCTAATTGCCCTAAGCGGATGTTTGTGCTTAAAAATGGGCTAGCACATCGCCGCAAATTAACGGTTGCCGATCTTGTGCCAGCAGCTTCCTCCACTGTCTCCTGTCAGCCTCCTGCAGTAGATTCTTCGCAACGGGTGACGCCCTCCTCTGATGCAGGTATTCCCCCACTACCCACTCGCCCAGATGTATCGGCTGCTCCTACACCGATCCCGTCTGTTTCCAATAACAAACGCCGTCGTGCTAGTGATACCGGTAGCACTGATGACGAAGCTGCTGTTTCGCAGCCGGTTTGCGAATCTGACGAGAGAATTCCGGAATCTCCCATGCCTGTTTCGGATTCTGTTCCCTCTGTCTCTCCTGCTTTGGCTGATGACGTCAAACTTGCTGCCACGCCGTCGGCGCAAGAGCCCCAACATACGGCCGAGGTGGTGTTGACATCCCCCCCCCGACACAGGCATCACAACATGTTGACGACACTTCGGTGCAGACAGCTGTTTGTCGGAAAATCGCTCCTAGAACTGCGCGCTCCGCTTCAGCGGATTCCAAACCTATCTCTCCACCTCCTACACTTCCAAGACCTACACCTTCTGATGCCGGTGCCGATGTTCCTGATGAAGTTTTCCCCTTGCTTGCTCCTTCTTCTGATTCCTCTCGCCCTGCTAATCCTTCGGATGCCTTGGTTGACGTTTCTGATCTCGAACCCTCCACTCCACCTGCTCTTGAATCTGGTGTGCATCAGATACGCCGTCGGGTGAAAGTGCCCCCCAATCTTCACGCGGTGCGGAAAAAACACAAGCATGCAAAGGATGACTCTGATTCCGTTGATTCCGGGCAATCACCCTCTGCCATGTCTGATGTTAATTATATGGATGTAGTTGCTTCTAATGTGGTGTAATTAGGGTTCATTTTCCCTTTTTTGGTTGATGTTGCAGGCGTACACGTTTATTACCTTAAATATAAATAGCATTCAATCTGCTCTGAAGTTAGCGTCTCTGCAGCAGTTCATTTATGACTCTGCAGCTGATGTTGTTTTCCTGCAGGAAGTCTCCGTTGCACACCTGTTTGTTCCTGGATTTCGCACTATTATAAATTTTGCGCCTGAGTTTTCCACAGGTACTGCCTTACTAATTCGTGACGGTATCCCCGTTACCGAAATTGAGCTCTTAGACTCGGGAAGAGGTATTGGTTGTCGGTTATTTGACACAACCTTGGTTAATATTTACGCCCCCTCTGGTTCCAGCAAACGGCAGGAAAGGTCTCGTTTTTATAAAGAGGATCTGATTTATCTTTCACGCAAAAATCCTGCGACTTTGATATTGGGGGGTGATTTTAATTGTGTATTACAAGCTAAGGACCAATCCCCTCATTTTAATTATTGTTTCCAGCTACATTCTCTTGTACGTCAACTACGACTGCGCGATGCGTGGGAGGTTAAACACCCCACTTTAGATAAATTTACATTTTTTACTGCCACCTCAAGTAGTCGACTTGACCGATTGTATATTTCTGATCCCCTTAGTGTTTCTGTTTTAAATGTAGATGTTATTCGAGCCAGTTTTACGGATCATTGTGCCCTTGCGGTTATAATTAATTTGGAGCGTCAGCCTCTTAAACTTTATCGGCCGCTGTGGAAATTAAATGTCTCCTTGCTCGATGACCCTGACATCGAACCTCTAATACAGACGGCGTGGGACATGTGTTTACGTTCTCTGCGATACTATCCACCTAAGCTTCACTGGTGGATCCACTGTGCGAAGCCAAAACTACGTCGCACTTTAATGTCCTACAGTTATAATAGAGCGCGAGATCTGAAACTGACTTTTGAGTATTATTATTCGGTGCTTCGCGAACTTTATGATCCTTCTAGAATGACATGTGCCCACCTTTCTGAGATTCGGAAAATTAAAGCCAAGCTCCTTAGTATTAAACGACTTCAGATGGAAGGATTGAAGCTTACATCTAAACCACCGTCCACCTTAGCACATGAAATGACTTCTATGTACCATCTGTTTCGTCGCCAAAAGAACCGTCGACGTATATTGATTGACGGCCTTATGGCAGCTGATGGTCGCCGGCTTACCTTACAGAATCAGATAACCCATGAACTTACCTGCTACTATGAGACCTTACATGCTGTGGCTGATTCTGATCCGGTTGATAATGACGATATTTTAACTGCTATCCCATCAGTTTTAACAGAGGACCATAATACGGAATTTTTAGCTCCTTTTACTGCAGACGAAATTTCAGCTTTCATTGCTTGTTCACCATCTCACAAATCTCCTGGTCCGGATGGCCTTCCTAAGGAGTTTTTTGTTCGCTTTTGGACTATTATAGGGCCTGTTTTTACGGATATAGTAAATGAAATTTTGAATGGTGGCACAATTCCAGCCGATTTCAAGAGAGGTACGGTTGTCCTGCTACCAAAATCTGCTGATTTGAAGACAGCTAGTGACTTTCGTGCTTTAACCCTTTTAAATTTTGATTATAAGACGGCTGCTATGGCTGTTAATGCACGTCTATCCCTCTTGCTTACACCTGTGATAACTCCTTGTCAAAGCTGCTTTCCGGGGCGCTCCATCTTGACGCCTCTGGCGGGGTATCGTGATATTGTGTCGATTGTCGCTGTCACCAATATTTCCTGTGCGCTTTTATTTGTTGATTTTAGTAAGGCTTTTGATCATGTGTCCCATTCGTTGTTAGAGCTTCTGCTGCGCCGACTCGGTTTTAATGAAAAGGCGCTGCTGGTACTTAAGAATATGACGACTTGGCATTTCTGCTAAGATTGACATTAATGGCCAGCTGACGAAGGTAATTGATATTAAACGTGGCGTCCCGCAAGGTAGCCCTTTATCCATGACCCTTTATGCTCTCTCCCTTCAACCACTCCTCTCTCGTCTCAACTCGACACTTCGTGGTCTTACGATCTCTGGGGTTACCCAGACAGCAACAGCTTATGCTGATGATTTGGTTGTTTTGCTTCGTTCCACCGCAGAAGTGCCGCCGTTGAAAATGGAACTAGATAAATTTTCTGCGGCCTCAGGTTCTCGTATCAACCCCCGTAAAAGCAAACTCCTGAATTTGCGGGGCTTTGAACATGTGGTTGTTCCGTGGGTTACGGCTGTTGAACATCATACACATTTAGGTATCTATCTTGAACGGCGTCCTCTTCGTATGGCTGCGAAAAATTGGCAAGTGGCCATTTCCAAGCTTCAAGGTGTTTTATTCGAACACTCATGGCGTTCGATACCGCTACTGCAAAAAAAGCATGTATTAGACACTTATGCTTTATGTAAAGTATATTACGTTGCTCAGTCGTTTCCGCTTCCCAGAATGCAGGGTGCAAAAATGGTCCAGCTTATTAACAGGTATATTTGGCGGGGGCACATTTTTAAAGTACGTTGTGATGTTCTTACGAAGCCGCGCCTTGAGGGCGGCTTGTCGTTCACCGATGTCCGTGTCAAGGCTGCGGCCCTTTATGTTAAGCGCACCCTCCATCTTTTATTTTCTGAGTCCCCGACTGTTACTTCGCGATTATTCCATGTCGTTCGTCCTGCGAGCTTGTCACCGCCTATTAACGTAGGGCCTCTAAATGCGAAGCTACGGCATGTTCGGGACTTCTACATTGAGATTAGTTATCTGGATCTCCACTTACATCGTCGTCCTGTTTTTACTACGCGAACACTGCTTGACAAATGGCACAGGTCTTCTTCTTCCAACCCGGTTGTTTTGCAATATCCCCGTTTTAATTGGCGTAACATATGGACGAATATTAGCTTACCCGTTCATTCAGCAACTGTTGCCTCCCTATGGTATAAGGTAGTTAATCAGCTGATTCGTATAGGTTTATGTGTCTCTCCGCTTTGTCAAACGTGTGGTTGTGTTGATACACTCCCACACCGATTTACCTGCGCTGACCGTCTTCGCATGTGGTACTGGCTGCGCTGACAATTGGCGTTACTCACCAGGAGCTCGGAATCGGCATTTACAACTGATATTCTCTGCTGGCCGGACACGGTTTTTTATCCCCGGACAAAGAACAACACCATTATGTGGCTTCTTGGCCGTTACATTTTTGCAGTGGTTGATGGTGATGGTATTTCCGATTTTATTTCGTTTATTGGTTACATGCTTCATGAGTACTGGACGCAACAATCTTTCCCACATCTTAAGAGGGACTTTGCGAATATGCTTAGTATTGTTTTCGAAAAGCAGGGGATTGGTTAAGTTTCCACTTCTATTGATCGCTCCTGCGCCAGATGCATTAATGGCACCGGTATAGGGGCATACTGATCTCACTTCATGATAGGGAAGACATTCTCGCTAGCTCTTAGTTATTTTGCCTTCCTGCCAAGTTTTACCTGTTTGGATAGACAACGCATCATAAGCCCCGTGTCCACATATAAGTATCATACGACTCCGAGCCAAGGATAATTACTACGTATTGGTGCCACTGTGCTTCAGTGCAGGAAGGAGGAGACGTAATGGCCAGGCCTCGGGATTCGACCTCTGCCCAACGCGCCTCCACCGAGCTGCCCTGGGTCATTACAATGGTATGAAAAAGAAAAAGTGGCTAGGATACCTGGCTTTCTCCCACGAGGCCCGGGTTTAAAGGAAAAAAAAAGCGGTCTAAGGCGCTGGTAAAAAAAAAAAAAAAAAAAAAAAAAGAAAAAAAAAGGGGGGTATGATTCCTGCTTCGGGTGCAGGAGGTCCCGGGTTCAAATCCCGGACGAGCCCTTGCGTTTTGTACAACGGTGTTGCAGCAAATCGAATGGCGGCGGCTGTTTAGCGCGTTTCCAGGCCTCCAAGTCAGCGCTAAATCCGACAACCAGTTCTGAAACAGTTTTATGTTTCATTTGAGCCATGTGCACCCTGCTGGTGGAACGTTTGAAGTTGACTGAAATGCTCACAGTAGAGATCGTAGCAAGTGTCTTGCTGAGTGCGACGAAAACGTGTTTCCGCCCGCAAACGAACCGGGGACCTTCTGTGTGTTACACAGACGTTACAAAAAAAAATGGATAAGGCATCGGTCTCCTAAACCGGGGATTGTGGGTTCGAGTCCTTAAAAATAAAAATAAAAAATAAAAAAAAGTCGTAGAGCATTCGACTGCAGATCGAGAGGTCCCCGGTTCAATCCCGGGTGCCCCCTTCATTTTTCAGTATCTCGAAAAAACAAATGACGATTGTCGCGGTGAGTTGCAAATACATGTTTGAGATGCACTCCGCACGCCATACCGAAGGCTTTGGAGCAACATTTCAATGGGGGGGATCACAGCCCAGGGTCTTGCAGGTCATCGTCCTCCCGCCATGAGGTCGAACTGTACGAAATCCACTTGCTTGGGGGAAGAATCTTGTACACTGAATTTTATAGAATATGGTGATAGGCAAAAGTTTTCATGTACTGTTGCACGGAGAAACAAAAATCGGACGCGCTGGGATTTGAACCCAGGACTTTCTGCATGCGAAGCAGACACTCTACCATTGAGTTACACCCCCGCCAGAGCAAGTACATCTGGGACGAGTGTCTCGTGGATCCTACTGTCATTATTTCTTAGGTTTGAACGGTACAGTAAGTGTTGGACCCGGGGTCACAATGAAATTTTCGTTTACGAAAGCCATAGGCGAGTATGTCAGTTTAATTAAATACCAAACGATTACAGAGAACGGACGAACAGAACTTGCTTGAAAAAAGCTACTAGTGCAATTTTCGCATTCTGACATTAAGGTGAAGGCGCCGACTCGCACTTTCTCCAGACGCCAAGTGTCTAGTATTTTTGATATTTATATCGTTTAACGCTAATATACAGGGTGATTCAAAAAGAATACCACAACTTTAAAAATGTGTATTTAATGAAAGAAACATAATATAACCTTCTGTTATACATCATTACAAAGAGTATTGAAAAAGGTTTTTTTTTTTACTCAAAAACAAGTTCAGAGATGTTCAATATGGCCCCCTCCAAACACACGAGCAATATCAACCCGATACTCCAACTCGTTCCACACTCTCTGTAGCATATCAGGCGTAACAGTTTGGATAGCTGCTGCTATTTCTCGTTTCAAATCATCAATGGTGGCTGGGAGAGGTGGCCGAAACACCATATCCTTAACACACCCCCATAAGAAAAAATCGCAGGGGGTAAGATCTGGGCTTCTTGGAGGCCAGTGATGAAGTGCTCTGTCACGGGCTGCCTTGCGGCCGATCCATCGCCTCGGGTAGTTGACGTTCAGGTAGTTACGGACAGATAAGTGCCAATGTGGTGGCGCTCCATCCTGCTGAAATATGAATTATTGTGCTTCTTGTTCGAGCTGAGGGAACAGCCAATTCTCTAACATCTCCAGATACTGTAGTCCAGTTTTGATTGGTCGGTTTCTAGTGTGCAAGTTGATTTGCTGGAATCATAACAACGTCATCTTGGCAGAAATATTTTATTGAGTGACCAAACCGACATGGAGGGAGAGTATTTTAATTGAAGACGTACTGATAACAACTCGCAACGTGTCGTTACTGGACACGAGGAAATTTACGCGGGAGAAATCGCACTAGGCGCGCGTATTGAACGTGCACAGATCTACGGGACAGTGGACGTAAAGAGGCACCAACGGAGCGGCTCTCTACACGGACAAGATGTAAAAAAGCAAGGTACACCACCATGTAGATCGAAAAAGAGTGAAGAAGCACATGGAAACAAAATGGCAACTTTTGATACACCGAAAAGTGCATCAAACGCCGAGAAAATTACCGCAGTAGAAGAAATACTTAGTGATTTTGCGGCCGAATTGAAAAGTAAGAAGGTTTCCACCAACGTTTCCCAACTCGTGAGAAATAGAATCTGGGCATTAGTACTGACACAATCGAGACTAGAAGGAGAGATAGATGTGTTAAATACAGAAAATACCCGACTTCGACAACAAGTAGAAGTGCTCACTACAACTAGAGCACTACAGGATTCGCAGTCCACCGAGGCCCTCCAACAGGCGAGGCTCGAAGGCCAAATAGATATGTTAAAAGAGGAAAATGACAGGTTGAGACAACAGGTGGATAAACTGCTGCGCGAAACGATACCAGATGCAAAACAGAAAATACAAAATCTAGAGGATGAATTGCGAAAAGCACGAGAGGAAAACAGCCACCTTCAAGGCGTTGGGATAAAAACGACACAGACTTTCGCATCTGTGGTTGCAGTAGGTAACCCAAAACAACGTAAATCGGTTGCGAAGATGGAAAAAGCCAAGGAAAAGCAGGCTACAACACTATTTTTTAGACCTACAAACAATCAAAACACCAAAGATGTTCGGGACGCATTGACGAGAGAAATAGATCCTCAACAAGAAAAATTGAAAATTATGGCTATAAGAACCACACCGACAGTGGTGATAGTTGAAACGGCATCCGAAGAAGACTGTAAAAAGTTACAGGCAAGGGCAGGAACGATACAACATATTAGGTGTGAAGAAACTAAAAAACGAAGACCATTACTTATAACTCAAGGTGTCCCAACTACAGTTACGGAGAGTGAATTTTTATTACAGCTTTATAAACTAAACATGGAAGGAAATATTAGCGAAGAAGAATTTTCTGAAGGGGTGAAGATCAAATTTAAAGCAGGGCAGAAGGGGAGGAGCACAACTAGCATAGTGCTGGAAGTTACACCAAAGATAAGAACAATTCTTTTGAATCGAGAACGAGTCTTTATAAATTTTTTGGCACTGTATATTGAGGACTACGATGCAATAAGTAAATTTTTTAAATGCTGTGGGCTAGGCCACACAACTAAGTACTGTGATGATGAATAAATAACCTGTGCCAAGTGTGGGAAGAAGGGACATAAAAAAGCTGATTGCTTGTCAAGGGAACCCCCAATAGGATGCATTCCGTGTAAAAGAAGAAACAAAGTTTGTAACAAAGGAGGAAGCTCAGACTGCCCAACATACAAGATGCTGCACGACAGACTGATTGCTAAAATCCAATATGAATAGAGAAGGAAACGTAAATAAAATGAGGATACTACAGTTAAATATGAAGAATAGCATCATGGTGAGTAACGAGCTTCCTAAGGCAATGGAGGAGACACGAATTGATATAGCATGTTTGCAGGAACCGTACTCAAGAAATGGCAAATTGATATGTATCCCAAGTAATAGTAGAGTGATAACAGGAGATACACCACCGATGGCAGCATTGGTTGTAAAACCAGCAGATATAACTATTACTAAAATTACTCAGTTAAGTAATACTCATGCAACAACAGTAGAACTGAAAAGAGGAAATGATACGTGGATAATAGCATCCTTGTACGCCCAATATTCCCATGACATAGAACCATATGCAGATTGGATTAAGATGGTGGCCGAATATGCAAGAGGAGGAAAATTGCTCATCGCAGCTGATATTAACGCAAAGTCAACCGTTTGGCATGCAAACACTACAGATGATAGAGGAAGAATCATCAATGAAATCCTCGCTGGGCACAACCTATACGTTCTAAACAAAGAGGGAGAACCACCAACGTTCGACAATGGTAGGTCACAGAGCGAGATAGATATAACTATAGTAAACGACAAAGCCTTACCACACTGCCATAGGTGGGAAGTGCGACCAGGGCTTGTACATAGTGACCATAATGGGATAGTGATAGAGTTACATGGCACTCTAGAGACAAGAAATCGAGAAGGAAAGCAGTTCAATCCGAAGAGAGCAAACTGGCTTAAACTGAGACAGATAGTAGAATCAGCTGATCTTGCTTCAAAACGTGGTAGTGTGGACTACAGAATTCACGTCCTCACGCAACTGTTAGTGAGGGCACAGGAAGAAAGCATTCCAAAGCACAACTGCAGGCCCAAAACACGAACGCCATGGACAAATGAATTATCCCTACTTCGAAAAGATAGTAGGAAGAAACGCAAATTTTATCAAAAGGCGATCACCGCACAAGATAAAGAAATCAGACTGGCTGACTATCGTGATGCGAAGGCAAAATATAAAGAAAAATTAATCGCCGCAAGGAAACAGCATTGGGACAAAATATTTGGGGCACGCCATATAAGCTTTTGACGGAGAAGATTAAATCGCCCACCATACTGTCTACACTGAAACAAGAAAATGGGAACATGACGAGAGGATGGACGAGCACTGCGGAATATCTGCTTTTTAAACTTTTACCAGACGATGACTTGACGTCAGATAACCTAGAACACGCGAATATGCGACGATGTTTTAATGATGTCTATCTGACAGAAGCAGTAACTCCCCCTTTCGCGAATGAAGAAGTACAAAGGGCAATTCTCAGTATGAAAAGTCGGAAAGCACCGGGCCCGGACAGTATATATCCGGAGACATTACACCAAGTAGCAGTACAGATAACGCCTTTCTTGACAAAGGTTCTAAACGATGCATTATTAGAAGGGAAAATACCGGCTTCGTGGAAAACAGCAAATACGGTGATAATAAAAAAGGCAGCCGATAAAGACCCTTCAAATCCGAGGTCATACAGGCCTATATGTTTATTAAACACCTTGGCGAAAGTTCAAGGAAGACTATTATGTGATCGTCTGCAAGCCTACAGAGAGCTTCAGGGGCTCAGTGAGCATCAGTATGGTTTTCGCAAGAATAAGTCAATAGATGACGCCATCAATCAAGTGCTTCGAATTATTAATGATACTGACAGGAAATATGCAGTAGCAATATCGATAGATATACAAGGAGCATTTGACAACATGTGGTAGCCTGGATTATTCTTGCGGTTAAGAGAGCTGCAGCTCCCGGGAACCCTGTACCACAGCTTGAAAGATTACTGCCGAGATAGGGTCGTCCAATGGGAAGAAGGTAACAGGAAGGCAGTTAAAAAGATAACAAAAGGATGCCCACAAGGATCGATCCTAGGGCCCCTATTCTGGGATATCACAATTGAGCCACTTCTCTGTCTCATGGAAGAAAGTGTCAATACAGAAGGGATCGTGGGCTATGCTGACGATCTAACAGTTTTAGTCACGGCGAACTCAAGAGCCGAATTGGAAACCAAGGCAAATGACACCCTGCTTGAAATGAACAATTGGTGCCAGAAATATAAGTTAACAATAGCCCCAGCAAAGACGTCATATATGTTGATGAAAGGAAACTTACAGCGGAATCCAGTGATAAGATTGGGTAATAATAACATTGCCAGGAAGAAGGTAACTAGATACCTTGGAGTCCAGCTAGACGAAAGACTATCATTTATGCAGCATATAAAGCTGACGACCGACAAGGCAGTAGCTATTCTACATAAACTCGCCAGAATAAATACCGCAGAGTATAGGATGGCACTAAGAATGATTAAGACGTATTACTATGCAATATATGAGTCGATAGTGAGTTTTGCCTCTAGCACATGGGCACACAGATTACGTCTATCGACATATGTGACAGCCGCCAGAAGTGGTCAGAGGAATGTACTCCTGCGGCTATCTGGCGCTTTTGGAACAACATCTACTGAAGCTCTATGTGTAGTGCTTGGCACGTATCCTATAGATATAACAATAAGGTACAGAGCAGCAGCGTATTGGCTGAGACGAGGGCAGAATCACAAAGTTCAGGAGATAACTGACGAGGATGTCCCAACCAGATACGACTTAAAGCGATGGAGACTGATGAAGTGGCAAAGGCAGTGGGACACCAGTGAAAAGAGCAGGCGCGTATATGAGTTTTTTCCTAATATTGAAGAGCGGCTGAAAATGAGACATGCTGATCCAGGTGTAGGCATGATGCACTTCCTTACGGGTCACGGACCGTACCCAACGTACTTTAATCGTATACATCGGGACAGAGATGCCAATTGCATATGCGGACACGTGGGTACACCAGAGCATGTTGTTCTCCAGTGCAATAGATATGAACCTGGTGAGGCATTACAACTGCTACAAGACGATGTGAAGCAAGCGCTGCGGGACCCTGATAAATGGAAGCTAATCAGTGAAATGGCAGAGTCTCGAGAGCCCTTAAGGAAGAGTACAGAAGAGACAGACAACGCCTACCTGCGCAGATTCGGCCACAGCAACGACAGACACTCCAGGACGACAGTGAAAGCGAGGAAACAGAGGGAGACAGCACGGATGAGAGCTAACACGATGTGCATACCAAGGATTGTAAAGTTATAATGCTCTGACGGCATAAATAGAAACTACAGATATGATGTACTAATTGCAAGTTTTATGACTGACTAACTGTAAGTTTTACGAATTGACGTAGTAGTAATATTTTAAGCTTTTAACTTGTTTTTGAGAAATGTAAGCTAGTGACTGACAACAATTTAAATGTTAATATTTATGTCAATGGCAAGTTTTATGTTATAGCATCCTAGATAGGTAAGGTTTTAACGTGTTAAATGCATGTAAAACAACAAGCTACATATGATATCTTTAATCCTAAGTTTTATATTCCTATAATCAAATATTGGTAAAGTTTGATTGGTCATATAGAAGAAGCAAATTAATATGAACACAAAATAAGTCTGTCTCAATTGAAAGTCTGCATTCTTGACAAATGAACAGTAACTGTATGTATAGTTAACTTAAACAAAATTTTATCAATATACTCCTGCATGTTTAAGACATAATCTTTAACCACTACTTAATTTCATACAATATCTTAACTTACACTAACTTTAAACTTTAGAATTATAATTTGTTAAATCTATGTATATTTATTTTGTAATAAGTATTTATGGCTGCAATCTATACTTAGAAAGAGGGCATAGTGGTCCACCTCCACGTTGGTGGGACACGGGCAACGACACACAGAGTATGGTTGTAGCGCTCTGTGTGTCAGCTAAGAGACCAGCCCATTGGCTAGAAAGGACCCGTCTTATGTATAAAGATGGCGGGTTATTACAAAGAGTAGCAGCAGAGAAAAAAAAAAAAAAAGTCCAGTTACAGTAGCACCTTCGAAGAAAAAGGGACCAAAAACTTTATTGGCTGAAATGGCACAGAAAACGTTCACCTTAGGCGAGTCACGTTCATACTGAGTTGTTTCCCGCGGATTCTCAGTGCCCCATATACAGACATTGTGACGGTTGGCGGTGGTGGTGGTGGTGGTTGTTGGGATGTTTAAGGGGGACTAAACAGCGAAGGTCATCAGTCCCCCATTCCAAAATCAGGCGAGCCGAAAATCTACGAAGCAGATAAAAACCAAAGGGGGAGAAGACGTCCCCCCAGGCGCTAAAAGCACACAAATGCAGCAACAAACACTACAGACAAGAACAGGACAGAGGAACACCAGACAGAAAGAAACAGAAGAAAGGAAGATGGCCGGAGACTGGTTGACTGACCACGAGATCAAAAAAGGGAAAGAGTCAACCAGCTCACGGCACACCAGAACAGCAACAGACACAAGGACAATAGACACAGAAAGGGAAAGGCGCAGGACCTCCCTAAATCGAACCATAAAACGGACTACCACGGATAAAATTTAAAACGGTATCAGCCATGGAGGCATCGTCAGATAAAACCAAAGCCAAAGTGCCCGGGAGATTAAAAGATCGCCGGAGTGTGCGCAGTCGAGGACACTCCAGCAAAATGTGGCCGACCGTCAGCCGGGACCCACACTGACACAAGGGGGGATCCTCCTGACGTAACAGATGGCCGTGCGTCAGGTAGGTATGGCCGATGCGCAGCCGACACAGGACTACCGAGTCCCTGCGAGAAGCCCGCAGGGAGGAACGCCACACATCGGTCGTCCCCTTGACAGCCCATAGTTTATTCGGGGCTGTCATGCCACGCCACTCAGCAGCCCACATCCCAAGTACCTTACGGCGCAACACCAGCTGCTGGTCGCGAGCCGTAAGGCCGATCTCCAAAGCTGGGGCGTCTATCGCCCCTTTGGCCAGCCTGTCAACACGTTCGTTCCCCGGGATGCCAACGTGACCTGGCGTCCAAACAAAAACCACCGAACGACCAGAGTGGGTAATGGTGGAAACAGACTCCCGAATAGAGGACACCAGAGGAGAAGAGGGATAGCAGCGGTCGATGGCCTGGAGGCTGCTCAGGGAGTCACTGCAGATGACGACGGACACATCTGAGCAGGAACGCATATGCTCAAGAGCTCGCAAGATGGCCACCAGCTCTGCAGTAAAAATACTGCAGCCAGCCGGCAAGGAGCGTTGCTCAACATGGGCAGCGTGAGCAAAAGCGTAGGCAGTGCGACCATCAACCAGGGAACCATCAGTGTAGACAGGCTCACAGCCCGGAAATGAGTCGAGGAGCGCAAGAAAACGGCGACGGAGGGCCACAGGCGGAACCGAGTCCTTTGGTCCCTGTGCCAAATCCAGATGGACGGACGGCCGGGACAAACACCAGGGAGGCGTAGGTGTACGGACCCGGAAGGGAGGCAGAAGAGGGAATGACCCCAGTTCTGACAGCAGGGACTGGACACGGACAGCTACGGAAAGCCCAGACCTTGGTCGCCGTTCGGGCAGATGGAGGACCATGGCAGGGAAAAGCAGGCGACGATTGGGATGGCCTGGCGAGCAATGTACGTGGACAGCATAGTCGGCGAGCAGACGATGGCGGCGAATCCGCAGCGGGGGAACCCCGGCCTCCACCAGTAGACTATCCACGGGGCTGGTGCAAAAAGCGCCAGTAGCAAGCCGAACCCCACAGTGATGTATGGGGTCTAACAACTTCAACACTGAGGGTGACGCAGACCCATAGGCCAGGCTCCCATAATCAAGCCGGGACTGCACAAGGGCTCTGTACAATTGCAGTAGCGTGCAGCGGTCTGCAACCCAAGACGTGTGGCTAAGGCAGCGGAGGGCGTTGAGGTGCCGCCAGCATTTTTGCTTCAGCTGAGTAACATGAGGAACCCATGTGAGCCGGGCATCAAACACGAGTCCCAAGAAGCGGCAAGTGTCCACCACTTCAAGCAGGTGGCCGTCGAGGTAAAGGTCAGGTTGAGGGTGGACTGTCCGACGCCTGCAGAAGTGCATAACCCGAGTCTTGGCAGCAGAGAACTGAAAACCATGAGCCAGAGCCCATGATGCTGCCTTGCGAACGGCGACTTGCAACCGGCGTTCGGCGACTCCCGTAGTGGTGGAGCGAAATGAGATGCAGAAGTCGTCGGCATACAAAGAAGGAGACACCGACGACCCCACTGCTGCAGCCAGACCATTAATGGCCACTAGAAATAACGAGACGCTCAACACCGAGCCCTGCGGGACCCCATTTTCCTGTATATAAGAGGAACTAGAGGTGGCACCGACTTGCACCCGGAAAGAGCGGCGCAATAAAAAGCTTTGAAGAAAAGCCGGGAGCCGACCACGAAGACCCCACCCATGCAACGTGGCGAGGATGTGATGCCTCCATGTGGTGTCATACGCCTTCCGCAGATCGAAAAATACAGCAACAAGGTGCTGACGTCGGGCAAAAGCCGTACGGACAGCAGATTCCAGCCGCACCAAATTGTCCACTGCAGACCGGCCCCGACGGAAGCCACCCTGGGATGGAGCGAGGAGACCGCGCGACTCAAGGACCCAACACAAACGCCGCCCCACCATACGTTCGAGCAATTTGCACAAAACGTTGGTGAGGGTAATGGGACGATAGCTGTCCACCGCCAGTGGGTCCGCACCAGGCTTCACGATGGGGACAATAAGACCCTCTCGCCATTGCGACGGGAACACGCCCTCGCTCCAAATGCGGTTAAAGATGGTGAGGATGTGTCTCTGGCAGTCCCTGGAGAGATGCTTCAGCATCTGCGCATGGATGCAGTCCGGTCCTGGTGCTGTATCAGGGCAATCGGCGAGGGCAGCGAGGAGTTCCCTCTCGCTGAAAGGAGCATTGTATGTTTCATAATGACGCGTGTGGAATGAGAACAGCGTCCGCTCGGCTCGCTCCTTTAGAGAGCGAAAGGCGGGGGGATAGGATGCAGTCGCAGAGCTCTGAGCAAAGTGCGCGGCTAGCCGTTCAGCAATGGCGGCAGCGTCCGTGCAGACAGCGCCGTCCAAGGAGAGCCCAGGGACACCCACAGGGGTCTGGGAGCCATAAATCCGCCGGATACGGGACCACACGTGCGAGGACGAGACACGGGAGCCCAGGGAGGAGACGTACCTCTCCCAGCACTCCTGCTTACGCCGTGCAATAAGTCGACGGGCGAAGGCACGGAGCCTCTTAAAGGCGATGAGGGTCTCCAGAGACGGGTGCCGCCTATGACGCTGGAGAGCCCGCCTACGGTCGCGAATAGCCTCAGCAATCTCCGGCGACCACCAGGGGACAGCCTTCCGCCGAGGGAGGCCAGAGGAACGGGGGATGGTAGCCTCGGCCGCTGAAATGATGGACGTGGTTAAAACACGGACCACCTCGTCAATGTCACCCTGTGGGGGAGACGCAATGGGTACAGCGGAAGTAAAAGCTGGCCAGTCAGCCCTGTGGAAAGCCCAGCGGGGCAAGCGCCCAGAAGAATGACACTGTGGCAGTGACAAATAGATGGGAAAATGGTCACTACCACACAGGTCAGGATGCACCCTCCAGTGGAGGGATGGGACAAGTCCAGGGCTGCAAATAGAGAGATCGATGGCCGAGAACGAGCCATGGGCCACACTGAAATGCGTGGGAGCACCGGTGTTTAAGAGGCTAAGGTCGAGCTGAGCCAACACATGCTCCACGGCCCGACCACGATCATCGGAGACAGTCCCACCCCATAGAGGGTTGTGGGCATTGAAATCGCCCAGCAGCAAAAAAGGTGGCGGCAGTTGTGCTATCAGAGCAGCCAGGACATGCTGCGCGACAGTACCATCAGGTGGAAGGTAAATACTGCAGACGGTGATAGCCTGTGGCGTCCACACCCGAACAGCGACAGCCTCTAAAGCTGTTTGTAGAGGTACAAACTCGCTGTGAAGAGAGTTCAGGACATATATGCAGACGCCACCAGACACCCTTTCGTAAGTTGCCCGGTTCTTAAAATAACCCCGATAGCCACGGAGGGCGGGGGTTCGCATTGCTGGAAACCAAGTTTCCTGCAGAGCAATGCAAAGGAAAGGATGACGGCTGATAAGTTGGCGGAGCTCAGCTAAATGGTGGAAGAAACCGCTGCAGTTCCACTGGAGGATGGTACTGGCCATTGCTGGGAAAGGCGTGACGGGACGGGGAAGGCAGATTACGCCACTGGGTCACCTGCTGCCTCCAAGTGAGCACCTGTGCCAGTGCTTTCCATGGCGTCGGAGGGACTGGCGAGATCGAGGTCCTCAGCGGACGCCAGGATCTCCACCTCGTCCTCAGACGCAGAGGTTGAAGGTTGCGGTGGGACAGGTGCCACCGCAATGTCAGGATGCTTGGGAGCCTTTTTCTTCAACGGCTTCGCACGCTGTGCCTTGGGAGGGTCTGGCTGGGAGGGCCCCACTGGGTCAGTCTCAGGGACGGACGACGACCGTGAAGCCCTATGACCAGCGACCGGTTGTTGCTTCAAAACTTTGCGGGTAGCCGCTTTGACACTGGGCAAAGCCTGGGAAGGGAGGGCCCCAAGGGACCCCTTCCTGGCTAGAGTAGCCGAAGAAGCCCTACGCTTCTCCGGCTGGGAAGGGGGGACGAATGTCCCCGATGGTTGGGGTGGTGTCGCTCCTGGAGTAGATGGAGCAACAGAGGGCGAAGTGCTCCCCACAACCAAGGGGGCCGGGTCATTTTGACATAGCTGAGAGGCAACAGTACGTGACGACACGGGAGAGGATCGGACCGCTGTTGCAGCAGCGGCATAGGTGGATGTCATGGGCACAGGATGTAGCCGCTCATATTTCCGCCGTGCCTCTGTGTAGGTCAGGCGGTCCAGGGTCTTATACTCCATTAGCTTCCTTTCCTTCTGGAAGATCCGACAGTCCGGTGAGCAGGGGGAATGGTGTTCTCCACAGTTAACACAGACGGGAGGCGGAGCACATGGAGTATCAGGATGCGAAGGACGTCCGCAATCCCGACACGTGATGCTGGAAGTACAGCGAGATGACATGTGCCCGAACTTCCAGCATTGAAAACACCGCATCGGAGGAGGGATATATGGTTTCACATCACAACGGTAAACCATCACCTTAACCTTTTCGGGTAAGACATCACCCTCAAAGGCCAAGAGGAAGGCACCGGTGGCCACCTGATTATCCCTCGGACCCCGATGGACGCGCCGGACGAAGTGAACACCTCGTCGTTCGAGGTTGGCGCGTAATTCATCGTCGGACTGCAGAAGAAGATCCCTATGGAATATAATACCCTGGACCATGTTGAGACTCTTATGCGGCGTGATGGTAACTGAAACATTCCCCAACTTGTCACATTTGAGCAAACTCCGTGACTGGGCAGAGGATGCCGTTTTGATGAGCACAGAGCCAGAGCGCATCTTGGACAAGCCCTCCACCTCCCCGAACTTGTCCTCTAAATGCTCCACAAAAAACTGGGGCTTGGTCGACACGAACGATTCTCCATCAACCCACGTACACACAAGGTACCGGGGTGAATATTCGCCACTGCCTTCTTTAGCAAGACGTTCCTCCCATGGAGTAGCTAGGGAGGGAAACGATCTCTGATCCAATTTCTTCCCGTTGAGGTTAGACCTCGATCGCTTAGAGACTGCTGGTGGAGGCCCACCAGCGATAGATGATGTACCACGCTTCATTGCGGGTCATCCGCCCTGATGCCACCTACTCCGACCAAGGGCCCTCCCCACGGGCGCCACCCAGCCACAGCAAAGGCCACCTGGCAGGATGGCCGTTGCCGGGAGTCCCGATGCCCCAGGGAGATGGGCATCTACTCCTTGGCATACGTGGGGAGTGAACGGCGCAGGCATCAGTAGAGCGATCCCTGTGTTGTCAGGGGGCTACAACCAAGAGGGTACATGGCGACCCCACCACAACGGACTGGCTACCGTGCTGGATCTTAGGTGCAAAAATGGCCAAGGTCGTCGTCACAGTTAAAAGAAACACTGCAGAGTGCAGCGTGGTAATCGCCCAAGAGATCGAAAACGAGCGGGACACCATTGCAACGACGAGAAAGACGGCTATAGGTCTAATTGCACGAAGGATACAGTGCACCATGTAAGGTGCCCTTCCCCAATTGGCTCGCTCTTCGGAATAATTTAGAGAGATGGAGGTCAAACCCGAGAGGGGACCATCACATAAGGCCGAAACGTTTGAGACTCCTTTTAGTCGCCTCTTACGACAGGCAGGAATACCGCGGGCCTATTCTTACCCCGGACCCGCAGGGGGGGACGGTTGGCTTTCCCGTTAGTGTGGAAAGTTGCTTCATCACTAAACACAATCTTTGAAGTGAAAGATTCATCTGTTTCCATTTGAGCAAGGATAAAATCACAGAAATCGATTCTTTTAATCTTATCAGCTGCAGACAGTGCTTGAACCAATTTCAGACAATAAGGTTTCATAACTAACCTTTTCTTAGGACTCTCCATACAGTTGATTGTGGAATTTGCAGCTCTCTGCTAGCTCTGCGAGTCGATTTTCCTGGGCTGCGAACAAATGCTTGCTGGATGCGTGCTACATTTTCATCACTCGTTCTCGGCCGTCCAGAACTTTTCCCTTTGCACAAACACCCATTCTCTGTAACCTGTTTATACCAACGTTTAATACACCACCTATCAGGAGGTTTAACACCATACTACGTTCGAAATGCACGCTGAACAACTGTCGTCGATTCACTTCTGCCGTACTCAATAACGCAAAAAGCTTTCTGTTGAGCGGTCGCCATCTTAGCATCAACTGACGCTGACGCCTAGTCAACAGCGCCTCAAGCGAACAAATGTACAACTAAATGAAACTTTATAGCTCCCTTAATTCGCCGACAGATAGTGCTTAGCTCTGCCTTTTGTCGTTGCAGAGTTTTAAATTCCTAAAGTTGTGGTATTCTTTTTGAATCACCCTGTATAACTGAGAGATAATGATTACGCAATATTTTGCTCGATTAGACGTCTTTAGCCACGCAGAGTACAACATTTTTCCTTAAGTTATGGGAATAGAAAGATCGTGAAAGGGGGTATAGCTCAGTCGTCAGTTCGCCGGCGGACGGCGTGGAAGTAGGACGTAGTGTGGTGTGCGCTGCGCCGTCTGTGCTTCCGCGTGGTATGTCTTGCGCTTGCTGCGGCTTAAAACTCTGTTTATAGAACGCTTCGAGAAGTAATGAGTAGCATGCGGTGATGGCTCAACCAAGTCGAAAAGATACGTTGAAACTTACCTTTGATCCTCGATATGCCAGACCCAAGTCGTTTGAAGTAGAAAATTGGTTAGAAGAAGATGTGAAGCTCTCCTTTAATGATGTAATTGGGATCCACCTGTCGATTGTAACTTGTGTCCTGTTTGTTAAAATGCGTAGTTCCGAGTTGTGCGAGAAAATAGTTGAGTCTTCCGGAGGTGTCATGAAATTTAAGCACTCAGATGGAAACGTTGGTGAAGTCACCGTTGCACATGCTGGTTTTGGCATTCGCACAATTCGAATCTTCGAGTTACCTTTTGAGATTACAACAGACCAAATTAATGCTGTAATTTCACCCTTCGGGAAAGTGCTCAGCAACTTTGCCGAGAAATGGTCAAGCGCGCATTAATTCCCAGTACTAAATGGCGTACGGCAGCTTCGTGTAGAGTTACAAAAGCAGATCCCGTCATACATCAATGTCTGCGGATATAGAGGGATTGTAATTTATGACGACCAACCGCGAACCTGTGCAGCCTGTAACAAGCCTGGGCACGTTCGCGCAGAATGTATACAGCGGCGCGTTGTACAGCTGCCGGCCGGCGAGGCCGCCAGGCCACCGGCGATGACAACACTGCTAGGAACCTACGCCGCCGTGGCACGCGAACGGCCGACTGTCTCCTCAGCCCCTGAATCGTGTGCAAATACAAATTCTCCAAACACTGAAATTCCGATGGACGTCAGTGCCGTCATAGCTGACGACCTACAAGAGTCCCACTAATCTACGAAAACAGTTGAAGTTCCACCGACACAGGCACCTGCAATTGTAGAGGCAGCAGATCCACCGGAAGCTGAAGACCGACACACCTTGCAGGAAAGCGACACTAACTTGGATACTGAAGAAAGTCCGTCGAGGGGCAATTCTCCGAAGAAAAATAAGAAACGCCGGCTGGCGCGCAAAGGTGCAGAGGAGACAGCTCCCACACTCCGACAAAAAGCGAAGGAAATAGGTTGGGTTGTTGGTTAGGTTAGTGGTGTTTAACGTCCCGTCGACAACGAGGTCATTAGAGACGGAGCGCAAGCTCGGGTTAGGGATTGATGGGGAAGGAAGTCGGCCGTGCCCTTTCAAAGGAACCATCCCGGCATTTGCCTGAAACGATTTAGGGAAATCACGGAAAACCTAAACCAGGATGGCCGGAGACGGGATTGAACCGTCGTCCTCCCGAATGCGAGTTCAGTGTGCTAACCACTGCGCCACCTCGCTCGGTAAGGAAATAGGTAGTACCTTAAGCCAAAGCGACACCAGTTTCTGTGGAGCGTTCCCCTTCTGCGCTGGAAAAACGAGACGTCCAAGGAAAGCCAAGAAAGAATGCACCCAACCACCCTCAAGAAACGAGTCACTCTCATGAAGCTTCACTTCTCCCACCCACGACGACAACCTCAACCAGCTGGGCAGACGAAAGCGACCATAACAATGCCGACGCTGAAATGACAGAAGTTTCAGAAACTCAGACAGTCTGTAAGCTAGCCCCACAGGTGGCTGATTTCTTCAACGACGACGTCTCCGCGAACGAACATTCTAAAGAACAAGGACACACCGCTGAAACATTCGCTACCGGTGAATATTATTAAGATGCGTTTTAAAGCTGACGTTTGCGAGACAAAACAGAAGAATGTTTTTTAAAGTTAGATCAAGTAGAACGAAGAATGTCTGACATACAAGCATACAAAATCGCGACAGTAAACCTTAATAAGATTCATAGTTCCTTTAAACTACAGAACTTAAAAGATTTTGTATATGCTTCTGACAGTGACAGTATACTTTTACAAGATGTGACAGACATTGAGCTCGGTAACGTACCTGGCTTCAACGCCATTACAAACCCAGGGCATGGAGCGGAAATGGGCACGGCTCTGCTCACAAAGGAGGGCATAATAGTCCAAGATGTAGTAAAACTACCAAACAGTAAAGGCATAGCGGCCACAATAAACAACATACGGCTCATTAACGTGTATGCCCCTTCAAGATCCAGTAACAGGCACCGCGGAATGGAGTTCTTTAAAGAAGAAATTGTCCCACTATTTGGAACTCGATATAAACACCTTATCCTAGGAGGAGATTTTAATTGTGTTTTGCATGCCAAAGACCAAACTCCCAATTTCAACAAGTGTACTGAACTGGAACGTATAGTTAATGACTTAAGACTAATAGACTCATGGGAACATATGCACGGTGCAGCCCCTGGCTTCACCCACGTACAAGTCACTCGGCGAGCCGTCTCGACAGGATATATGTAACGCACAATTTGAAACACCTCATTTTGCAGTCCGAAGTATGGCCTACCGTTTTTTCAGATGATGCTGCTTACATATGCACAATCAATCTGATAAAACAAGGGACATTCAGAGGTCGAGGCACATGGAAGCTCAATGTGTCACATCTGGAAGACCATGCTTGTCAGGAAGCATTTCACAAGGTATGGAGAGAGTGTGAAAGCAAATTTAGCTCGTACAACTCTGGCACTGACTGGTGGCTGAAACATGCCAAACCTAAAATACGGAGGTTTTTCATAAACTACTCCAAAGACAAAAACTTTTGGTACAAATAAACTATACAATTTTACTTTCAGTGTCTAAGGGATTTGTACAAGTGCGATGCAACAGTTGTGGACAACTACGAAAGAATTAACAAAATTAAAGCAAAAATCTTAGCACTACGGCGTAAACAACTGGAAGGCTACCAAATAAGGTCACGTGCCCAGAACATAACCCAGCACGAGGTCACTTCCATTTATCATGTCATTCGTGAAAGACAAAGGGCGTCTCGCAAGATATTATCTGAAATAACAACTGATGATGGAAGGAAACTGACGAAGCAAAGAGAGATTAAAGAGGCAATCGTACAGCATTTTGAATCCTTGATGTCTAGTCAGCCGGTTGACGAACAGCTTCAAGACGAGTTAATGATTAACCTCCAGGGCAAAGTATGCCACGCGGACGAACAAACTCTCATCTCGGAAGTGACTGAAGAAGACGTCGAAGAAGCTATATATGGAAGCACGAATAATAAGTCTCCAGGGGCAGATGGAATTCCGGCAGAATTTTATCGCAGATTCAGTGGCCTCGTAAAAGGCAAGTTTACTTTCATCTGCAACGAACTGCTAAACCCTGAAAATGACATCCCGAAAGAATTTCGTGAGGGACTCGTAGTGCTAGTGCCAAAAACTACCAATACGAAATCTGTAAGCGCTCTGAGGCCAATTACGCTTTTAAACAGCGATTACAAAATCTTTGGCCGCATCCTCGCTCGCAGGCTGAAAACCGCAATGACCAGCGTCACTGGCCCTTATCAAACAAGTGTGGGCAAAGACAGAAGAATTCTCCAGACCCTCTGTGATTACAGGGACCTAATCTCAACGGCCGACGTCTGTAAAATAAAATGTGCACTCATCTCACTCGACTTTGATAAAGCCTTCGACAAGGTAAATCATCGTTTTCTCCTTCGGACCATGGGCGCAATGGGCTTCCCACCTCGATTCATTGCGGTAGTAAGAAATACAGTAACAAACAACTCAGCCAGATTTGTCATCAATGGACACATTAGCCGCCCGATTGACGTCACCAGCTCCATTAGGCAAGGTTGCCCAATGTCAATGGCCCTTTTCGCAATAGCAATAGAACCTCTCCTCGGGACACTCACGCATCACCTGCAAGGATTGTGTATAAACGGCAAGAAAATAGTGTGCAACGCCTACGCAGATGATGTGGGCGTCCTGGTTATAAATGAAGATAAAGTGGCGAAAGCTCTTCAGATTGTACACACATATGAACTTGCTTCTGGCGCCAAATTAAATAAAAGGAAGCCAGGCATCAAGAACCTAGGCAGAGGAATATCCATGCAAAATCGGGGACAATTGACGGAAGTATCCACATTGAAATGTTTGGGTATTGAATTTAGGAGCAACATCCAACACACTATTGCCGTCAATTATAAAAAACTACTTGCAAGCATACGAGCATCTGTACAAGGAAACAGTATGAGGATCCAGTCAATTCAATCTCTCTACTTAGTTGTCCGTTTATCATTATTCGTGCTACACTGTTTTTCAGAATTTGTTGAATAATCCTCACGAATCGTGGTGGGAATCCCATTACTTCCATGATACCAAGAAGATACTTGTGATCGACTCTGTCAAACGCCTTCTCGAAGTCTAATGACACTAAAGCACATTTTATTCGGCATACATTTGCGGTTGATATTATATCCTTATATTCGCATATATTCTGATAGATGTTTCTGTCTTTGCCTACACATGTTTGGTACGTGCCAGTTACAGAGTTAATAACCATTTTTATTCTTCTTGCTAATACGCGGGCCATAATTTTGTAATCACTGTTGAGTAATGTTACTGGGCGAAGGTTTTCAATCGCTTTGCTAAGTGAGTTTTTAGGAATTAGAACTACGATCCCTTCAGGAAATTCTTTGGGAGCGGCAACAGTGCCACTCATGATTTCGTTGTACATACATAGCAACTTGCTTTTCATTTGTGGCCAGAACACTTGGTAGAATTCCACGGGGATACCGTCAGGTCCTGGAGACTTATTTTTAGGACTCTGTGCTATTGCGTCTTTCAATTCGTCCTCTTCTATTTCGGCCATGAGATTTTCTACTTGCTCTGTACTAATTCGTCCTGATACGTTTCTAACAAGATCACGCCGCGCCTCATCGACGGTAAGTTTGGTGGACATCATATCTGAGATATATTTATGAACAGCGTTTTGAATTTCATGCTGTTTTGTGTGCCTGGTCCCATCAGGTAACTTAACTTCTGTCAGTATTTTTCTGTTTCCTCTCTTATTCTCACGCATTACATGGTACATAGCCGTTTCTTCCCCTTCTACAATGTTGTGTAGTCTCGCTCTGACTTTAAAACCTTCTGACTGTCGCCGCTTCAACGCCAAAAGTTTTGCTTTGACTTTCTGAATCCGGCTAAAGTTCTCCATTAATCGTGTGTCCAAGGTGTACAGGTCTCTAAGGCAGCTAAAATAAAATTCAGTCGTCTGTTTAATCCAGAAACTTTTCTGTCGCGAGTAATCCATCAGCATTCTTCTTATTTTAGGCTTCGCACATTGTAACCACCAAGCTATGGCAGAACTGTATTGCGGGAATCGTTTCTCGCATTCTTGCCACACATTAGTAAATGCTACGCGACATTCCTCATCTTGGAGATGTGTAATGTTGAGTTTCCATATGCCCCTCGCTCGGTAAGTCTCTTGTTTTTCCAAATTTACTGTGGTGATGTACGCGGCATGGTCAGAAAACATAGTGGGCCAGACCTCAGACTGGAGTACATGGTTCTTAAGGTTGGACGACACGTAAATTCTGTCTAGCCTGCTTGCTGAGTGACTGTTAAAATATGTGAAACCGGCCTGTGCGCCATGGGTATGTTCCCAGGTATCGGTTAACTGCATTTGGTGGACTATTCTTTCCAGTTCTACGGACTTGTTGAAATTCGGTGTCTGGTCTTTCGGGCTAAGTACAGAATTAAAATCGCCGGCTAGGATTATATAATCTTGACGTGTACCGAAGAGATGAACGATTTCCCTTCTAAAAAAATCCGCTCTAACACGCCTGTTATTGTTGCCTGACGGTGCATAAACGTTGATGATGCGGGCATTGTTAACAGTCACTGCAACCCCTCTGCTGTTTTCAAGTTTTGCTATTTGTGTGACACGGATGCCTTCTTTCTTGAGAATTGCGGTTCCCAGCTCTGCACCGATACCGGGGTTTATTGTGGCGTTGTATCCACGTAACTTTTCTAATTTAATATCTGTTACTTCCTGTAACAGTAGTATATCAACGTCAGCTGCGTATAGAAAGTCTTGCAGATGTTGTAAATCCAGGGAGGAGCGTATCTTATTAATGTTCAACGTAGCGATTTTGTAGGCTTGCGCTGCGTTCATATTGTCCTATTCATTACCGAAGTCAGTATTCGTCATACGAAGTGCTGTCGGAGGAAAATCCTTTTTCACATGTATGTTCCGGCAATGATGTATTCATCGTGTTCAGTTGACCTCTTAGGGCAGGAGTCTGTTCCGTGTGTGTGTGTGTGTGTGTGTGTTTGAGGTTTACGGGCGCTAAACAGCGAGGTCATCAGCGCCCAAACGTATAAAAACAGGAACACATGCAGTGAAGGGACTAAGACGAACAGCGAACAAGGGGAACAGCGAAAAGACGCAGTTCCAAATCCTCACGTACAGAGGCAAAACAAGAGGAGAAGGAGTGCACTAAAAAAGGAAAGGAAACACAAGGAAGGGAGGACAGAAACCGAAGGGAAACAAGGAGGTATTCGTGACTGGCGGACCTCTTACCTAAAATCTGGGTGAGCCAGTCATTCAGCAGCACATTAAAACCCTCTCCCTAAAATCCGTGGCAACAAATTGGACAGGACACAAAACCGTAAAACCTTCACCACAGACGATGCGTCGTCTTGCAAAATAGAGGGCAAATCCGGTGGCAAAGAAACCACCGCCCTCTGGTCAGAGAATAAAAGACAATCAAGTAAAATGTGGCGGACAGTAATCTGGACGCCACAAGCACTGCAGAGTGGGGGATCCTCCCGCCGGAGTAGAAAACCATGTGTGAAGGGACTGTGCCCGATGCGGAGGCGAGTGAGGAGAACCTCATCCCGCCTGCATGACTGGGAGGAAGTGCGCCATGGCCGCGTGGTGGCCTTCACCAGACGCAGCTTATTTTCACCGACTGCCAGCCACTCCTCTTCCCACTGACGCATAACGCGAAAACGCAGGAGGGAGGTAACAGCATGGAGGGGGACGGCACATTCAACAACGTGAGGGAGGGAACATGCATCTTTGGCAGCCACATCCGCCAGCTTGTTTCCCGTAATTCCCACGTGCCCCAGCACCCAGCAGAAGGAAACCTCCTTCCCCTGCCGCTGCAGGTGGAGTAGGGCATCATGGATGTTCTGGACGACCGTATCCGCTGGGTACAAGTGTTGCACGGTCTGAAGGGCACTCAGGGAGTCAGAACAGATGAGGAACTTACGACTGGGGACACATCTCATCTGCTCCAATGCCCGCATGATCGCAAACAATTCGGCATCAAAGATGGTAAACGCCGCAGGAAGCCGTAACTTGACGAGTCGATCAGGGAAAACAACAGCACAAGCAACAGAGTCCCCCTGTTTAGAGCCATCCGTAAATACTGGTACATGGTCGGGATGCTGGTTTAAAATATCGTAAAATAAGGCGGTAAAAACAAACGCAGGAGTGCAGCTCCTCCGGTACTCCGACAAGTCTAAAACGACGCTGGGCCTCTGGAGCAACCAGGGAGGCAGGCGAGTAAAACCTTGTCGTTGGGGGGCCACACGCTCCACACCAAGGGACTGAAGCAAATGCTTGGCACGAATCCCAAACGGTCTCGTTGCCCTGGGACGACTGGAAAAGAGACGTTCCATAGGCGGTCGGGCAACGGTAGGGTACGCAGGGGAGGTAGGACAGGCAAGGAATTGACACACCCGTCGCACCATGAGGAGTTTCCGCCGGATGGCGAGCGGCGGTTCCCCTGCCTCAGCACACAGGCTGGGGATGGGACTAGTACGGAAGGCACCAGTGGCCAGCCTGATACCCTCATGGTGTACGGCGTCAAGAATCTTCAGATACGAAGGCCTTGCTGACCCATACACGGTGCAACCATAGTCAAGTCGCGATCGGACGAAAGCCCTATAAAACTGCAGCAGACGCGCCCGATCTGCTCCCCAGGACCGATGGCTCAGACACTTCAAAATATTCAGTGCCTTCAGGGCCCGCACCTTGAGGTCTTTAAGGTGAGGCAACCACGACAACTTTGAATCAAAAGTGAGGCCCAGGAACCGCACAGTGTCGCTAAAAGGAAGAATGGTGTCCCTCAGACGCATTTCAGGGGAGGTAAAAGCACGTCGAGAACGATTAAAATGAACACACACACATTTGTCTGCAGAAAAGGTAAAACCTGTCTTCGCAGTCCATGCCTCTAATCGCCGTATCGTAAGCTGCAACTGTCGACCAGCAGTGACAAGACTGGAGGAAGAACAGAAAACAGCAAAATCGTCCACAAACAAGGAGCATTGGGCAGGACTCCGGATAGTGGACGTGATACTGTTAATGGCGACGGCAAAGAGGGTGACACTTAAAACGCTTCCCTGAGGAACACCATTCTCCTGCACATACAAATCAGATAGCACATTACCAACCCTATAGCGAAAGAGGCGGTGGGAAAGAAAGGACCGAATGAAGATGGGGAGACGGCCACGAAAGCCCCACTCATGGAGTTGATTGAGGATATGGCGGCGCCAAGTAGTGTCATACGCCTTATGAATGTCAAAGAATACACCTAGACAATGCTGGTTACGCAGGAAGGCCTGCTGGATGGCCGCCTCAAGCAGGGTCAAGTTGTCTATAGTGGAACGCCATCTCCGAAAGCCACACTGAGAGGGGCTAAGGAGCTGCCTGGTCTCGAGCAGCCAAACCAGGCGACGATTGACCATGCGTTCCAACGTCTTCCCGACACAGCTCGTCAAGGCGATACTTCGATAACTACTGGGATGCGTTCGGTCCTTCCCTGGTTTGAGGAGGGGTATCAAAATCGCTTCCCTCCACGAGTCAGGGTACGTGCCGGATAACCATATCATATTAAAACAATTCAGGAGAACTTCCTTGGAAGGCAGTAACAAGTGCCGCAGCATGCTATACCGGATTTGATCATGACCAGGCGCAGTATCATGAGCCACAGACAGCGCCGAATCCAGTTCCCACATTGTGAAGGGGCAGTTGTAGGGTTCAGAATTAGGAGACCGGAAGTCCAAGTGACCCCTCTCGATGGCAGCGCGGTAGCGGCAGAAATCTGGATCACAGTTAATAGTGGCGGTAGATTCCGCAAAATGCATTGCCAGTGTCTGGGCAATGTCTCTCGGCGCCGTGAGGAGACTTCCCTGATGCAGCAAGGCCGTGACGGGTAGCTGGCCGAGTTTCCCGGAAATCCTCCTGATGGCTTCCCATACTTTCGTAGAACTAGTGGAGCGGGAGATGGAGTTCAAGAACGATTGCCATGACCGTCGTTTGCTCTCTTTAATCACGCGTCGCGCTTTAGCCCTTGCCACCCGAAAGGTTGCAAGATTGTCAGCCGTGGGACGGCACTTGAAGCGGCGCAGAGCGGCACGGCGGGCTCGGATGGCTGAGCGGCACTCAGGGGTCCACCAAGGGACAGGACGCCTCTTGGGATGACCGGATGACCGTGGGATTGACAATTGGTGGTGGTGGTGGTTGTTGGATGTTTAAGGGGGACTAAACAGCGAAGGTCATCAGTCCCCCATTCCAAAATCAGGCGAGCCGAAAATCTACGAAGCAGATAAAAACCAAAGGGGGAGGAGACGTTCCCCCAGGCGCTAAAAGAACACAAATGCAGCAACGAACACTACAGACAAGAACAGAACAGAGGAACACCAGACAGAAAGAAACAGAAGAAAGGAAGAGGGCCGGAGACTGGTTGACTGACCACGAGATCAAAAAAGGGAAAGAGTCAACCATCTCACGGCCTACCAGAACAGCAACAGACACGAGGACAAAAGACACAGAAAGGGAAAGGCGCAGGACCTCCCTAAATCGAACCATAAAAAGGACTACCACGGATAAAATTTAAAACGTCATCAGCCATGGAGGCATCGTCAGATAAAACCAAAGCCAAAGTGCCCGAGAGATTAAAAGATTGCCGGAGTGTGCGCAGTCGAGGACACTCCAGCAAAATGTGGCCGACCGTCAGCCGGGACCCACACTGACACAAGGGGGGATCCTCCCGACGCAAGAAATGGCCGTGCGTCAGGTAGGTATGGCCGATGCGAAGCCGACACAGGACTACCGAGTCCCTGCGAAAAGCCCGCAGGGAGGAACGCCACACATCGGTCGTCTCCTTGACAGCCCGCAGTTTATTCGGGGCTGTCATGCCACGCCACTCAGCAGCCCACATCCCAAGTACCTGACGGCGCAACACCAGCTGCTGGTCGCGAGCCGTAAGGCCGATCTCCAAAGCTGGGGCGTCTATCGCCCCTTTGGCCAGCCTGTCTACACGTTCGTTCCCTGGGATGCCAACATGACCGGGCGTCCAAACCAGGACCACTGAACCACCAGAACGGGCAATGGCGGAAACAGCCTCCTGAATGGAGGACACCAGAGGAGAGGAGGGATAGCAGCGGTCGATGGCCTGAAGGCTGCTCAGGGAGTCACTGCAGATGACAACGGACCTACCTGAGCAGAAACGCATGTGCTCAAGAGCGCGCAAGATGGCCACCAGCTCTGCAGTAAAAATACTGCAGCCAGCCGGCAAGGAGCGTTGCTCAACATGGGCAGCGTGAGCAAAAGCGTAGGCAGTGCGACCATCAACCAGGGAACCATCAGTGTAGACAGGCTCACAGCCCGGAAATGAGTCGAGGAGCGCAAGAAAACGGCGACGGAGGGCCACAGGCGGAACCGAGTCCTTTGGTCCCTGTGCCAAATCCAGATGGACGGACGGCCGGGACAAACACCAGGGAGGCGTAGGTGTACGGACCCGGAAGGGAGGCAGAAGAGGGAATGACCCCAGTTCTGACAGCAGGGACTGGACACGGACAGCTACGGAAAGCCCAGACCTTGGTCGCCGTTCGGGCAGATGGAGGACCATGGCAGGGAAAAGCAGGCGACGATTGGGATGGCCTGGCGAGCAATGTACGTGGACAGCATAGTCGGCGAGCAGACGATGGCGGCGAATCCGCAGCGGGGGAACCCCGGCCTCCACCAGTAGACTATCCACGGGGCTGGTGCAAAAAGCGCCAGTAGCAAGCCGAACCCCACAGTGATGTATGGGGTCTAACAACTTCAACACTGAGGGTGACGCAGACCCATAGGCCAGGCTCCCATAATCAAGCCGGGACTGCACAAGGGCTCTGTACAATTGCAGTAGCGTGCAGCGGTCTGCAACCCAAGACGTGTGGCTAAGGCAGCGGAGGGCGTTGAGGTGCCGCCAGCATTTTTGCTTCAGCTGAGTAACATGAGGAACCCATGTGAGCCGGGCATCAAACACGAGTCCCAAGAAGCGGCAAGTGTCCACCACTTCAAGCAGGTGGCCGTCGAGGTAAAGGTCAGGTTGAGGGTGGACTGTCCGACGCCTGCAGAAGTGCATAACCCGAGTCTTGGCAGCAGAGAACTGAAAACCATGAGCCAGAGCCCATGATGCTGCCTTGCGAACGGCGACTTGCAACCGGCGTTCGGCGACTCCCGTAGTGGTGGAGCGAAATGAGATGCAGAAGTCGTCGGCATACAAAGAAGGAGACACCGACGACCCCACTGCTGCAGCCAGACCATTAATGGCCACTAGAAATAACGAGACGCTCAACACCGAGCCCTGCGGGACCCCATTTTCCTGTATATAAGAGGAACTAGAGGTGGCACCGACTTGCACCCGGAAAGAGCGGCGCAATAAAAAGCTTTGAAGAAAAGCCGGGAGCCGACCACGAAGACCCCACCCATGAAACGTGGTGGTGGTGGTGGTTGTTGGATGTTTAAGGGGGACTAAACAGCGAAGGTCATCAGTCCCCCATTCCAAAATCAGGCGAGCCGAAAATCTACGAAGCAGATAAAAACCAAAGGGGGAGGAGACGTCCCCCCAGGTGCTAAAAGAACACAAATGCAGAAACAAACACTACAAACAAGAACAGGACAGAGGCACACCAGACAGAAAGAAACAGAAGAAAGGAAGATGGCCGGAGACTGGTTGACTGACCACGAGAACAAAAATGGGAAAGAGTCAACCATCTCACGGTACACCAGAACAGCAACAGACACAAGGACAAAAGACACAGAAAGGGAAAGGCGCAGGACCTCCCTAAATCGAACCATAAAACGGACTACCACGGATAAAATTTAAAACGTCATCAGCCCTGGAGGCATCGTCAGATAAAACCAAAGCCAAAGTGCCCGGGAGATTAAAAGATTGCCGGAGTGTGCGCAGTCGAGGACACTCCAGCAAAATGTGGCCGACCGTCAGCCGGGACCCACACTGACACAGGGGGGGATCCTCCTGACGCAAGAGATGGCCGTGCGTCAGGTACGTATGGCCGATGCGCAGCCGACACAGGACTACCGAGTCCCTGCGAGAAGCCCGCAGGGAGGAACGCCACACGGCGGTCGTCTCCTTGACAGCCCGCAGTTTATTCGGGGCTGTCATGCCACGCCACTCAGCAGCCCACATCCCAATCAGCTTACGGCGCAACACCATCTGCTGGTCGCGAGCCGTAAGGCCGATCTCCAAAGCCGGGGCGTCGATCGCCCCTTTGGCCAGCCTGTCTACACGTTCGTTCCCTGGGATGCCAACATGACCGGGCGTCCAAACCAGGACCACCGAACGACCAGAACGGGCAATGGCGGAAACAGTCTCCTGAATGGAGGACACCAGAGGAGAGGAGGGATAGCAGCGGTCGATGGCCTGAAGGCTGCTCAGGGAGTCACTGCAGATGACAACGGACCTACCTGAGCAGAAACGCATGTGCTCAAGAGCGCGCAAGATGGCCACCAGCTCTGCAGTAAAAATACTGCAGCCAGCCGGCAAGGAGCGTTGCTCAACATGGTCAGAGTGAGCAAAGGCGTAGGCAGTGCGACCATCAACCAGGGAACCATCAGTGTAGACAGTCTCACAGTCCGAAAATGAGGCGAGGAGAGCAAGAAAACGGCGACGGAGGGCCACAGGCGGAACCGAGTCCTTGGGTCCCTGTGCTAAGTCCAGACGAACGGACGGCCGGGACAAACACCAGGGAGGCGTAGGTGTACGGACCCGGAAGGGAGGCAGAAGAGGGAATGACCCCAGTTCTGACAGCAGGGACTGGACACGGACAGCTATGGAGAGCCCAGACCTAGGGCGCCGTTCGGGCAGATGGAGGACCATAGCAGGGAAAAGCAGGCGACGATTGGGATGATCTGGCGAGCAATGAACGTGGACAGCATAGTCGACAAGCAGACGATGGCGGCGAATCCGCAGTGGGGGAACCCCGGCCTCCACCAGTAGACTATCCACGGGGCTGGTGCGAAAAGCGCCAGTTGCAAGCCGGACCCCACAGTGGTGTATGGGGTCTAACAACTTCAACACTGAGGGTGATGCAGACCCATAGGCCAGGCTCCCATAATCAAGCCGAGACTCCACAAGGGCTCTGTACAATCGCAGCAGCGTGCAGCGATCCGCACCCCAAGACGTGTGGCTAAGGCAGCGGAGGGCGTTGAGGTGCCGCCAGCATTTTTGCTTCAGCTGAGTAACATGAGGAACCCATGTGAGCCGGGAATCAAACACGAGTCCCAAGAAGCGGCAAGTGTCCACCACGTCAAGCAGGTGGCCGTCGAGGTAAAGTGCAGGATGAGGGTGGACCGTCCGACGCCTGCAGAAGTGCATTACTCGAGTCTTGGCAGCAGAGAACTGAAAGCCATGAGCCAGAGCCCATGATGCTGCCTTGCGAACGGCGACTTGCAGCCTGCGTTCGGCGACTCCCGTAGTCGTGGAGCTAAATGAGATGCAGAAGTCGTCGGCATACAAAGAAGGAGACACCGACGACCCCACTGCTGCTGCCAGACCATTAATGGCCACTAAAAATAAGGAGACGCTCAACACCGAGCCCTGCGGGACCCCATTTTCCTGTATATAAGAGGAACTAGAGGTGGCACCGACTTGCACCCGGAAAGAGCGGCGCAATAAAAAGTTTTGAAGAAAAGCCGGGAGCCGACCACGAAGACCCCACCCATGCAACGTGGCGAGGATGTGATGCCTCCATGTGGTGTCATACGCCTTCCGCAGATCGAAAAATACAGCAACAAGATGCTGACGTCGGGCAAAAGCCGTACGGACAGCAGATTCCAGCCGCACCAAATTGTCCACTGCAGACCGGCCCCGACGGAAGCCACCCTGGGATGGAGCGAGGAGACCGCGCGACTCAAGGACCCAACACAAACGCCGCCCCACCATACGTTCGAGCAATTTGCACAAAACGTTGGTGAGGGTAATGGGACGATAGCTGTCCACCGCCAGTGGGTCCGCACCGGGTTTCAAGATGGGGACAATAACGCCCTCCCGCCATTGCGACGGGAACACGCCTTCGCTCCAAATGCGATTAAAGATCGCGAGAATGTGTCTCTGGCAGTCCCTGGAGAGATGCTTCAGCATCTGCGCGTGGATGCAGTCTGGGCCTGGTGCTGTATCAGGGCAATCGGCGAGGGCGGCGAGGAATTCCCTCTCGCTGAAAGGAGCATTGTATGTTTCAGTACGACGCGTGTGGAATGAGAACTGCGTCCGCTCGGCTCGCTCCTTTAGAGAGCGAAAGGCGGGGGGATAGGATGCAGTCGCAGAGCTCTGAGCAAAGTGCGCGGCTAGCCGTTCAGCAATGGCGGCTGCGTCCGTGCTGACAGCGCCGTCCAAGGAGAGCCCAGGGACACCCATAGGGGTTTGGGAGCCATAAATCCGCCGGATCCGGGACCACACGTGCGAGGACGAGACACGGGAGCCCAGGGAGGAGACGTACCTCTCCCAGCACTCCTGCTTACGCCGTGCAATAAGACGACGGGCGAAGGCACGGAGCCTCTTAAAGGCGATGAGGGTCTCCAGAGACGGGTGCCGCCTATGACGCTGGAGAGCCCGCCTACGGTCGCGAATAGCCTCAGCAATCTCCGGCGACCACCAGGGGACAGCCTTCCGCCGAGGGAGGCCAGAGGAACGGGGGATAGCAGCCTCGGCCGCCGAAATGACGGACGTGGTGAAAACACGGACCACCTCGTCAATGTCACCCTGTGGGGGAGACGCAATGGTTACAGCGGAAGTAAAAGCTGGCCAGTCAGCCCTGTGGAGAGCCCAGCGGGGCAAGCGCCCAGAAGAATGACACTGTGGCAGTGACAAATAGATGGGAAAATGGTCACTGCCACACAGGTCAGGATGCACCCTCCAGTGGAGGGATGGGACAAGTCCAGGGCTGCAAATAGAGAGATCGATGGCCGAGAACGAGCCATGGGCCACACTGAAATGCGTGGGAGCACCGGTGTTCAAGAGGCTAAGGTCGAGCTGAGCCAACACATGCTCCACGGCCCGACCACGATCATCGGAGACAGTCCCACCCCAGAGAGGGTTGTGGGCATTGAAATCGCCCAGCAGCAAAAAAGGTGGCGGCAGTTGTGCTATCAGAGCAGCCAGGACATGCTGCGCGACAGCACCATCAGGTGGAAGGTAAATACTGCAGACGGTAATGGCCCGGGGCGTCCACACCCGAACAGCGACAGCCTCTAAAGCTGTTTGTAGAGGCACAAACTCGCTGTGAAGAGAGTTCAGGACATATATGCAGACGCCACCAGACACCCTTGCATAAGCTGCCCGGTTCTTAAAATAACCCCGATAGCCACGGAGGGCGGGGGTTCGCATTGCTGGAAACCAAGTTTCCTGCAGAGCAATGCAAAGGAAAGGATGACGGCTGATAAGTTGGCGGAGCTCAGCTAGATGGTGGAAGAAACCGCTGCAGTTCCACTGCAGGATGTTATTAGCCATGGATGGGAAAGGCGTGAAGGGACTGGGGAGGCAGATTACGCCTCCTGGGCCCCTGCTGCTACGGAGTCACCACCTGGACAACAGCCATCTACTGCATCCGAGGGACTGGCGAGATCCATGTCCTCAGCGGACGCCAGAATCTCCACCTCATCCTCAGACGCATGCTGGTAGGAAGCGGTGGAATGGGTGCCACCGCAATGTCGGTAGCCTTGGGGAGTTTCTTCTTCTGCTGCTTCTCGCGCTGTGCCTTTGGTGGCGCAGGCTGGGAGGGCGCAACTGTGTCGGTCTCAGGGACAGACGACGACCGTGTGTCCCTACGACCAGGGACCGGCGGTTGTTTAAGCCACTTGCGGCTGTCGGCCTTTGTACCGGACGGAACTTGGGAAGGGAGGTCCCCAAGGGACCCCTTCCTTACGAGAGTAGCCGAAGAAGTCTTACGCTTCTCCGGCTGGGAAGGGGGGACTGATGTCCCCGATGGTTGGGGGGGTGTTGCTCCTGAAGTAGATGGAGCAGGAGCAACAGGAGGTTTAGTGCCCCCCACCATCAAGGGGGCAGGTGCGGGTCTTCGACTCTGAGTGCTGCCTGGAGTGGAGGGAATTGTAGAAGGAGTGACAGTTGCGGCATAAGAAGTTGTCATGCGCACCGGATGAAGCCGATCATATTTCCGCTTCGCCTCAGTGTACGTCAGGCGGTCGAGAGTCTTTATTTCCATGATCTTTCGCTCCTTCTGCAGAATCGGACAGTCTGGCGAGCAAGGCGGATGGTGCGCGCCACAGTTCACACAGATTGGAGGCGGCGCACAGGGATGATCAGGATGGGAAGGTCGACCGCAATCGCGACAGACGAGGTCGGACGCACAGCGGGAAGACATGTGGCCGAACTTCCAACACTTGAAGCACCGCATCGGGGGAGGGATATACGGCTTGACATCACAACGGTACACCATCACCTTGACCTTCTCAGGTAACGTGTCACCCTCGAAGGCCAAGATGAAGGCACCGGTGGCAACTTGACGATCCCTCGGACCCCGGTGGACGCGCCGGACGAAATGGACACCTCGGCGCTCCAAGTTGGCGCGCAGCTCGTCGTCGGACTGTAAAAGCAGATCCCTGTGAAAGATAATGCCCTGGACCATGTTCAGACTCTTATGGGGCGTGATAGTGACAGAGACATCCCCCAGCTTAGTACAAGCGAGCAAGGCCCGCGACTGCGCGGAGGATGCCGTTTTGATCAACACCGATCCGGACCGCATCTTGGACAAGCCCTCCACCTCCCCAAATTTGTCCTCTAAATGCTCCACAAAGAACTGAGGCTTCACGGACATAAAAGATTCCCCGTCAGCTCTGGTACAGACGAGATACCGGGGCGAGTATCTTTCGCTCTCATTCATAGCCCTTCGTTCCTCCCATGGTGTGGCCAGGGAGGGGAACGATTTGGGGTCATACACATTAGCCTTGAATTGAGCCTTGGAACGCTTAGAGACTGCTGACGGCTGGCCGCCAGCAAGAGATGATGTACCACGCTTCATTGCGGGTCATCCGCCCTGATGCCACCTACTCCGACCAAGGGCCCTCCCCACGGGCGCCACCCAGCCACAGCAAAGGCCACCTGGCAGGATGGCCATTGCCGGGAGTCCCGATGCCCCAGGGAGATGGGCATCTACTCCTTGGCATACGTGGGGAGTGAACGGCGCAGGCATCAGTAGAGCGATCCCTGTGTTGTCAGGGGGCTACAACCAAGAGGGTACATGGCGACCCCACCACAACGGACTGGCTACCGTGCTGGATCTTAGGTGCAAAAACGGCCAAAGTCGTCGTCACAGTTAAAAGAAACACTGCAGAGTGCAGCGTGGTAATCGCCCATGAGATCGAAAACGAGCGGGACACCATCGCAACGACGAGAAAGACGGCAATAGGTCTAATTGCACGAAGGATACAGTGCACCATGTAAGGTGCCCTTCCCCAATTGGCTCGCTCTTCGGAATAATTTGGATAGATGGAGGTCAAACCCGAGAGGGGACCATCACATAAGGCCGAAACGTTTGAGACTCCTTTTAGTCGCCTCTTACGACAGGCAGGAATACCGCGGGCCTATTCTTACCCCCGAACCCGCAGGGGGACATGAAACGTGGCGAGGATGTGATGCCTCCATGTGGTGTCATACGCCTTCCGCAGATCGAAAAATACAGCAACAAGGTGCTGACGTCGGGCAAAAGCCGTACGGACAGCAGATTCCAGCCGCACCAAATTGTCCACTGCAGACCGGCCCCGACGGAAGCCACCCTGGGATGGAGCGAGGAGACCGCGCGACTCAAGGACCCAACACAAACGCCGCCCCACCATACGTTCGAGCAATTTGCACAAAACGTTGGTGAGGGTAATGGGACGATAGCTGTCCACCGCCAGTGGGTCCGCACCGGGCTTCACGATGGGGACAATAAGACCCTCTCGCCATTGCGACGGGAACACGCCCTCGTTCCAAATGCGGTTAAAGATGGCGAGGATGTGTCTCTGGCAGTCCCTGGAGAGATGCTTCAGCATCTGCGCATGGATGCAGTCCGGTCCTGGTGCTGTATCAGGGCAATCGGCGAGGGCAGCGAGGAGTTCCCTCTCGCTGAAAGGAGCATTGTATGTTTCATAATGACGCGTGTGGAATGAGAACGGCGTCCGCTCGGCTCGCTCCTTTAGAGAGCGAAAGGCGGGGGGATAGGATGCAGTCGCAGAGCTCTGAGCAAAGTGCGCGGCTAGCCGTTCAGCAATGGCGGCAGCGTCCGTGCAGACAGCGCCGTCCAAGGAGAGCCCAGGGACACCCACAGGGGTCTGGGAGCCATAAATCCGCCGGATACGGGACCACACGTGCGAGGACGAGACACGGGAGCCCAGGGAGGAGACGTACCTCTCCCAGCACTCCTGCTTACGCCGTGCAATAAGTCGACGGGCGAAGGCACGGAGCCTCTTAAAGGCGATGAGGGTCTCCAGAGACGGGTGCCGCCTATGACGCTGGAGAGCCCGCCTACGGTCGCGAATAGCCTCAGCAATCTCCGGCGACCACCAGGGGACAGCCTTCCGCCGAGGGAGGCCAGAGGAACGGGGGATGGTAGCCTCGGCCGCTGAAACGATGGACGTGGTGGTGGTGGTGGTTGTTGCATGTTTAAGGGGGACTAAACAGCGAAGGTCATCAGTCCCCCATTCCAAAATCAGGCGAGCCGAAAATCTACGAAGCAGATAAAAACCAAAGGGGGAGGAGACGTCCCCACAGGCGCTAAAAGAACACAAATGCAGCAACGAACACTACAGACAAGAACAGAACAGAGGAACACCAGACAGAAAGAAACAGAAGAAAGGAAGAGGGCCGGAGACTGGTTGACTGACCACGAGATCAAAAAAAGGGAAAGAGTCAACCATCTCACGGCCTACCACAACAGCAACAGACACGAGGACAAAAGACACAGAAAGGGAAAGGCGCAGGACCTCCCTAAATCGAACCATAAAAAGGACTACCACGGATAAAATTTAAAACGTCATCAGCCATGGAGGCATCGTCAGATAAAACCAAAGCCAAAGTGCCCGAGAGATTAAAAGATTGCCGGAGTGTGCGCAGTCGAGGACACTCCAGCAAAATGTGGCCGACCGTCAGCCGGGACCCACACTGACACAAGGGGGGATCCTCCCGACGCAAGAGATGGCCGTGCGTCAGGTACGTATGGCCGATGCGCAGCCGACACAGGACTACCGAGTCCCTGCGAGAAGCCCGCAGGGAGGAACGCCACACATCGGTCGTCTCCTTGACAGCCCGCAGTTTATTTGGGGCTGTCATGCCACGCCACTCAGCAGCCCACATCCCAAGTACCTTACGGCGCAACACCAGCTGCTGGTCGCTAGCCGTAAAGCCGATCTCCAAAGCTGGGGCGTCTATCGCCCCTTTGGCCAGCCTGTCTACACATTCGTTCCCTGGGATGCCAACATGACCGGGCGTCCAAACCAGGACCACTGAACCACCAGAACGGGCAATGGCGGAAACAGCCTCCTGAATGGAGGACACCAGAGGAGAGGAGGGATAGCAGCGGTCGATGGCCTGAAGGCTGCTCAGGGAGTCACTGCAGATGACAACGGACCTACCTGAGCAGAAACGCATGTGCTCAAGAGCGCGCAAGATGGCCACCAGCTCTGCAGTAAAAATACTGCAGCCAGCCGGCAAGGAGCGTTGCTCAATATGGTCAGAGTGAGCAAAGGCGTAGGCAGTGCGACCATCAACCAGGGAACCATCAGTGTAGACAGGCTCACAGCCCGGAAATGATTCGAGGAGCGCAAGAAAACGGCGACGGAGGGCCACAGGCGGAACCGAGTCCTTAGGGCCCTGTGCCAAATCCAGACGGACAGACGGCCGGGACAAACACCAGGGAGGCGTAGGTGTATGGACCCGGAAGGGAGGCAGAAGAGGGAATGACCCCAGTTCTGACAGCAGGGACTGGACACGGACAGCTACGGAAAGCCCAGACCTAGGTCGCCGTTCGGGCAGATGGAGGACCATGGCAGGGAAAAGCAGGCGACGATTGGGATGGCCTGGCGAGCAATGCACGTGGACAGCATAGTCGGCGAGCAGTCGATGGCGGCGAAACCGCAGCGGGGGAACCCCGGCCTCCACCAGTAAACTATCCACGGGGCTCGTACGAAAAGCGCCAGTTGCAAGCCGGACCCCACAGTGGTGTATGGGGTCTAACAACTTCAACACTGAGGGTGACGCAGACCCATAGGCCAGGCTCCCATAATCAAGCCGGGACTGCACAAGGGCTCTGTACAATTGCAGTAGCGTGCAGCGATCTGCAACCCAAGACGTGTGGCTAAGGCAGCGGAGGGCGTTGAGGTGCCGCCAGCATTTTTGCTTCAGCTGAGTAACATGAGGAACCCATGTGAGCCGGGCATCAAACACGAGTCCCAAGAAGCGGCAAGTGTCCACCACGTCAAGCAGGTGGCCGTCGAGGTAAAGTTCAGGATGAGGGTGGACCGTCCGACGCCTGCAGAAGTGCATAACCCGAGTCTTGGCAGCAGAGAACTGAAAACCATGAGCCAGAGCCCATGATGCTGCCTTGCGAACGGCGACTTGCAGCCTGCGTTCGGCGACTCCCGTAGTCGTGGAGCTAAATGAGATGCAGAAGTCGTCGGCATACAAAGAAGGAGACACCGACGACCCCACTGCTGCAGCCAGACCATTAATGGCCACTAGAAATAACGAGACGCTCAACACCGAGCCCTGCGGGACCCCATTTTCCTGTATATAAGAGGAACTAGAGGTGGCACCGACTTGCACCCGGAAAGAGCGGCGCAATGAAAAGCTTTGAAGAAAAGCCGGGAGCCGACCACGAAGACCCCACCCATGCAACGTGGCGAGGATGTGATGCCTCCATGTGGTGTCATACGCCTTCCGCAGATCGAAAAATACAGCAACAAGGTGCTGACGTCGGGCAAAAGCCGTACGGACAGCAGATTCCAGCCGCACCAAATTGTCCACTGCAGACCGGCCCCGACGGAAGCCACCCTGAGATGGAGCGAGGAGACCGCGCGACTCAAGGACCCAACACAAACGCCGCCCCACCATACGTTCGAGCAATTTGCACAAAACGTTGGTGAGGGTAATGGGACGATAGCTGTCCACCGCCAGTGGGTCCGCACTGGGCTTCACGATGGGGACAATAAGACCCTCTCGCCATTGCGACGGGAACACGCCCTCGTTCCAAATGCGGTTAAAGATGGCGAGGATGTGTCTCTGGCAGTCCCTGGAGAGATGCTTCAGCATCTGCGCATGGATGCAGTCCGGTCCTGGTGCTGTATCAGGGCAATCGGCGAGGGCAGCGAGGAGTTCCCTCTCGCTGAAAGGAGCATTGTATGTTTCATAATGACGCGTGTGGAATGAGAACGGCGTCCGCTCGGCTCGCTCCTTTAGAGAGCGAAAGGCGGGGGGATAGGATGCAGTCGCAGAGCTCTGAGCAAAGTGCGCGGCTAGCCGTTCAGCAATGGCGGCAGCGTCCGTGCAGACAGCGCCGTCCAAGGAGAGCCCAGGGACACCCACAGGGGTCTGGGAGCCATAAATCCGCCGGATACGGGACCACACGTGCGAGGACGAGACACGGGAGCCCAGGGAGGAGACGTACCTCTCCCAGCACTCCTGCTTACGCCGTGCAATAAGTCGACGGGCGAAGGCACGGAGCCTCTTAAAGGCGATGAGGGTCTCCAGAGACGGGTGCCGCCTATGACGCTGGAGAGCCCGCCTACGGTCGCGAATAGCCTCAGCAATCTCCGGCGACCACCAGGGGACAGCCTTCCGCCGAGGGAGGCCAGAGGAACGGGGGATGGTAGCCTCGGCCGCTGAAACGATGGACGTGGTTAAAACACGGACCACCTCGTCAATGTCACCCTGTGGGGGAGACGCAATGGTTACAGCGGAAGTAAAAGCTGGCCAGTCAGCCCTGTGGAAAGCCCAGCGGGGCAAGCGCCCAGAAGAATGACACTGTGGCAGTGACAAATAGATGGGAAAATGGTCACTACCACACAGGTCAGGATGCACCCTCCAGTGGAGGGATGGGACAAGTCCAGGGCTGCAAATAGAGAGATCGATGGCCGAGAACGAGCCATGGGCCACACTGAAATGCGTGGGAGCACCGGTGTTTAAGAGGCTAAGGTCGAGCTGAGCCAACACATGCTCCACGGCCCGACCACGATCATCGGAGACAGTCCCACCCCATAGAGGGTTGTGGGCATTGAAATCGCCCAGCAGCAAAAAAGGTGGCGGCAGTTGTGCTATCAGAGCAGCCAGGACATGCTGCGCGACAGTACCATCAGGTGGAAGGTAAATACTGCAGACGGTGATAGCCTGTGGCGTCCACACCCGAACAGCGACAGCCTCTAAAGCTGTTTGTAGAGGTACAAACTCGCTGTGAAGAGAGTTCAGGACATATATGCAGACGCCACCAGACACCCTTTCGTAAGTTGCCCGGTTCTTAAAATAACCCCGATAGCCACGGAGGGCGGGGGTTCGCATTGCTGGAAACCAAGTTTCCTGCAGAGCAATGCAAAGGAAAGGATGACGGCTGATAAGTTGGCGGAGCTCAGCTAAATGGTGGAAGAAACCGCTGCAGTTCCACTGGAGGATGGTACTGGCCATTGCTGGGAAAGGCGTGACGGGACGGGGAAGGCAGATTACGCCACTGGGTCACCCGCTGCCTCCAAGTGAGCACCTGTGCCAGTGCTTTCCATGGCGTCGGAGGGACTGGCGAGATCGAGGTCCTCAGCGGACGCCAGGATCTCCACCTCGTCCTCAGACGCAGAGGTTGAAGGTTGCGGTGGGACAGGTGCCACCGCAATGTCAGGATGCTTGGGAGCCTTTTTCTTCAACGGCTTCGCACGCTGTGCCTTGGGAGGGTCTGGCTGGGAGGGCCCCACTGGGTCAGTCTCAGGGACGGACGACGACCGTGAAGCCCTATGACCAGCGACCGGTTGTTGCTTCAAAACTTTGCGGGTATCCGCTTTGACACTGGGCAAAGCCTGGGAAGGGAGGGCCCCAAGGGACCCCTTTCTGGCTAGAGTAGCCGAAGAAGCCCTACGCTTCTCCGGCTGGGAAGGGGGGACGAATGTCCCCGATGGTTGGGGTGGTGTCGCTCCTGGAGTAGATGGAGCAACAGAGGGCGAAGTGCTCCCCACAACCAAGGGGGCCGGGTGATTTTGACAGAGCTGAGAGGCAACAGTACGTGACGACACGGGAGAGGATCGGACCGCTGTTGCAGCAGCGGCATAGGTGGATGTCATGGGCACAGGATGGAGCCGCTCATATTTCCGCCGTGCCTCTGTGTAGGTCAGGCGGTCCAGGGTCTTATATTCCATTATCTTCCTTTCCTTCTGGAAGATCCGACAGTCTGGTGAGCAGGGGGAATGGTGTTCTCCACAGTTAACACAGACGGGAGGCGGAGCACATGGAGTATCAGGATGCGAAGGACGTCCGCAATCCCGACACGTGATGCTGGAAGTACAGCGAGATGACATGTGCCCGAACTTCCAGCATTTAAAACACCGCATCGGAGGAGGGATATATGGTTTCACATCACAACGGTAAACCATCACCTTAACCTTTTCGGGTAAGACATCACCCTCAAAGGCCAAGATGAAGGCACCGGTGGCCACCTGATTATCCCTCGGACCCCGATGGACGCGCCGGACGAAGTGAACACCTCGTCGTTCGAGGTTGGCGCGTAATTCATCGTCGGACTGCAGAAGAAGATCCCTAAGGAATATAATACCCTGGACCATGTTGAGACTCTTATGCGGCGTGATGGTAACTGAAACATTCCCCAACTTGTCACAATTGAGCAACCTCCGTGACTGGGCAGAGGATGCCGTTTTGATGAGCACAGAGCCAGAGCGCATCTTGGACAAGCCCTCCACCTCCCCGAACTTGTCCTCTAAATGCTCCACAAAAAACTGGGGCTTGGTTGACACGAACGATTCTCCATCAACCCACGTACACACAAGGTACCGGGGTGAATATTCGCCACTGCCTTCTTTAGCAAGACGTTCCTCCCATGGAGTAGCTAGGGAGGGAAACGATCTCTGATCCAATTTCTTCCCGTTGAGGTTAGACCTCGATCGCTTAGAGACTGCTGGTGGAGGCCCACCAGCGATAGATGATGTACCACGCTTCATTGCGGGTCATCCGCCCTGATGCCACCTACTCCGACCAAGGGCCCTCCCCACGGGCGCCACCCAGCCACAGCAAAGGCCACCTGGCAGGATGGCCATTGCCGGGAGTCCCGATGCCCCAGGGAGATGGGCATCTACTCCTTGGCATACGTGGGGAGTGAACGGCGCAGGCATCAGTAGAGCGATCCCTGTGTTGTCAGGGGGCTACAACCAAGAGGGTACATGGCGACCCCACCACAACGGACTGGCTACCGTGCTGGATCTTAGGTGCAAAAATGGCCAAGGTCGTCGTCACAGTTAAAAGAAACACTGCAGAGTGCAGCGTGGTAATCGCCCAAGAGATCGAAAACGAGCGGGACACCATTGCAACGACGAGAAAGACGGCTATAGGTCTAATTGCACGAAGGATACAGTGCACCATGTAAGGTGCCCTTCCCCAATTGGCTCGCTCTTCGGAATAATTTAGATAGATGGAGGTCAAACCCGAGAGGGGACCATCACATAAGGCCGAAACGTTTGAGACTCCTTTTAGTCGCCTCTTACGACAGGCAGGAAGACCGCGGGCCTATTCTAACCCCCGAACCCGCAGGGGGGGCCGGGGCAGAAGGCGCCATAGGGGAAGAGGCAGGAAGTACCCCAATGTCAGCAACCACGGCCTTGTCCGACGTTGCGGGGAGAGCTGCAGGTTGCAAAACAACCGCAGCAGCACAAGTGCACTGGCAAACGCAGGTATTAGTGCTAACACTAGCAACCTCCGTTTGCGTAGCAACAGTGGCCATTGGTACCGGTTTTTTCAGAACGGAAGCGAAAGATGTAGTAAACACAGGAGGTTGCATGGCCTTAAAGAGCTTCTTGGCCTCACCATAGGGTATGCGCTTAGATGTTTTAATCTCCTGTATCTTCCGTTCGTCGAGATAGATGGGGCAGACCCGGCTCCAGACAGGGTGACTCCCAGAGCAATTCACGCACTTCACAGGCGACGAACAATCAGCTCCTTCATGGGCAGGCTGACCACATTTACCGCAAGTGGCTATCCCATTGCACCCCAATGTAGTATGCCCAAAGCGCTGACATTTAAAGCAGCGCATTGGGTTGGGGAAATATGGCCGGACTGGCAAACGTAAGAACCCCGCTTTAACATGCTCTGGAAGTCGCGGGCAACTGAACGTGAGAATAAACGAGTCGGATTTTACTAGGTCCCCATCGACTCGCCTCATAATATTCTGCACATCAACAATACCTTCGGCAGCCCACTCAGATTTCAACTCGTCTGTGGAGATATCCACCAAGTCCCTACATGTCACAACACCCTTACTATAGTTGAGTGTGGAGTGGAGCTCGGTCGCGATAGCGTACTCTCCGAGACAGGGTGCTTTCCGAAGAGAAGTGACTTGACGGGAACTAGAAGTCTCAACTAAGAGAGTACCATTGCGCAGTCGCTTAACAGATTTCAGTGTACCTGCAATTCCTTCAATACCCTTGTGGATGTAAAAGGGAGAAACCCTCTCAAAGCTACCCTCCTTTCGTTTAATAATCAAAAACACATTCTGATTATCAGCATGTGCTCTGTTACAACAGTCTGATAAATCTCTAGCAACACCAGGAGCTGGAGGACTCGAAGCACGAAGTCGCTTTTTTGAAGGGGTGTGTTTGCCTACCAGCGGCCCACCCAATCCACTGGTAGGGGGAAATGTAGAAGTCGAAGGGTCCATTGCGGTCCCACGAGCAGCTAGGGAACTAAAGGTCCGCTCAGACAGAGCCCCGCGTGCCTGAGTAAGCCGTATACAACTGGGGTGTGGCAGGTGCCCCAGAGGTTGCCCGCTTGCGACTGTTCCACCTCAACAGCCATGCATCTCATAGGCGCGGAGCACACCGGAAGATTGAGGGGTTTGTTATAGAGGTTTGTTCCATCCTCGCGATCCGGGCGGCCAAGCCAAGATCCCTATTCCCTGAGACACACAACATTCCACCGCCGCGCCGCACGGTGGTCGCTGAAGTGTACTCAGAGCTTACGGTGACGGGGGACAGGTGGCGCTTACCAGCCCCCAGCTCAGGAACCCCGGGGTCGCCAAGCCCGTACCCAGCAAATGAATGCTGAGCCCCTGGGGGCACTGCCGAAAGTACTTGGCCCTTATCAAATGAGTGCTGTCCCAGGGAGATCAATGTCGAATGCATTATGTGAATATAGAGACATAATATATTTGTCGTGGCTATGCAAATGCAATGTTGGTCTCATGTTTTTAGACTTCGATAAGGCTTTTGACCGCATCAACCACCACTTTCTACTAACTGTAATGCAACGGATGGGATTCAGTGCTCATTGTATTCAGATCATACGCAAATGTATAGTCGGCACTTCCTCTAGAATCAAAGTTAATGGTCAGCTAAGTTCACCAGTCCCGATCAAGCAATCAGTGAGACAAGGCTGCCCCCTTTCTATGGCACTATACGCAATCGCCGTAGAAACGTTACTGTTATACCTGCATCACAGGTTACAAGGTCTACGGGTGTTGGGTACAAAAACCGTGTGTCACGCTTATGCTGATGACGTTAGTGTAGTAGTTAACACGCACTCAGAAATGGAAGTCGTTCAACAAATAATCCACGCTTACGCCACTTCTTCCGGAGCCAAACTCAATGAACAAAAATCGAAAATTTTACCTGTCGGACCCCATATGGATACCATTCAAAGAACATGGCTACAAAGAACAGAGAAGACGAACCACTTAGGTATGATTCTAATGGCCAACCCAAGAGAGATGACAGTAGCCAACTGGGACCATAAACTACATATATTCAGGGCTACTCTCCGTGAACACAAAACTAGAACGCTCAATCGGATACAGAGAGCTCTAATGATTAACAGCTATGCGCTAAGCAAAATATATCACATCGCAGCAGTGTTACCAGTACCCCAGGATACAGCGCACAAGCTTTTAGCTGCAGCGTATTGGTTCATATGGAGCGGAAACATCTTTAAAGTCGCCATGCCAACCATAGTGTTAACCCGCGGCGCTGGTGGTTTGGGCGTCAAAGACATCAAGAACCAATGCACTGCCGTATATATGGACCGAATCCGCAAAATACTGCAGTCACCCCAGCCGACAATTACGAAAACGTTATTCAACGGGTTAGCCGCAACGAACAAAAAGGCCCCAGTCGATGTTGGTCGCATCAGCGCTCAACTCGATCACGTCCGGACTTATTACCTGGAAATGAGCTATATTCAAGATACTTCACAGCTGCTTAACACCAGAAGGACCTATTACCAACTCACGAGACACCATAGGCAAAACCCAATTGAAGCGAAATATCCAGCGGTCAACTGGAGTAACGTCTGGAAAAACATTAACAATACCATCCTACACTCCAAAGTAGTGTCCACGTGGTATGACATTGTGAACGAGAAGGTCCCCACAGGTGAAAAGTTGCACAATATCAAAATGAAGCAGAGTCCGTACTGCGATCATTGCCATACTGTAGATACCTTGGCACACATTCTCATCTGCCGCGACCAATACCACATATGGAACTGGACTAGAAAAACCTCGCAATAATTACTAGAACCACAGACTCTGCTATAACACTAAAAGATGTACTTCAACCAGACCGGCATTTCTTTCCTGCAACAAAGCACAATAGCTATGCTTGAATTATCGGCCAGTTTGCATATTTTGCAGTTACGAATACACATGCGAGTATAGACGAGTACGTACAGTATATAATGGAAGAGAACCACAACCTTAAAACGAGTCGGAAATACAAAGCTTTGTTTCAAAATTTCTTACTTCACACTTTGCCATAATGAAGCGGTAAATTTTATTTTATTTTATTTTTTTGGTTGGTGCACAACACTACAGCGAGTCGATACTAATTGTGCTTCATTATAATTAACTTGGCATTTATTTATTTATTTGTTTTTATAGTACAGCAAGTGAAAGTGCCTCAGGAAAACTAATTTTGCCAGAAGCCGTAACATAAAACAAATCAGAAGTGCTTGACTTATTTCGTGTTCTTCTGTTTCACGGGTATTGGACAGATTGTCACGGCAAGAAGATTTATTCAGTTCCTTTATATATCATTTAAAAAAAAATAATGAAAAAATAAATAAAAAAAGTAGGTTAAGTTAGGGTGAAAGTGGCGGTGGCAACAGATTTTTTTTATTAATTTCTTTTTTTTTTAAAAAATTTTTTTAGGCTAGATAGGATTTTGGGGGTGATATGGATGATAGGGGCCAACGCCTTAAGTGGAAGAGGTCCAGGAAAAAAAAAAAAAAAAGTCGTAGAGCATTCGACTGCAGATCGAGAGGTCCCCGGTTCAATCCCGGGTGCCCCCTTCATTTTTCAGTATCTCGAAAAAGCAAATGACGATTGTCGCGGTGAGTTACAAATACATGTTTGAGATGCACCCTGCACGCCATACCGAAGGCTTTGGAGCAACATTTCAGTGGAGGGGATCGCAGCCCAGGGTCTTGCAGGTCATCGTCCTCCCGCCATGAGGTCGAACTGTACGAAATCCTCTTGCTTGGGGGAAGAATCTTGTACACTGAATTTTGTAGAATATGGTGATAGGCAAAAGTTTCATTGTACTGCTGCACGGAGCAACAAAAATTGGAGGAGCTGGGATTTGAACCCAGGACTTTCTGCATGCGAAGCAGACACTCTACCACTGAGTTACTCCCCCGCCAGAGCAAGTACATCTGGGACGAGTGTCTCGTGGATCCTACTGTCATTATTTCTTAGGTTTGAACGGTACAGTAAGTGTTCGAGGAACCTATTCATGACAAGACCTAAGCAGCGTCGACTCCGTGGCGCAACGGTAGCGCGTCTGACTCCAGATAAGAGGGTTGCGTGTTCAAATCACGTCGGGGTCACAATGAAAGTTTCGTTTACGAAAGCCATGGGCGAGTATGTCAGTTTAATCAGGTACCAAACGATTACGGAGAACGAGCGAGCAGAACTTGCTTGAGAAAAGCTACTAGTGCAATTTTCGCGTTCTGACATTAAGGTGAAGGCGCCGACTCGCACTTTCTCCAGGCGCGAAGTGTCTAGTATTTTTGATATTTATATCGTTTAACGCTAATATGTAACTGAGAGATAATGATTACGCAATATTTTGCTCGATTAGATGTCTTTAGCCAGGCAGAGTATAATACTTTTCCTTAAGTTATGGGAACAGAAAGATCGTGAAAGGGGGTATAGCTCAGTCGACAGTCGGTTCTCGGCGGCCGTGGTGAACGGACGTGTGGTGCTTACGTCGCCGCTGCTGCTGGCTGTTGTGGTGAGTGCCGCCCTTCTGTACACAGTAACGTGTTATTGTGTGGAATATGTGTAGGATTCCAACATGAGTCAATTAACACGACGGGATACTTGGAAGTTTGTGTTTGATTCAAACTATGCAAGACCAAAATCGTTTGAATTAGAATCGTGGATTGAGGAAGCTTTGAAACGATCCTTTGATGACATTCCTGGAGTCCTTTTATCGATAGTTAGCAACACTGCCTATATAAAGTTTAAAGCTGCCGAAATCTGTGACCAAATCATTGACTCTTGTAGTGGTCGTTTGAAGTTCAAGCATTGTGATGGGAATGTTGGAGAGGTTCGCGCGTCTCATGCAGGGTTTGGTGTCCGCATTATTCGAATATTCGAACTACCGTTTGAAGTACCCGCGGAACACATCAACGCTGCTTTGGACAGTTATGGTAAGGTCATTAGCAATGTTGCCGAAAAGTGGTTGTCTTTCAAAGTCCCTCTTTTGAACGGTGTTCGTCAGGTCAAGATAGAGATGAAGAGACACATCCCGTCATATCTCACTATTTGTGGATACAGGGCGATCGTTATGTACGACGGTCAACCTAGAACTTGTGCAGGTTGTGGTGCCACTGATCACGTTCGCGCTCAGTGTATGCAGCGACGAGTGACGCAATTACCACCTGGCGAAAGGACGGTAACTAACAGGATGTCGACACTGCCTCTCACATATGTAGCGGCAGTCCGCTCGACTACGGCCGCGGCGGTGCAACCTGACGTGGCCACAGATCCCAGGGTTTCGGACACTGTTCTAGATACGCCCATGGACACTTCCAGTCAGGAAGGCGTCGCTGTTCCTACTACAGAAGTACCGGTGGCCAGTAGCATCCCGGCGGTTCCGTCTTTAGACAGCCACCAAGAGGTTGGTAACTCCCAGGAAGATCACACTGGTCGACACGTTAACAGCAATATGGATCCCATTTCAGTTCAAAATGCACTTCCTCCTGCACAGGACTCCACTTCTTCCTCGTCGGCTGGAGAACTTCGAAGAGTCGAAACTTCTCCCAAGAAACACAAGAAAAGGAGGATCGCCCACAAGGATGCCGCCCACACCGCACCAACTTTGCGCGAAAAAGGGGCGCAAATTGCCCGTTCCTTGCCTGACGTCTCTCTTGACCGCCCCACTGAACAGCCGCTGGATGAGACCCCACAGGTCTCGGACGTCTCCGTGCCCCACCCCGATGGTGACGGCCAGGTCGCTGCGAACGAGGAACAGAACCCTCGTGAGGACCTCAAGGATACCCCCGAACATCAATCTCAAAATGATCAGGGCTCAATTGGCGAGGTGGCCGCTGTTCATGTGGTCAATTGGGCAGATGACACTGACGATGTAATAATGGACCAGAGCCTGTCTGTGGTAGGGCCATCTCCAGGAATTTTACCCGCATTACCGGTCGGCGACTTAAGTACGACACGACCTGTCTCAAAACACCCGACGGGGGACGATGATTACCTATCTGATACCTACTAAAGGTTATAATGTTCTGTGCTTCTGCATATCTGCTTTGCTTTTTTCTCTTTTTGCCAACATTTAGCAGTTCATGCAGTCCTACCAGGATTATAAGTTAGCCACACTTAACGTTAATAGAATTACTTTTGTACAGAAGCTCTCTAGCTTTCGTGATTATTTATACAGCTGGGATGCTGATATTGTGCTGTTGCAGGAGGTCGATGATAAATTTCAGCCTGACATTCCTGGCTACCAATTACTCAAAAACACCACCCCAGACAGTTCTTCAAGTACCTCTCTATTAACCAAAGTGGGCGTGGCCGTCTCCGACGTTGAACGACTCGAAAATGGCAGGGGTATAGCGTGCCTTATCAACGGCATTAGATTTGTTAATGTATATGCGCCTTCCGGGAATCAGAACGAGACGAGCTCAGTTCTTTGCCACAGACTTATTATATCTTTTACGCCGCAGCCGGGAGGACGTGGTTATCGGAGGCGATTTTAATTGTGTTTTGAAGCCAAAGGACCAATGGCCGACCTTTAATGGATGTGCCGCTCTCGGCGAAACAGTACGTCAATTAGAGCTGGAGGATACGTGGGAAATAACACACGGGGACCAACGGTGCTTCACATACCATACTGCACAAATGGCCAGCCGCCTCGACAGGATCTACGTGGGGAAAAACCTGCGTGAGCGGGTATCTTCCTCGGAACCGTGGCCCCTGTATTTTTCCGACCATTTAGCTTACCATTGTATCATTCGTATGGCGCGCCAGCAAACTTTCCGTGGTCGGACAGGATGGAAACTTAACGTCAGTATTCTCAGGGAACAGGAGTTACGAGACCGTCAACAAGAAGCCTGGGAAATTTGTTTACATCGACGACCAACATTCCCATCGGTAACGCAGTGGTGGTGCCGTTGTGCAAAACCTAGGCTTATTCGTTGTTTGAAGGCGTATAGCTCTGACAGGAGCCGGATGCAGAAAGAGACGTTTGAATTTTATTTTCGCTGTCTCCGTGACTTGTATGCTGAAGCACATGTCACGCAGGAAAAATTTCTTCAGATTAAACGGATCAAATCAAAGTTGACGCTCCTCAAACGCAGGCAAATGGAAGGTGTTAAAATCCGTTCGCGAGATAGCCCCGGCACTTCTGACGAAAAACCATCCGCCTTCCACCTAGGGACAGAGAAACGCCGCGCACGACAAAAATTGATTACCCGCTTACGAACTGAAGAGGTACCTTTGCGACGACCCAGGCTGAAATTAAGGAGTCTATAACGGACTACTACGGGCGACTATACAGGGCACAACCAGCCGATGATGCGGCAATCGCGGCGATGCATGCATATCTTCCGACAACGCTCGATGAGGACGACAGGCAATTGTTGATCAGTGATGTCACCGCGGTGGAGTTTCGGGAGGCACTGAGCAGGGCTCAGGCCAACAAATCGCCCGGCATTGATGGTCTGCCGATTGAATTTTATAAGCAGTTCTGGGACCTCCTCGAAGATTGTTTTGTTTGCATCTGCAATGAACTGCGCGCCGGCCAACAGTTACCAGATGGTTTCAATGACAGCCTGATCGTTCTGGTCCCAAAAGAGTAGTAGTAGTAGTAGTAGAGGTGTTTGTGGGCGCACGACAGCAAGGTCTTCAGCGCCCGTGCAGCATCATAGTGAGACGGGTGTCAAGAAAAAAGAAAACCTCAGAACAGGGACATAAAACGGAACAGAGAACACGGGGAACAATCATCGAAAAAATGGGCTCACCCACACTGAAGTGTGGGATGATGCAGGGCGTCCGCAGTAAAACGTGGACAATACAGGAAGAAAATGGTAGAGAGAGCTAAAACATTGGAGCAGATGGAAGTGGCTGGCTGACCACAAGGAAAAAAGGGAGGAGTCAGCCACTCTGCAACACACTAAAACCTCCAGCCTAAAAGTTTAGGCCAGAGTCCAGACACATCACAAAACTTAAAAACCCTTGCCACACACGTCTCATCGTCAGCTAAAATACAAGGGAGATCCCCAACAACCTGTGCTTCTGCCCTTGCATCACGGTATAAAATACAGTCGATTAAAATGTGCCGGACAGAGATGTGCACACCACAAGTGGCACAAAACGGAGGATCCTCCCGCCGTAATAAATAGCTATGCGTCACAGGACAGTGCCCAATCCGCAGACGCGTGAGGGCCACCTCTTCCCGCCTGAGCAACCGACAGGAGGAACGCCACGGCCGAGTGGTTGACTTTACCGACCGCAGTTTATTGGCTGACACCGCCAGCCATTCGGCCTCCCACAACTCCATGCACTTCCTATGGAGTGCAGCGATGACTGACTGCAAGGGGATAGGACACTGGACCACATCCTGCTCTCTGCAGGCCTCCTTGGCAGCCCGATCAGCCTGTTCATTGCCCCATATGCCGACATGACCAGGCACCCAGCAGAAGGATACCTCTTTACCCCGCTGTTGGAGCAAGTACAGTTGGTCATGTATCAACTGGACCATCGCCTCAGTCGGGTATAGGCTCTGCAGCGATTGTAAGGCACTAAGAGAATCGGAGCAGAGAAGAAATCGATCGCCCCGAACACGATGCATCTGCTCCAGTGCCTTCAGGATCGCGTGGAGCTCCGCTGCGAAAACGGTATATTCAGCAGGGAGGCGAATCCGGGTGACACGATCAGGGAACACCACAGAACAGCCTAGGGAAGTCTCCTGTTTCGAGCCATCAGTATAAACGACAGTGAAACCGTGATGCACGTCTAAAATGTTAAAAAACAGAGATTGGAACGTAAAATCTGGTGTGCCATCTTTCTTAAAACGAGTCAAATCTAAAATAAATTTGGGACGCCGGAGGAGCCAAGGTGGAGATCGGCTCCAACCGCGACGTAAAACACGAAGACCAGCCACAGACATCGCAGCGAGGCAATCCTGTGCGCGAATCCCATAGGGCTGCGTCGCACGTTGCCGGTTATGAAATAACCGTGCCAGAGGAGGCTTAGCAACGGTATGGTATGCAGGTGTGTACGGTGTGGACAAAGTTTTATACGCCTGGCGTACCGTAAGTAGCCGTCGTCGCATATGAAGTGGCGGTTCACCAGCCTCTGCACAGAGGCTTGGTATGGGGCTAGTTCGGAATGCCCCAGTGGCCAACCGCAGCCCTTCATGGTGGACAACGTCCAAAATCTTTAAGTACGAAGGCCTCGCAGACCCATACACCGTGCACCCATAATCGAGCCGAGATCGCACAAACGCCCTGTAAAACTGGAGCAGACAAGTCCTGTCAGCTCCCCATGTACTGTGGCTAAGACATTTTAAAATGCTTAAAGCCTGAAGCGACCGTCGTTTCAGGTCTTTAAGATGAGGTAACCACGTGAGCCTCGAGTCAAAAATGAGACCCAGAAATCTCACCGTGTCTTTAAAAGAAAGAATAGTGTCCCTCAAGCGCAACTCAGGAAAGGGTAAAATCGAACGAGAACGGTTAAAAAGAACACATACAGACTTCTCGGTGGAAAACTTAAATCCACTCTTCAGCGCCCAGTCATCCAAACGCCTAATCGTAAGTTGCAACTGACGAGTTGTCGTTGCAAGGCTTGAAGAAGAGCAGAACAAAGAGAAATCATCCACAAACAAAGAACACTGGACAGGACTTTTCACCATGGACGTAATGCTATTAATAGCGATGGCAAACAGAGTCACACTTAAAACGCTACCCTGAGGGACACCGTTCTCCTGCTCAAAGCGATCAGACAGGACGTCACCAACTCGGTATCTAAAATATCGTGGCGAGAGGAAAGACTGAATAAAAAGAGGAAGACAACCACGAAAACCCCATTCGTGAAGCTGCTCCAGGATGAGACGCCGCCAAGTGGTATCGTAGGCCTTCTCGATGTCGAAAAATACACCTATAAGGTGATGACGGCGTAGGAAAGCTTGTTGGATAGCCGCCTCCAGGAGGGCAAGGTTATCGAAGGTGGAACGAAACCTCCTGAACCCACACTGAAAGCGACTAAGTAGTTGCCGGGATTCTAACATCCAGACAAGGCGGCGGTTGACCATCCGCTCCAAGGTCTTCCCTATGCAACTAGTGAGGGCAATACTACGGTAGCTACTTGGGCTCGAGCGGTCTTTCCCAGGTTTTAAAAAAGGGATTAAAACTGCCTCACGCCACGCGTCAGGAAAGTGACCCGACGCCCAAATGGCATTAAAAATTGCGAGGAGGATTTCTTTGTTGCGCATTGTGAGGTGCCATAGCATACTGTAATGGATCCTGTCGTGACCAGGGGAAGTGTCACGAGCTCCAGACAATGCAGAATCCAGCTCCCACATAGAAAAAGGGCAGTTGTAAACTTCACGAGAGGTGGGCTGGAAGTTCAGACTACACCTCTCAGCAACCGCTCTATGGCGCTGGAAACCTGGATCCTGACTGGTTGTGGCAGTAACTGTCGCAAAATATGCTGCCATAGTCTGGGCAATGTCTCGCGGATCTGTGTGGAGAGTGCCGTTATTCATTACAGCAGCTATGGGGCACCTCCCTCCTCTGCCAGAAATTCTCCTAATGGTCTCCCACACAATGGAACTTTTGGTGGAACGATTAATGGTGTTCAGGAACTTTTGCCACGACCTCTTCTTGCTCTCACGAATAATGCGGCGACATCTCGCCCTCGCCACCCGAAAGGCTGCAAGATTCTCAGCAGTCGGCCGACACTTGAACCGCCGCAGAGCCGCACGCCTGGTCCTGATCGCAGAGCGGCATTCGTCACTCCACCAAGGCACAGGTGGCCTTTTCCGGTGACCTGTGGACTGTGGAATGGATGCCGCAGCGGCATGGAGGACCGTTTTGGTAATATGATCCACCCACACCTCAACATTCGCACAGTGTTCGAATTGGGCCAACTGGCTATAAAGTGTCCAGTCAGCTCCACGGAGCACCCATCGTGGTGGTCTCCTGTCGGGGCCCACGCCATCTGGCAGGTGAATCCAGATTGGGAAATGATCACTGCCGTGCAAGTCAGCGACCACTTCCCAGTGAGCACTAGCGGCAAGAGCTGGAGAGCAAAGCGAGAGATCAATGGCAGAGAACGACCCAGTCGCCGTGCAGAAATGAGTACTCTGTCCTCCATTGAGCAAGTAGGCACAGGATGACAGGAGAAGCCTCTCAATTGCTCTACCCCTGGGACAGGTAATTGCAGAGCCCCAAAGCACATTGTGGGCATTAAAATCACCACAAATAATGAATGGCTGGGGGAGCTGTGTAAGAAGGTCGGTGAGGGCCGCTTCATCAAGAGCATCATGTGGGGGCAAGTAAAGTGAACATACAGTCAATGGATGACTCACGTGCACGGACACAGCGACGGCCTGTAGAGTCGTCGTAAGTGAGAGAGGCGAGGAATGGTAGTCCGTCCTGACGAAAATACCTACGCCTCCTCTAGCTCTCTCTCCACGCAGGTCGTCCTTTTTGTGGAGTGTATAGCCTCGTATCTCAGGGGAGTATGATGGATGGAAATACGTCTCCTGGAGACAGAGACACAATGGTCGACCCTGAGAAAGTAGACGAAGTTCCTCCACATGCGTCCTGAACCCTTGCAAGTTCCACTGGAGTATGGGAGCCATCTATGTTGGGGGTAGCACCTTCATCCTGTCTCTCCGACGGGGCGGGGAGACCGCAGCAGGTGGAGGGGCAGGCGTGGGACGAGATGATTGCCCCACACATACATCGTACTCCATCAACTCTGGGGAAGAGTCAGATGAAGCCTCGCGTAAAACAACATCCGCATGGTCAGATGGTTTACCACGGGATTTGACCCGCTGTTGCTGCTGCACAGTAGCTTTCTGTGGCTTGGTGGACTTTGGGGGAGCGGATGTGGGAGTGGTAAGTGGCGCACTGGGCTTGGGGACAACCTCAGCTGTTGGAGGCGCGAGGGGCTGGACCAAGTCCGCCACTGTACCTTTGTCTGCCGTTCGAGTAGCGGCTACTGGCTCTGGAACACTGGCTGCGTTGCAAGTGCACTGGCAGCTACAGGTGTTAGTGCCAACACTCACCACCTCAGTCTGCGTTGAGGCATCGACCTTTGGAGTAGGCTTCTGTACCAGGGATGCAAAAGATGTAGCAAATGTGGGAGGTTGCATCGACTTATAAATCTTCTTGGCCTCACCATAGGGGATACGCTTGGTTGTTTTGATTTCCTGGACCTTGCGTTCCTCTAAAAATATGCGGCAGTCCCTACTCCAAACAGGGTGGTTCCCAGAGCAATTAATACATTTAGCCGGAGACGAGCAACCAACTCCTTCATGAGCAGCCTGACCACAGTTTCCACAAGTCGCTTCGCCTTTACAGCCTAAGGTGGTATGCCCAAAACGCTGGCATTTGAAACAGCGCATTGGGGCCGGGAAATAAGGCCTCACACTAAGGCGAAGGAAGCCAGCTTTAACATGTTCAGGAAGTGTTGTGCTACTGAAGGTCAGAATAAAGGAGTCGGATTTGACAAGAGTGCCATCAACCCTCTTCATGATGTGTTGGACATCAACGATACCTTCCGGAGCCCACTCACGTTGCAGTTCTTCCTTGGGAATATCAGCTAGATCCCGGCATGTCACAACACCTTTGCTATAGTTCAAGGTGCTGTGCAGTTCGGTGTCTATGGCATACTCTCCAAGGCATTTAGCAGATTGGAGGTTAGTTGCTTGCTGGGAAGTGGAAGTTTCCACAAGCAAGGTCCCATTACGTAAGCGCTTCACCGATTTTAAGGAGCCACAGATTCCCTCCAATCCCTTTTGTATATAGAAGGGCGAAACCTTCTCGAAACTACCCTCCTTCCGTTTCACAATGAGAAACACATTCGGATTACCAGAATGCATTCTGTTACCTAAGACTGGACTTTTTAAAGAAGCGCCGGAGTCAGGGGGACTGACTGCACGGGCCCTCTTAAGAGACTGGGTGTTAGAACCTTCCAGCGGCCCACCCTTTCCGCTGGGAGGAGGAAAAGAGAATTTCGAAGGATCCATCTCGGTCCCACGAGCAGCTAGGGAACTAGAAGTCCACCTAGACAGAGCCCCGCGTGCCTAGGTAAGCCTTATACAACTGAGGTGCGGCAGGTTCCCCAGAGGTTGCCCGCTACCGACTGTTCCACCTCAACAGCCATGCATCTCATCAGCGCGCAGCACACCTTGAGATTGAGGGGTTTTTTATAGAGGTTTATTCCATCCTCGCGATCCGGGCGGTCAAGCCAAGATCCCCATTCCCTGAGACACACAACATTCCACCGCCGCGCCGCACGGTGGTCGTTGAAGTATGCTTAGAGGTTACGGTGACAGGGGACTGGCGGCGCTTACCAGTCCCCAGCTCAGGAACCCCGGGGTCGCCAAGCCCGTACCCAGCAAACGAATGCTGAGCCCCTGGGGGCGGTCCCAAAAGAATACCCCCATCAAGATATTGCCAAATTCCGCCCCATCTCCCTGTTGAACTCTGACTACAGGATTGTGGCGCGCGTCATAGCAGGTAGACTTAAACATGTCCTTGCAAAAATTATACATCACAGCCAGGCAGCAGCGATCCCGGGCCGCACGATCTTTAAATGTCTTGCAGATTACAGGGAGCTCATTTGGTTTACTGTAATCACACGCCCGGAAGCAGAAATCTTGGCTTTAAATCAATATCAGGCCTTTGATCGGATCCTGCATCGCTACCTCTTCCACACCATGAACCACTTAGGATTTGGTGACGGCTTTACTGCAATGGTCAGCAACATGTACACCTCGGCCACATCTCAGATCATCGTCAATGGTCAATTCACCCGGCGGATTCCGATTCAGCGGTCAATCAGACAGGGCTGTCCCATGTCCATGTGTCTCTTCGTGATCGCAATTGAGTCACTTGTATGGATGCTGAATTGTAACCTTCAAGGTTTAAACCTGTATTCCAGCACCCTCAAATGCATTGCGTACGCCGACGATGTGGGTGTCATTGTGCGTTCGGAACAAGACCTCACGGCCGTTAGGAATAGTATCACCGATTACGAGCGAGCATCCGGTTCTCAGCTAAACTATGGAAAGACTTGCCTCCTGCCTATAGGCAGTGAATTTCGAACAGACGCCCCTTTGGCGTACAGAAGATGTGCGACTCTCAAACTTCTTGATATCAAGATGAGCAGTTGCCCCCTACGAACAACGGTAGACAATTGGAAACATCTTTTGGCTATGTCTCGGGGCTGCTTACAGCACCATAAAGGGAGAGAACAGGACTTATTGCAGAGAGTTCATTTCGTTAATACCATACTTCTCTCGAAAATTTGGTATGTCGGGCAAATACTTCCTGTGGTCGACAGTGTTGCGAGGAAAATTATGTCGGCAGTAGGTTGGTACATCTGGAGGGGTGACATCTTCAAGGTGGGCATCAATGTCATCACTCTCCCACGAGACAAAGGCGGCCTCGGCCTGACGGATGTTAAAACGAAATGTAAGGCACTCTTGATCCGGCGTACACTGCAGCTCTGCCACGAATATCCCGACAGCGCGCTAAGTATGGCCATACGCACATTTCAGCCTCAAACTATGCACATCCCCATCAACCTTCGGGAAACGCATTTCAAAGCAAACCACATTAGGATGTTTCTTTTAGAAAGTAGTTATCTCCCAATGAAATCGAGATTCCCGCTACGTGACCTCTACCGGCTACTGAACGACACAGGCAGGGTCAACCGCATGGAACTGAAGTATCCCTCTAAAGACTGGGCTCTAATCTGGAAGACTATACATAACAAAGTGCTAGATACCGGTATTCGATCACTGTGGTATAAAGTTGTTAATGAAACTCTACCCACAGCCGAAAAACTTCATAAAATACATTTGTCAGCTACTGACAAATGTAGGGAGTGCGGCCTTGTCGACACTTTGCAACACAGATGTGTTTGTGGTGCGAACAGTCTTATTTGGGACTGGTGTAGAATGACCATGGCTTTGATCTGCCGCACGGCACGACGGCACATCTCTCTTACGTCCGTGCTCCAACCCGACGACGCGTACTACCCCACAACCAAGGCAAACACCTGGACGTGGTTGGCTGGACACACACTATGTTACTTACTTGGCGCCCAGGAGAGGCGTTCATACCGGGACTACAGATTATACCTCGCCACACAGGCACAACTGCTAATGCAGGATGTCAAACATAGGCAAAAGTTTGCAAATTATATCTTAGCGCTCCAAATCACGACCCTGTAAACGAATTCGGTAAGGTTTCTTCCACGGCCACGTATACATACACCTTATCAAATATAAATAAAAAACTAAATAAATAAATTACAAACAAAAAAAAAAACAAATATGTACAACGAAAACAATGAAACAACGTAAAAGAAGGAAAGGAACAAAGTCGATATTCACGGTGTCTGCAGTAGTCACTGATTGGGAATGTTCATGCTTGGTGTTTTAACTGTCTTGTTTCACCTAGCCCGTCGTCTCCGTTAATTCAGCAGGAATTTGATTTACATTCTCCCAACATGGATGGTGAAGCTGACCATTCGTTCGGACGTCGTGTCAACTGGGTTTTTCGTTTATGTTTTATGTTTGCAAACTTACATAGAAGATGTATCTGTTTCACTCAATTGCGAACATTACTTGCTTCTCTATTTATTTGACGTCGACGAGGGAAGATGGTTGGTTGGTTGGTTGGTTGGTTTGGGGGATTTAAAGGGACCAGACTGCTAGGGTCATCGGTCCCTTTTTCCAAAGACAAAAAACACCCACAGAGAATAAAAACGAGTGACAGAATAGAGCACCGACGACACGTAACAAGAGAAACTGAGACAAAGACCAGACAAAACGAACTAAAAGCACACAGAGTGTGACGGTGGTCTTTTACCCTGTCACACAGCAATCTATGCTCTTCGGTATCTGGTATTTTACATAATGGACACAGCGGTGACTCGGCCAATCGAATAGAGTGAAGTTTAGAGTTCGTCGTAATTTTTCTGTTTACAGCGAAGTACCAGGTCGATTTGACATACGTTGGCAAGTTCCGGCAGCGAATATTTTCCCATATTGTTTCCCAGTTATAACAAGGATACTTTTGTTCTACGTCGTTTCTGGGTTTGTCTTTCATCAAGTTCTTGTAAAGTTCTTTTACTTTCAAGATGTCTTTTCCAGGAATCCTTGCCTGTATATAGCTGTATTCTACGAAAAAGTATTTCAAGTGGTATAGTCCGTTGGGTATGTGTTGGACATTTATAGGTGCACTGACGTCAGCAGGAGCTATTTCGTTTAACAAATGTGCAGCAAGGGTACCACTTGGCTCTTTCCATTGTTTGTATGTGGTAGCAAGGTATAAGGCTTGCGCTTTTTTGGTGACATCGGTGAGATTTAACCCACCACATTTCGTAGGGAGCATCAGAATGTCATATTTCACTTTGAAAATACGTCCGCGGCTCACAAAGTGTCCTAGTGCAGATGCGATGCTTTTCAACAAAGTCGCAGGTGGTGGCAGAACTTGTGCTACATAATTAACTTTGGATGTGATGTATACATTTGCCACTGTTACTTTTTGAAGTTCATCGAGTTTCCTAATACTATGTGCTTGTACAAAGGCGCGTATGCTGTTAAGTAATTTTCGATAATTCGCAGCAATAGTGTGCTTGATATTTCTTTTAAAATCTATGCCGAGACATTTCATGGTTACAAGCTCGCGTAACAGATCCTGCGTTTGCGTCCCAATTCCACGGCCGATGTTGAAAATCCCCGACTTTGTTCTATTAAGTTTTGCACCAGATGCCTGTTCATATTTTGTTACTATTCGTAGTGCGCTCTGTACTTCAGCGCCATTCACGACTAGGAAGCCAACATCATCAGCGTATGCCTTGCACACGATCTTTTCTCCATGTATTTGTAGTCCTTGTAGATGTTTCATAAGGGAGGCAAGCAGGGGCTCGATGGCGATGGCGAAGAGTGCCATTGACATTGGACACCCTTGCCTAATGGAGCTGGTGACGCCAATCGGGCGGCTAATGTGTCAATTGATGACAAATCTGGCTGAGTTGTTTGTTACTGTATTTCTTACTACCGCAATGAATCGAGGTGGGAAGCCCATTGCGCCCATGGTCCGAAGGAGAAAACGATGATTTACCTTGTCGAAGGCTTTATCAAAGTCGAGTGAGATGAGTGCACATTTTATTTTGCAGACGTCGGCCGTTGAGATTAGGTCCCTGTAATCACAGAGGGTCTGGAGAATTCTTCTGTCTTTGGTTGGTTGGTTGGTTGGTTGGTTGGTTGGTTTGGGGGATTAAAGGGACCAGACTGCCATGGTCATCGGTCCCTTTTTCCAAAGACAAAGAACACCCACAGAGAATAAAAACAAGGAACCGAAGAGATCACAGACGACACAGAACAAGAGATACTGAGACAAAGACAAGACAAGACAAACTAAAACCACACAGAGTGTGACGGTAGTTGGCCGACCATAGACATAAAAAGGAAAGGCCAACCACTGAGAAACACATTAAAAAAACAGTGTAAAACCATAGGCCAAAGGCCAGAATCAACACAAATCATTAAAAGAAAACAGAAACACTCAGAGTAAATGATAAAATCCCCCTGCCCGAAGAAAACGTAAAACTGAGTCAGCCATAGTGGAGTCGTCTGTTAAAAGGGCAGGGAGCGTAGCAGGCAGCGCAAATGTCTGCCTGACCACAGCTAAAAGGGGGCAGGCCAGCAAAATGTGGGCCACTGTCAAAGCTGCCCCACAGCGACATAGAGGAGGGTCCTCCCGGCGCAGTAGATAACTGTGTGTCAGCCGGGAGTGGCCAATGCGGAGCCGGCAAAGAACTACTGAGTCCCTGCGAGTGGCTCGCAGGGATGACCGCCACACAGCCGTCGTCTCCTTGACAGCACGGAGTTTATTGCGCATTGTCAGTTCCCGCCATTCAGCGTCCCATAGCGCCAAGATGTTGCGGCGGAAGACTGCCCGCAAATCAGTCTCTGGGAGGCCAACGTCCAGAGATGGCTTGCTGGTGGCCTCTTTCGCCAGGCGGTCAACATGTTCGTTACCCGGGATACCGACATGACCGGGGGTCCACACAAAGACCACAGAGCGGCCGCAACAGGCGAGAGTATGCAGAGACTCGTGGATACCCATCACCAGACGAGAACGAGCGAAACACTGGTCGAGAGCTCGTAAACCGCTCAGGGAATCGCTACAGATAACGAAGGACTCACCTGAGCAGGAGCGGATATACTCTAGGGCACGAAGGATGGCGACCAGTTCAGCAGTGTAAACGCTGCAGCCATCCGGCAAGGAACGTTGTTCGGAATGGTCCCCTAGAGTGAGCGCATATCCGACACGACCAGCAACCATCGAACCGTCAGTGTAAACAACACCAGAGCCCTGATACGTGGCCAGGATGGAATAAAAGCGGCGGCGGAAGGCCTCAGGAGGGACTGAGTCCTTAGGGCCCTGTGCCAAGTCGAGCCGAAGGCTAGGGCGACGAACACACCATGGGGGTGTATGCAAAGTAGCCCGGAAAGGAGGTGGAACAGTGAAACCCTGGAGCCCAGAGAGAAGCTCTTTGACGCGGACCGCTATTGTACAACCAGACCGGGGCCGACGTTCTGGCATACGGACGACCGACCGCGGGAACAGGAGACGATAGTTTGGATGCCCGGGCGAGCTTAGAACATGGGCAGCATAAGCGGCCAGCAAACGTTGGCGTCGGAACCGCAGCGGAGGTACACCTGCCTCCACTAGTACGCTGTCCACAGGGCTGGTGCGGAAAGCACCAGTGGCAAGGCGTATCCCGCTGTGGAGAATCGGGTCCAGCACCCGTAATGCAGATGGGGATGCTGAGCCATAAGCCAGGCTCCCATAATCCAGACGGGACTGGATTAACGCCTGGTAGAGCCGCAACAGTGTAGAGCGGTCGGCGCCCCAGTGGGTGTTGCTCAAGCATCGCAGAGCGTTTAGATGCCGCCAACACGTCTGTTTCAGCTGCCGGATATGAGGCAGCCAAGTCAACCGGGCATCGAAAACCACCCCCAAAAACCTGTGGGTCTCCACCACAGCAAGGAGTTCGTCGGCAAGATAAAGCCGCGGCTCAGGATGGACTGTTCGGCACCGGCAGAAATGCATAACGCAGGTCTTGGCTGCCGAAAACTGAAACCCATGCGCTACAGCCCAAGACTGCGCCTTACGGATAGCGCCCTGTAGCTGACGTTCAACAGCTGCAATGCCAGTAGAGCTGTAATAAAGGCAGAAGTCGTCAGCATACAGGGAAGCAGAGACAGAATTTCCCACGGCCGCAGCAAGCCCGTTAATGGCTATTAAAAACAGACAGACACTTAAAACAGAGCCCTGTGGCACACCGTTCTCCTGGACGTGGGAGGAACTATACGAGGCCGCGACCTGCACGCGGAAGGTACGACACGACAGAAAATTGCGGATAAAAATCGGCAGAGGACCCCGAAGACCCCATCCATGGAGCGTAGAAAGAATGTGATGACGCCACGTCGTATCGTACGCCTTCCGCATGTCGAAAAAGACAGCGACCAGGTGCTGACGGCGGGAAAAGGCAGTACGGATGGCCGACTCCAGGCTCACCAGATTGTCGGCGGCGGAGCGGCCTTTACGGAACCCACCCTGAGATGGAGCCAGAAGGCCTCGAGACTCCAGTACCCAATGCAAGCGCCGGCTCACCATCCGTTCAAGCAACTTGCAAAGAACGTTGGTGAGGCTAATGGGACGGTAGCTGTCCACCTCCAGAGGGTGCTTTCCAGGTTTCAAAATGGGGATGACAATGCCTTCCCGCCATTGCGACGGAAACTCCCCCTCGACCCAAAGACGGTTGTAAAGATCGAGAAGGCGCCGCTGGCAGTCCACTGAAAGGTGTTTCAGCATCTGACAGTGGATGCCATCTGGCCCAGGAGCGGTATCAGGGCAAGCAGCGAGGGCACTGCGAAATTCCCACTCACTAAATGGAGCATTGTAAGATTCTGGGTGGTTGGTGCGAAACGAAAGGCTCCGACGTTCCATCCGCTCTTTAATGGAGCGGAAGGCCTGGGGGTAATTCGCAGAAGCGGAACTCATAGCAAAATGCTCTGCTAAGCGATTGGCAATGACGTCGGAGTCAGTACAAACTGCTCCATTCAGTGAGAGCGCAGGGACGCTGGCAGGTGGCCGATAGCCGTAGACGCGTCGAATCTTGGCCCAGACCTGCGAGGGAGTGACATGGAGGCCAATGGTGGACACATACCGCTCCCAGCACTCCTTCTTGCCTTGGCGGATAAGGAGGCGGGCCCGCGCACGCAGCCGTTTGAAGGCGATAAGGTGGTCGAGGGAGGGGTGTCGCTTGTGACGCTGGAGCGCCCGCCGGCGATCTTTAATCGCTTCAGCGATCTCAGGCGACCACCAAGGCACAGCCTTCCGCCGAGGGGACCCACAGGAATGGGGAATGGCAGATTCGGCGGCAGTAACGATGCCGGTGGTGACCGATTGAACCACCGCATCAACGTCATCGGTAGAGAGAGGCTCAAAAGCGGCAGTGGAGGAGAACAAGTCCCAGTCAGCCTTATTCATAGCCCATCTGCTAGGGCGCCCAGAAGAGTGGCGCTGTGGTAGTGACAAAAAGATCGGAAAATGGTCACTACCACACAGGTCGTCATGCACACTCCATTGGACAGACGGTAAGAGGCTATGGCTACAGATTGAAAGGTCAATGGCGGAGTAGGTGCCATGCGCCACACTGAAGTGTGTGAAGGCACCATCATTTAACAGCGAGAGATCGAGCTGCGACAATAAATGCTCAATGATGGCGCCTCGACCTGTTGCCACTGACCCACCCCACAGAGGGTTATGAGCGTTGAAGTCGCCCAATAGCAAGAAAGGTGGCGGCAATTGGGCGACCAGTGCAGCCAGGACATGCCGCGAGACATCACCATCCGGTGGAATGTAAAGACTGCAGACGGTAACAGCCTGTGGCGTCCACACGCGTACAGCGACAGCCTCTAAAGGCGTCTGGAGAGGGACAGACTCGCTGTGCAGAGTGTGAAGGACATAAATGCAGACGCCACCAGACACCCTTTCAGAAGCTGCTCGGTTCTTGTAATAACCCCGATAGCCACGGAGGGCGGGGGTTCGCATTGCTGGAAACCAAGTTTCCTGGAGAGCAATGCAGAAGAAAGGGTGAAGGCTGATAAGTTGGCGGAGCTCAGCTAGATGGTGGAAGAAACCGCTGCAGTTCCACTGGAGGATGGTGTTGTCCATGGCTGGGAAAGGCGTGACGGGACTGGGAAGGCAGATTACGCCGCTGGGTCACCTGCTGCCTCCAAGTGAGCACCTGCGCCAGTGCTTTCCATGGCGCCGGAGGGACTGGCGAGATCGAGGTCCTCAGCGGACGCCAGGATCTCCACCTCGTCCTCAGACGCAGAGTTTGAGGGTGGCGGAGGGACAGGTGCCACCGCAATGTCAGGTTGCTTGGGAGCCTTTTTCTTCAACGGCTTCGCACGCTGTGCCTTGGGAGGGTCTGGCTGGGAGGGCCCCACTGGGTCAGTCTCAGGGACGGACGACGACCGTGAAGCCCTATGACCAGCGACCGGTTGTTGTTTCAAAACTTTGCGGGTATCCGCTGTGACACTGGGCAAAGCCTGGGAAGGGAGGGCCCCAAGGGACCCCTTCCTGGCTGGAGTGGCCGAAGAAGCCCTACGCTTCTCCGGCTGGGAAGGGGGGACGGATGGCCCCGATGGTTGGGGTGGTGTTGCTCCTGGAGTAGGTGGAGCAACAGTGGGCGAAGTGCCCCCAACAACCAAGGGGGCCGGTGCATTGAGACATGGCTGAGAGGCAGCAGTACGTGACGACACGGGAGAGGATCGGACTGCTTGTGCAGCAGCGGCATAGGTGGATATCATGGGCACGGGATGTAGCCGCTCATATTTCCGCCTTGCCTCAGTGTAGGTCAGGCGGTCCAGGGTCTTATATTCCATTATCTTCCTTTCCTTCTGGAAGATCCGACAGTCCGGTGAGCAGGGGGAATGGTGTTCTCCACAGTTAACACAAATGGGAGGCGGAGCACATGGAGTATCAGGATGCGAAGGACGTCCGCAATCCCGACACGTGATGCTGGAAGTACAGCGAGATGACATGTGCCCGAACTTCCAGCATTTAAAACACCGCATCGGAGGAGGGATATATGGTTTCACATCACAACGGTAAACCATCACCTTAACCTTTTCGGGTAAGACGTCACCCTCAAAGGCCAAGATGAAGGCACCGGTGGCTACCTGATTATCCCTCGGACCCCGATGGACGCGCCGGACGAAGTGAACACCTCGTCGTTCGAGGTTGGCGCGTAATTCATCGTCGGACTGCAGAAGAAGATCCCTGTGGAATATAATACCCTGGACCATGTTGAGACTCTTATGCGGCGTGATGGTAACTGAAACATCCCCCAACTTGTCACAATTGAGCAACCTCCGTGACTGGGCAGAGGATGCCGTTTTGATGAGCACAGAACCCGAGCGCATCTTGGACAGGCCCTCCACCTCCCCGAACTTGTCCTCTAAATGCTCCACAAAAAACTGGGGCTTGGTCGACATGAAAGATTCTCCATCAACCCGCGTACACACGAGGTACCGGGGTGAATATTCTCCACTGCCTTCTTTAGCAAGTCGTTCCTCCCATGGAGTAGCTAGGGAGGGAAACGATCTCTGATCCAATTTCTTCACGTTGAGGTTAGACCTCGATCGCTTAGAGACTGCTGGTGGAGGCCCACCAGCGAGAGATGATGTACCACGCTTCATTGCGGGTCATCCGCCCTGATGCCACCTACTCCGACCAAGGGCCCTCCCCACGGGCGCCACCCAGCCACAGCAAAGGCCACCTGGCAGGATGGCCATTGCCGGGAGTCCTGATGCCCCACGGGGATGGGCATCTACTCCTTGGCATACGTGGGGAGTGAACGGCGCAGGCATCAGTAGAGCGATCCCTGTGTTGTCAGGGGGCTACAACCAAGAGGGTACATGGCGACCCCACCACAACGGACTGGCTACCGTGCTGGATCTTAGGTGCAAAAATGGCCAAGGTCGTCGTCACAGTTAAAAGAAACACTGCAGAGGGCAGCGTGGTATTCGCCCAAGAGATCGAAAACGAGCGGGACACCATGGCAACGACGAGAAAGACGGCTATAGGTCTAATTGCACGAAGGATACAGTGCACCATGTAAGGTGCCCTTCCCCAATTGGCTCGCTCTTCGGAATAATTTAGATAGATGGAGGTCAAACCCGAGAGGGGACCATCACATAAGGCCGAAACGTTTGAGACTCCTTTTAGTCGCCTCTTACGACAGGCAGGAATACCGCGGGCCTATTCTAACCCCCGAACCCGCAGGGGGGCTTGTCGAAGGCTTTATCAAAGTCGAGTGAGATGAGTGCACATTTTATTTTGCAGACGTCGGCCGTTGAGATTAGGTCCCTGTAATCACAGAGGGTCTGGAGAATTCTTCTGTCTTTGGTTGGTTGGTTGGTTGGTTGGTTGGTTGGTTTGGGGGATTAAAGGGACCAGACTGCCATGGTCATCGGTCCCTTTTTCCAAAGACAAAGAACACCCACAGAGAATAAAAACAAGGAACCGAAGAGATCACAGACGACACAGAACAAGAGATACTGAGACAAAGACAAGACAAGACAAACTAAAACCACACAGAGTGTGACGGTAGTTGGCCGACCATAGACATAAAAAGGAAAGGCCAACCACTGAGAAACACATTAAAAAAACAGTGTAAAACCATAGGCCAAAGGCCAGAATCAACACAAATCATTAAAAGAAAACAGAAACACTCAGAGTAAATGATAAAATCCCCCTGCCCGAAGAAAACGTAAAACTGAGTCAGCCATAGTGGAGTCGTCTGTTAAAAGGGCAGGGAGCGTAGCAGGCAGCGCAAATGTCTGCCTGACCACAGCTAAAAGGGGGCAGGCCAGCAAAATGTGGGCCACTGTCAAAGCTGCCCCACAGCGACATAGAGGAGGGTCCTCCCGGCGCAGTAGATAACTGTGTGTCAGCCGGGAGTGGCCAATGCGGAGCCGGCAAAGAACTACTGAGTCCCTGCGAGTGGCTCGCAGGGATGACCGCCACACAGCCGTCGTCTCCTTGACAGCACGGAGTTTATTGCGCATTGTCAGTTCCCGCCATTCAGCGTCCCATAGCGCCAAGATGTTGCGGCGGAAGACTGCCCGCAAATCAGTCTCTGGGAGGCCAACGTCCAGAGATGGCTTGCTGGTGGCCTCTTTCGCCAGGCGGTCAACATGTTCGTTACCCGGGATACCGACATGACCGGGGGTCCACACAAAGACCACAGAGCGGCCGCAACAGGCGAGAGTATGCAGAGACTCGTGGATACCCATCACCAGACGAGAACGAGCGAAACACTGGTCGAGAGCTCGTAAACCGCTCAGGGAATCGCTACAGATAACGAAGGACTCACCTGAGCAGGAGCGGATATACTCTAGGGCACGAAGGATGGCGACCAGTTCAGCAGTGTAAACGCTGCAGCCATCCGGCAAGGAACGTTGTTCGGAATGGTCCCCTAGAGTGAGCGCATATCCGACACGACCAGCAACCATCGAACCGTCAGTGTAAACAACACCAGAGCCCTGATACGTGGCCAGGATGGAATAAAAGCGGCGGCGGAAGGCCTCAGGAGGGACTGAGTCCTTAGGGCCCTGTGCCAAGTCGAGCCGAAGGCTAGGGCGACGAACACACCATGGGGGTGTATGCAAAGTAGCCCGGAAAGGAGGTGGAACAGTGAAACCCTGGAGCCCAGAGAGAAGCTCTTTGACGCGGACCGCTATTGTACAACCAGACCGGGGCCGACGTTCTGGCATACGGACGACCGACCGCGGGAACACGAGGCGATAGTTTGGATGCCCGGGCGAGCTTAGTACATGGGCAGCATAAGCGGCCAGCAAACGTTGGCGTCGGAACCGCAGTGGAGGTACACCTGCCTCCACTAGTACGCTGTCCACAGGGCTGGTGCGGAAAGCACCAGTGGCAAGGCGTATCCCGCTGTGGAGAATCGGGTCCAGCACCCGTAACGCAGATGGGGATGCTGAGCCATAAGCCAGGCTCCCATAATCCAGACGGGACTGGATTAACGCCTGGTAGAGCCGCAACAGTGTAGAGCGGTCGGCGCCCCAGCGGGTGTGGCTCAAGCATCTCAGAGCGTTTAGATGCCGCCAACAAGTCTGTTTCAGCTGCCGGATATGAGGCAGCCAAGTCAACCGGGCATCGAAAACCACCCCCAAAAACCTGTGGGTCTCCACCACAGCAAGGAGTTCGTCGGCAAGATAAAGCCGCGGCTCAGGATGGACTGTTCGGCGCCGGCAGAAATGCATAACGCAGGTCTTGGCTGCCGAAAACTGAAACCCATGCGCTACAGCCCAAGACTGCGCCTTACGGATAGCGCCCTGTAGCTGACGTTCAACAGCTGCAATGCCAGTAGAGCTGTAATAAAGGCAGAAGTCGTCAGCATACAGGGAAGCGGAGACAGAATGTCCCACGGCCACAGCAAGCCCGTTAATGGCTATTAAAAACAGACAGACACTTAAAACAGAGCCCTGTGGCACACCGTTCTCCTGGGCGTGGGAGGAACTATACGAGGCCGCGACTTGCACGCGGAAGGTACGACACGACAGAAAATTGCGGATAAAAATCGGCAGAGGACCCCGAAGACCCCATCCATGAAGCGTAGAAAGAATGTGATGACGCCATGTCGTATCGTACGCCTTCCGCATGTCGAAAAAGACAGCGACCAGGTGCTGACGGCGGGAAAAGGCATTACGGATGGCCGACTCCAGGCTCACCAGATTGTCGGCGGCGGAGCGGCCTTTACGGAACCCACCCTGAGATGGAGCCAGAAGGCCTCGAGATTCCAGTACCCAATGCAAGCGCCGGCTCACCATCCGTTCAAGCAACTTGCAAAGAACGTTGGTGAGGCTAATGGGACGGTAGCTGTCCACCTCCAGAGGGTTCTTTCCAGGCTTCAAAACGGGGATGACAATGCCTTCCCGCCACTGCGACGGAAACTCCCCCTCGACCCAAAGACGGTTGTAAAGATCGAGAAGGCGCCGCTGGCAGTCCACTGAAAGGTGTTTCAGCATCTGACAGTGGATGCCATCTGGCCCAGGAGCGGTATCAGGGCAAGCAGCGAGGGCACTGCGAAATTCCCACTCACTAAATGGAGCATTGTAAGATTCTGGGTGGTTGGTGCGAAACGAAAGGCTCCGACGTTCCATCCGCTCTTTAATGGAGCGGAAGGCCTGGGGGTAATTCGCAGAAGCGGAACTCATACCAAAATGCTCTGCTAAGCGATTGGCAATGACGTCGGAGTCAGTACAAACGGCTCCATTCAGTGAGAGCGCAGGGACGCTGGCAGGTGGCCGATAGCCGTAGACGCGTCGAATCTTGGCCCAGACCTGCGAGGGAGTGACATGGAGGCCAATGGTGGACACATACCGCTCCCAGCACTCCTTCTTGCCTTGGCGGATAAGGAGGCGGGCCCGCGCACGCAGCCGTTTGAAGGCGATAAGGTGGTCGAGGTGGTGGTGGTGGTGGTTGTTGGATGTTTAAGGGGGACTAAACAGCGAAGGTCATCAGTCCCCCAGTCCAAAATCAGGGGAGCCGAAAATCTACGAAGCAGATAAAAACCAAAGGGGGAGGAGACATCCCCCCAGGCGCTAAAAGCACACAAATTCAGCAACAAACACTACAGACAAGAACAGGACAGAGGAACAACAGACAGAAAGAAACAGAAGAAAGGAAGATGGCCGGAGACTGGTTGACTGACCACGAGATCAAAAATGGGAAAGAGTCAACCAGCTCACGGCACACCAGAACAGCAACAGACACAAGGACAAGAGACACAGAAAGGGAAAGGCGCAGGACCTCCCTAAATCGAACCATAAAACGGACTACCACGGATAAAATTTAAAACGGTATCAGCCATGGAGGCATCGTCGGATAAAACCAAAGCCAAAGTGCCCGGGAGATTAAAAGATTGCCGGAGTGTGCGCAGTCGAGGACACTCCAGCAAAATGTGGCCGACCGTCAGCCGGGACCCACACCGACACAAGGGGGGATCCTCCTGACGCAACAGATGGCCGTGCGTCAGGTAGGTATGGCCGATGCGCAGCCGACATAGGACTACCGAGTCCCTGCGAGAAGCCTGCAGGGAGGAACGCCACACATCGGTCGTCCCCTTGACAGCCCGTAGTTTATTCGGGGCTGTCATGCCACGCCACTCAGCAGCCCACATCCCAAGTACCTTACGGCGCAACACCAGCTGCTGGTCGCGAGCCGTAAGGCCGATATCCAAAGCTGGGGCGTCTATCGCCCCTTTGGCCAGCCTGTCGACACGTTCGTTCCCTGGGATGCCAACATGACCGGGCGTCCAAACCAGGACCACTGAACCACCAGAACGGGCAATGGCGGAAACAGCCTCCTGAATGGAGGACACCAGAGGAGAGGAGGGATAGCAGCGGTCGATGGCCTGAAGGCTGCTCAGGGAGTCACTGCAGATGACAACGGACCTACCTGAGCAGAAACGCATGTGCTCAAGAGCGCGCAAGATGGCCACCAGCTCTGCAGTAAAAATACTGCAGCCAGCCGGCAAGGAGCGTTGCTCAACATGGTCAGAGTGAGCAAAGGCGTAGGCAGTGCGACCATCAACCAGGGAACCATCAGTGTAGACAGTCTCACAGTCCGAAAATGAGGCGAGGAGAGCAAGAAATCGGCGACGGAGGGCCACAGGCGGAACCGAGTCCTTGGGTCCCTGTGCCAAGTCCAGACGGACGGACGGCCGGGACAAACACCAGGGAGGCGTAGGTGCATGGACCCGGAAGGGAGGCGGAAGAGGGAATGAACCCAAGTCCGACAGCAGGGACTGAACTCGGACAGCGACGGAAAGCCCAGACCTAGGTCGCCGTTCAGGCAGATGGAGGACCATGGCAGGGAAAAGCAGGCGACGATTGGGATGGCCTGGCGAGCAATGCACGTGGACAGCATAGTCGGCGAGCAGTCGATGGCGGCGAAACCGCAGCGGGGGAACCCCGGCCTCCACCAGTAAACTATCCACGGGGCTCGTACGAAAAGCGCCAGTTGCAAGCCGGACCCCACAGTGGTGTATGGGGTCTAACAACTTCAACACTGAGGGTGACGCAGACCCATAGGCCAGGCTCCCATAATCAAGCCGGGACTGCACAAGGGCTCTGTACAATTGCAGTAGCGTGCAGCGATCTGCACCCCAAGACATGTGGCTAAGGCAGCGGAGGGCGTTGAGGTGCCGCCAGCATTTTTGCTTCAGCTGAGTAACATGAGGAACCCATGTGAGCCGGGCATCAAACACGAGTCCCAAGAAGCGGCAAGTGTCCACCACGTCAAGCAGGTGGCCGTCGAGGTAAAGTTCAGGATGAGGGTGGACCGTCCGACGCCTGCAGAAGTGCATAACCCGAGTCTTGGCAGCAGAGAACTGAAAACCATGAGCCAGAGCCCATGATGCTGCCTTGCGAACGGCGACTTGCAACCTGCGTTCGGCGACTCCCGTAGTCGTGGAGCTAAATGAGATGCAGAAGTCGTCGGCATACAAAGAAGGAGGCACCGACGACCCCACTGCTGCAGCCAGACCATTAATGGCCACTAGAAATAACGAGACGCTCAACACCGAGCCCTGCGGGACCCCATTTTCCTGTATATAAGAGGAACTAGAGGTGGCACCGACTTGCACCCGGAAAGAGCGGCGCAATAAAAAGCTTTGAAGAAAAGCCGGGAGCCGACCACGAAGACCCCACCCATGCAACGTGGCGAGGATGTGATGCCTCCATGTGGTGTCATACGCCTTCCGCAGATCGAAAAATAGGTGGTGGTGGTGGTTGTTGGATGTTTAAGGGGGACTAAACAGCGAAGGTCATCAGTCCCCCATTCCAAAATCAGGCGAGCCGAAAATCGACGAAGCAGATAAAAACCAAAGGGGGGGGAGACGTCCCCCCAGGCGCTAAAAACACACAAATTCAGCAACAAACACGACAGACAAGAACAGGACAGAGGAACACCAGACAGAAAGAAACAGAAGAAAGGAAGATGGCCGGAGACTGGTTGACTGACCACGAGATCAAAAATGGGAAAGAGTCAACCATCTCACGGCACACCAGAACAGCAACAGACACAAGGACAATAGACACAGAAAGGGAAAGGCGCAGGACCTCCCTAAATCGAACCATAAAACGGACTACCACGGATAAAATTTAAAACGGTATCAGCCATGGAGGCATCGTCGGATAAAACCAAAGCCAAAGTGCCCGGGAGATTAAAAGATTGCCGGAGTGTGCGCAGTCGAGGACACTCCAGCAAAATGTGGCCGACCGTCAGCCGGGACCCACACCGACACAAGGGGGGATCCTCCTGACGCAACAGATGGCCGTGCGTCAGGTATGTATGGCCGATGCGCAGCCGACACAGGACTACCGAGTCCCTGCGAGAAGCCCGCAGGGAGGAACGCCACACATCGGTCGTCTCCTTGACAGCCCGCAGTTTATTCGGGGCTATCATGCCACGCCACTCAGCAGCCCACATCCCAATCAGCTTACGGCGCAACACCAGCTGCTGGTCGCGAGCCGTAAGGCCGATCTCCAAAGCCGGGGCGTCGATCGCCCCTTTGGCCAGCCTGTCTACACGTTCGTTCCCAGGGATGCCAACATGACCGGGCATCCAAACCAAGACCACCGAACGACCAGAACGGGCAATGTCGGAAACAGCCTCCCGAATGGAGGACACCAGAGGAGAGGAGGGATAGCAGCGGTCGATGGCCTGAAGGCTGCTCAGGGAGTCACTGCAGATGATGACGGACGCATCTGAGCAGGAACGCATATGCTCAAGAGCTCGCAAGATGGCCACCAGCTCTGCAATAAAAATACTGCAGCCAGCAGGCAAGGAGCGTTGCTCAACATGGGCAGCGTGAGCAAAAGCGTAGGCAGTGCGACCATCAACCAGGGAACCATCAGTGTAGACAGGCTCACAGCCCGGAAATGAGTCGAGGAGCGCAAGAAAACGGCGACGGAGGGCCACAGGCGGAACCGAGTCCCTAGGTCCCTGTGCCAAATCCAGACGGACGGACGGCCGGGACAAACACCAGGGAGGCGTAGGTGTACGGACCCGGAAGGGAGGCAGAAGAGGGAATGACCCCAGTTCTGACAGCAGGGACTGGACACGGACAGCTATGGAAAGCCCAGACCGAGGTCGCCGTTCGGGCAGGTGGTGGACCAAGGCAGGGAAAAGCAGGCGACGATTGGGATGGCCTGGCGAGCAATGTACGTGGACAGCATAGTCGGCGAACAGACGATGGCGGCGAATCCGCAGCGGGGGAACCCCGGCCTCCACCAGTAGACTATCCACGGGGCTGGTGCGAAAAGCGCCAGTAGCAAGCCGAACCCCACAGTGATGTATGGGGTCTAACAACTTCAACACTGAGGGGGACGCAGACCCATAGGCCAGGCTCCCATAATCAAGCCGGGACTGCACAAGAGCTCTGTACAATTGCAGTAGCGTGCAGCGATCTGCACCCCAAGACGTGTGGCTAAGGCAGCGGAGGGCGTTGAGGTGCCGCCAGCATTTTTGCTTCAGCTGAATAACATGAGGAACCCATGTGAGCCGGGCATCAAACACGAGTCCCAAGAAGCGGCAAGTGTCCACCACTTCAAGCAGGTGGCCGTCGAGGTAAAGGTCAGGATGAGGGTGGACCGTCCGACGCCTGCAGAAGTGCATAACCCGAGTCTTGGCAGCAGAGAACTGAAAACCATGAGCCAGAGCCCATGATGCTGCCTTGCGAACGGCGACTTGCAACCTGCGTTCGGCGACTCCCGTAGTCGTGGAGCTAAATGAGATGCAGAAGTCGTCGGCATACAAAGAAGGAGACACCGACGACCCCACTGCTGCAGCCAGACCATTAATGGCCACTAGAAATAACGAGACGCTCAACACCGAGCCCTGCGGGACCCCATTTTCCTGTATATAAGAGGAACTAGAGGTGGCACCGACTTGCACCCGGAATGAGCGGCGCAATAAAAAGCTTTGAAGAAAAGCCGGGAGCCGACCACGAAGACCCCACCCATGCAACGTGGCGAGGATGTGATGCCTCCATGTGGTGTCATACGCCTTCCGCAGATCGAAAAATACAGCAACAAGGTGCTGACGTCGGGCAAAAGCCGTACGGACAGCAGATTCCAGCCGCACCAAATTGTCCACTGCAGACCGGCCCCGACGGAAGCCACCCTGAGATGGAGCGAGGAGACCGCGCGACTCAAGGACCCAACACAAACGCCGCCCCACCATACGTTCGAGCAATTTGCACAAAACGTTGGTGAGGGTAATGGGACGATAGCTGTCCACCACCAGTGGGTCCGCACCGGGCTTCACGATGGGGACAATAAGACCCTCTCGCCATTGCGACGGGAACACGCCCTCGCTCCAAATGCGGTTAAAGATGGTGAGGATGTGTCTCTGGCAGGCCCTGGAGAGATGCTTCAGCATCTGCGCGTGGATGCAATCCGGTCCTGGTGCAGTATCAGGGCAATCGGCGAGGGCAGCGAGGAGTTCCCTCTCGCTGAAAGGAGCATTGTAAGTTTCATAATGACGCGTGTGGAATGAGAACGGCGTCCGCTCGGCTCGCTCCTTTAGAGAGCGAAAGGCGGGGGGATAGGTGGTGGTGGTGGTTGTTGGATGTTTAAGGGGGACTAAACAGCGAAGGTCATCAGTCCCCCATTCCAAAATCAGGTGAGCCGAAAATCTACGAAGCAGATAAAAACCAAAGGGGGAGGAGACGTCCCCCCAGGCGCTAAAAGCACACAAATTCAGCAACAAACACTACAGACAAGAACAGGACAGAGGAACAACAGACAGAAAGAAACAGAAGAAAGGAAGATGGCCGGAGACTGGTTGACTGACCACGAGACCAAAAATGGGAAAGAGTCAACCATCTCACGGCACACCAGAACAGCAACAGACACAAGGACAATAGACACAGAAAGGGAAAGGCGCAGGACCTCCCTAAATCGAACCATAAAACGGACTACCACGGATAAAATTTAAAACGGTATCAGCCATGGAGGCATCGTCGGATAAAACCAAAGCCAAAGTGCCCGGGAGATTAAAAGATTGCCGGAGTGTGCGCAGTCGAGGACACTCCAGCAAAATGTGGCCGACCGTCAGCCGGGACCCACACCGACACAAGGGGGGATCCTCCTGACGCAACAGATGGCCGTGCGTCAGGTATGTATGGCCGATGCGCAGCCGACACAGGACTACCGAGTCCCTGCGAGAAGCCCGCAGGGAGGAACGCCACACATCGGTTGTCTCCTTGACAGCCCGCAGTTTATTCGGGGCTGTCATGCCACGCCACTCAGCAGCCCACATCCCAATCAGCTTACGGCGCAACACCAGCTGCTGGTCGCGAGCCGTAAGGCCGATCTCCAAAGACGGGGCGTCGATCGCCCCTTTGGCCAGCCTGTCTACACGTTCGTTCCCAGGGATGCCAACATGACCGGGCGTCCAAACCAAGACCACCGAACGACCAGAACGGGCAATGTCGGAAACAGCCTCCTGAATGGAGGACACCAGAGGAGAGGAGGGATAGCAGCAGTCGATGGCCTGAAGGCTGCTCAGGGAGTCACTGCAGATGACGATGGACGCATCTGAGCAGGAACGCATATGTTCAAGAGCTCGCAAGATGGCCACCAGCTCTGCAGTAAAAATACTGCAGCCAGCCGGCAAGGAGCGTTGCTCAACATGGTCAGAGTGAGCAAAGGCGTAGGCAGTGCGACCATCAACCAGGGAACCATCAGTGTAGACAGGCTCATAGCCCGGAAATGAGTCGAGGAGCGCAAGAAAACGGCGACGGAGGGCCACAGGCGGAACCGAGTCCTTAGGTCCCTGTGCCAAATCCAGACGGACGGACGGCCGGGACAAACACCAGGGAGGCGTAGGTGTACGGACCCGGAAGGGAGGCAGAAGAGGGAATGACCCCAGTTCTGACAGCAGGGACTGGACACGGACAGCTACGGAAAGCCCAGACCTAGGTCGCCGTTCGGGCAGATGGAGGACCATGGCAGGGAAAAGCAGGCGACGATTGGGATGGCCTGGCGAGCAATGCACGTGGACAGCATAGTCGGCGAGCAGTCGATGGCGGCGAAACCGCAGCGGGGGAACCCCGGCCTCCACCAGTAAACTATCCACGGGGCTCGTACGAAAAGCGCCAGTTGCAAGCCGGACCCCACAGTGGTGTATGGGGTCTAACAACTTCAACACTGAGGGTGACGCAGACCCATAGGCCAGGCTCCCATAATCAAGCCGGGACTGCACAAGGGCTCTGTACAATTGCAGTAGCGTGCAGCGATCTGCACCCCAAGACGTGTGGCTAAGGCAGCGGAGGGCGTTGAGGTGCCGCCAGCATTTTTGCTTCAGCTGAGTAACATGAGGAACCCATGTGAGCCGGGCATCAAACACGAGTCCCAAGAAGCGGCAAGTGTCCACCACGTCAAGCAGGTGGCCGTCGAGGTAAAGTTCAGGATGAGGGTGGACCGTCCGACGCCTGCAGAAGTGCATAACCCGAGTCTTGGCAGCAGAGAACTGAAAACCATGAGCCAGAGCCCATGATGCTGCCTTGCGAACGGCGACTTGCAACCTGCGTTCGGCGACTCCCGTAGTCGTGGAGCTAAATGAGATGCAGAAGTCGTCGGCATACAAAGAAGGAGACACCGACGACCCCACTGCTGCAGCCAGACCATTAATGGCCACTAGAAATAACGAGACGCTCAACACCGAGCCTTGCGGGACCCCATTTTCCTGTATATAAGAGGAACTAGAGGTGGCACCGACTTGCACCCGGAAAGAGCGGCGCAATAAAAAGCTTTGAAGAAAAGCCGGGAGCCGACCACGAAGACCCCACCCATGCAACGTGGCGAGGATGTGATGCCTCCATGTGGTGTCATACGCCTTCCGCAGATCGAAAAATACAGCAACAAGGTGCTGACGTCGGGCAAAAGCCGTACGGACAGCAGATTCCAGCCGCACCAAATTGTCCACTGCAGACCGGCCCCGACGGAAGCCACCCTGGGATGGAGCGAGGAGACCGCGCGACTCAAGGACCCAACACAAACGCCGCCCCACCATACGTTCGAGCAATTTACACAATACGTTGGTGAGGGTAATGGGACGATAGCTGTCCACCGCCAGTGGGTCCGCACCGGGCTTCACGATGGGGACAATAAGACCCTCTCGCCATTGCGACGGGAACACGCCCTCGCTCCAAATGCGATTAAAGATGGTGAGGATGTGTCTCTGGCAGTCCCTGGAGAGATGCTTCAGCATCTGCGCATGGATGCAGTCCGGTCCTGGTGCTGTATCAGGGCAATCGGCGAGGGCAGCGAGGAGTTCCCTCTCGCTGAAAGGAGCATTGTATGTTTCATAATGACGCGTGTGGAATGAGAACGGCGTCCGCTCGGCTCGCTCCTTTAGAGAGCGAAAGGCGGGGGGATAGGATGCAGTCGCAGAGCTCTGAGCAAAGTGCGCGGCTAGCCGTTCAGCAATGGCGGCAGCGTCCGTGCAGACAGCGCCATCCAAGGAGAGCCCAGGGACACCCACAGGGGTCTGGGAGCCATAAATCCGCCGGATACGGGACCACACGTGCGAGGACGAGACACGGGAGCCCAGGGAGGAGACGTACCTCTCCCAGCACGCCTGCTTACGCCGTGCAATAAGTCGACGGGCGAAGGCACGGAGCCTCTTAAAGGCGATGAGGGTCTCCAGAGACGGGTGCCGCCTATGACGCTGGAGAGCCCGCCTACGGTCGCGAATAGCCTCAGCGATCTCCGGCGACCACCAGGGGACAGCCTTCCGCCGAGGGAGGCCAGAGGAACGGGGGATGGTAGCCTCGGCCGCTGAAATGATGGACGTGGTTAAAACACGGACCACCTCGTCAATGTCACCCTGTGGGGGAGACGCAATGGTGACAGCGGAAGTAAAAGCTGGCCAGTCAGCCCTGTGGAAAGCCCAGCGGGGCAAGCGCCCAGAAGAATGACACTGTGGCAGTGACAAATAGATGGGGAAATGGTCACTACCACACAGGTCAGGATGCACCCTCCAGTGGAGGGATGGGACAAGTCCAGGGCTGCAAATAGAGAGATCGATGGCCGAGAACGAGCCGTGGGCCACACTGAAATGCGTGGGAGCACCGGTGTTCAAGAGGCTAAGGTCGAGCTGAGCCAACACATGCTCCACGGCCCGACCACGATCATCGGAGACAGGCCCACCCCATAGAGGGTTGTGGGCATTGAAATCGCCCAGCAGCAAAAAAGGTGGCGGCAGTTGTGCTATCAGAGCAGCCAGGACATGCTGCGCGACAGTACCATCAGGTGGAAGGTAAATACTGCAGACGGTAATGGCCCGGGGCGTCCACACCCGAACAGCGACAGCCTCTAAAGCTGTTTGTAGAGGCACAAACTCGCTGTGAAGAGAGTTCAGGACATATATGCAGACGCCACCAGACACCCTTGCATAAGCTGCCCGGTTCTTAAAATAACCCCGATAGCCACGGAGGGCGGGGGTTCGCATTGCTGGAAACCAAGTTTCCTGCAGAGCAATGCAAAGGAAAGGATGACGGCTGATAAGGTGGCGGAGCTCAGCTAGATGGGGGAAGAAACCGCTGCAGTTCCACTGGAGGATGGTACTGGCCATTGCTGGGAAAGGCGTGACGGGACGGGGAAGGCAGATTACGCCACTGGGTCACCTGCTGCCTCCAAGTGAGCACCTGTGCCAGTGCTTTCCATGGCGTCGGAGGGACTGGCGAGATCGAGGTCCTCAGCGGACGCCAGGACCTCCACCTCGTCCTCAGACGCAGAGGTTGAAGGTTGCGGTGGGACAGGTGCCACCGCAATGTCAGGATGCTTGGGAGCCTTTTTCTTCAACGGCTTCGCACGCTGTGCCTTGGGAGGGTCTGGCTGGGAGGGCCCCACTGGGTCAGTCTCAGGGACGGACGACGACCGTGAAGCCCTATGACCAGCGACCGGTTGTTGCTTCAAAACTTTGCGGGTATCCGCTTTGACACTGGGCAAAGCCTGGGAAGGGAGGGCCCCAAGGGACCCCTTCCTGGCTAGAGTAGCCGAAGAAGCCCTACGCTTCTCCGGCTGGGAAGGGGGGACGAATGTCCCCGATGGTTGGGGTGGTGTCGCTCCTGGAGTAGATGGAGCAACAGAGGGCGAAGTGCTCCCCACAACCAAGGGGGCCGGGTCATTTTGACATAGCTGAGAGGCAACAGTACGTGACGACACGGGAGAGGATCGGACCGCTGTTGCAGCAGCGGCATAGGTGGATGGCATGGGCACAGGATGTAGCCGCTCATATTTCCGCCGTGCCTCTGTGTAGGTCAGGCGGTCCAGGGTCTTATATTCCATTATCTTCCTTTCCTTCTGGAAGATCCGACAGTCCGGTGAGCAGGGGGAATGGTGTTCTCCACAGTTAACACAGACGGGAGGCGGAGCACATGGAGTATCAGGATGCGAAGGACGTCCGCAATCCCGACACGTGATGCTGGAAGTACAGCGAGATGACATGTGCCCGAACTTCCAGCATTTAAAACACCGCATCGGAGGAGGGATATAAGGTTTCACATCACAACGGTAAACCATCACCTTAACCTTTTCGGGTAAGATATCACCCTCAAAGGCCAAGATGAAGGCACCGGTGGCTACCTGATTATCCCTCGGACCCCGATGGACGCGCCGGACGAAGTGAACACCTCGTCGTTCGAGGTTGGCGCGTAATTCATCGTCGGACTGCAGAAGAAGATCCCTATGGAATATAATACCCTGGACCATGTTTAGACTCTTATGCGGCGTGATGGTAACTGAAACATTCCCCAACTTGTCACAATTGAGCAACCTCCGTGACTGGGCAGAGGATGCCGTTTTGATGAGCACAGAGCCAGAGCGCATCTTGGACAAGCCCTCCACCTCCCCGAACTTGTCCTCTAAATGCTCCACAAAAAACTGGGGCTTGGTCGACACGAACGATTCTCCATCATTCCGCGTACACACAAGGTACCGGGGTGAATATTCGCCACTGCCTTCTTTAGCAAGACGTTCCTCCCATGGAGTAGCTAGGGAGGGAAACGATCTCGGATCCAATTTCTTCCCGTTGAGGTTAGACCTCGATCGCTTAGAGACTGCTGGTGGAGGCCCACCAGCGACAGATGATGTACCACGCTTCATTGCGGGTCATCCGCCCTGATGCCACCTACTCCGACCAAGGGCCCTCCCCACGGGCGCCACCCAGCCACAGCAAAGGCCACCTGGCAGGATGGCCATTGCCGGGAGTCCTGATGCCCCAGGGAGATGGGCATCTACTCCTTGGCATACGTGGAGAGTGAACGGCGCAGGCATCAGTAGAGCGATCCCTGTGTTGTCAGGGGGCTACAACCAAGAGGGTACATGGCGACCCCACCACAACGGACTGGCTACCGTGCTGGATCTTAGGTGCAAAAATGGCCAAGGTCGTCGTCACAGTTAAAAGAAACACTGCAGAGTGCAGCGTGGTAATCGCCCAAGAGATCGAAAACGAGCGGGACACCATTGCAACGACGAGAAGGACGGCGATAGGTCCAATTGCACGAAGGATACAGTGCACCATGTAAGGTGCCCTTCCCCAAGTGGCTCGCTCTTCGGAATAATTTAGAGAGATGGAGGTCAAACCCGAGAGGGGACCATCACATAAGGCCGAAACGTTTGAGACTCCTTTTAGTCGCCTCTTACGACAGGCAGGAATACCACGGGCCTATTCTAACCCCCGAACCCGCAGGGGGTGCTTCTGTCTTTGCCCACACTTGTTTGATAAGGGCCAGTGACGCTGGTCATTGTGGTTTTCAGCCTGCGAGCGAGGATGCGGCCAAAGATTTTGTAATCGCTGTTTAAAAGCGTAATTGGCCTCAGAGCGCTTACAGATTTCGTATTGGTAGTTTTTGGCACTAGCACTACGAGTCCCTCACGAAATTCCTTCGGGATGTCATTCTCAGGGTTTAGCAGTTCGTTGCAGATGAGAGTAAACTTGCCTTTTACGAGGCCACTGAATCTGCGATAAAATTCTGCCGGAAGTCCATCAGCCCCTGGAGCCTTATTTTTCGTGCTTCCATATATAGCTTCTTCGACGTCTTCTTCAGTCACTTCCGAGATGAGAGTTTGTGCTTCCGCATGGCATATTTTGCCCTGGAGGTTAATCATTAACTCGTCTTGAAGCTGTTCGTCAACCGTCTGACTAGACATTAAGGATTCAAAATGCTGTACGATTGCCTCTTTAATCTCTCTTTGCTCCGTCAGCTTTCTTCCATCATCAGTTGTTGTTTCAGATAATATCTTGCGAGCCGCCCTTTTGCTTTCACGAATGACATGATAAATGGAAGTGACCTCGTGCTGGGCTATGTTCTGGGCACGCGACCTTATTTGGTAGCCTTCCAGTTGTTTACGCCTTAGTGCTAAGATTTTTGCTTTAATTTTGTTAATTCTTTCGTAGTTGTCCACAACTGTTGCATCGCACTTGTACAAATCCCTTAGACACTGAAAGTAAAATTCTATAGTTGATTTGTACCAAAAGTTTTTGTCTTTGGAGTAGTTTATGAAAAACCTCCGTATTTTAGGTTTGGCATGTTTCAGCCACCAGTCAGTGCCAGAGTTGTACGAGCTAAATTTGCTTTCACACTCTCTCCATACCTTGTGAAATGCCTCCTGACAAGCATGGTCTTCCAGATGTGACACATTGAGCTTCCATGTGCCTCGACCTCTGAATGTCCCTTGTTTTATCAGATTGATTGTGCATATGTAAGCAGCATGATCTGAAAAAACGGTAGGCCATACTTCGGACTGCAAAATGAGGTGTTTCAAATTGTGCGTTACATATATCCTGTCGAGACGGCTCGCCGAGTGACTTGTGGCGTGGGTGAAGCCAGGGGCTGCACCGTGCATATGTTCCCATGAGTCTATTAGTCTTAAGTCATTAACTATACGTTCCAGTTCAGTACACTTGTTAAAATTGGGAGTTTGGTCTTTGGCATGCAAAACACAATTAAAATCTCCTCCTTGGATAAGGTGATCATATCGAGTTCCAAATAGTGGGACAATTTCTTCTTTAAAGAACTCCGTTCTGCGGTGCCTGTTACTGGATCCTGAAGGGGCATACACGTTAATGAGCCGTATGTTGTTTATTGTGGCCGCTATGCCTTTACTGTTTGGTAGTTTTACTACATCTTGGACTATTATGCCCTCCTTTGTGAGCAGAGCCGTGCCCATTTCCGCTCCATGCCCTGGGTTTGTAATGGCGTTGAAGCCAGGTACGTTACCGAGCTCAATGTCTGTCACATCTTGTAAAAGTATACTGTCACTGTCAGAAGCATATACAAAATCTTTTAAGTTCTGTAGTTTAAAGGAACTATGAATCTTATTAAGGTTTACTGTCGCGATTTTGTATGCTTGTATGTCAGACATTCTTCGTTCTACTTGATCTAACTTTAAAAAACATTCTTCTGTTTTGTCTCGCAAACGTCAGCTTTAAAACGCATCTTAATAATATTCACCGGTAGCAAATGTTTCAGCGGTGTGTCCTTGTTCTTTAGAATGTTCGTTCGCGGAGACGTCGTCGTTGAAGAAATCAGCCACCTGTGGGGCTAGCTTACAGTCTGTCTGAGTTTCTGAAACTTCTGTCATTTCAGCGTCGGCATTGTTATGGTCGCTTTCGCCTGCCCAGCTGGTTGAGGTTGTCGTCGTGGGTGGGACGAGTGAAGCTTCTTGAGAGTGATTCGTTTCTTGAGGGCCGTTGGATGCTTTCTTTGTTGGCTTTCCTTGGACGTCTCGTTTTTCCAGCGCAGAAGGGGAACGCTCCACAGAAACTGGTGTCGCTTTCGTGTTGCTACAGATCTGTTGGCGTAAGGTACTACCTATTTCCTTCGCTTTTTGTCGGAGTGTGGGAGCTGTCTCCTCTGCACCTTTGCGCGCCAGCCGGCGTTTCTTATTTTTCTTCGGAGAATTGCCTCTCGACGGACTTTCCTCAGTATCAACGTTAGTGTCGCTTTCCTGCAAGGTGTGTCGGTCTTCAGCTTCCGGCGGATCTGCTGCCCTTACAATTGCAGGTGCTTGGTTGGTGGGTTGGTTTGGGGGATTAAAGGGACCAGACTGCCATGGTCATCGGTCCCTTTTTCCAAAGACATAGAACACCCACAGAGAACAAAAACGAGGAACAGAAGAGATCACAGACGATACAGAACAGGAGAGACAGAGACTGAGACAAAGACAAGACAAAACGAACGAAAACCACATAGAGATGGACGGTGGTTGGCCGACCATAGAAATAAAAAAGGAAAAGCCAACCACTTAGAAACACATTAAAAAATCAGTGTAAAACCATAGGCCAAACGCCAGAGTCGACACAAAACAATAAAATAAAACAGAAACACTCAGAGTAAATGATAAAATCCCCCTGCCCGAATAAAACGTAAAACTAAGTCACCCATAGTGGAGTCGTCTGTTAAAAGGGCAGGGAGCGTATCAGGCAGCGCAAATGTCTGCCTGACCACAGCTAAAAGGGGGCAGGTTGGTTGGTTGGTTTGGGGGATTAAAGGGACCAGACTGCCATGGTCATCGGTCCCTTTTTCCAAAGACAAAGAACACCCACAGAGAATAAAAACAAGGAACAGAAGAGATCACAGACGACACAGAACAAGAGATACTGAGACAAAGACAAGACAAAACAAACTAAAACCACACAGAGTGTGACGGTGGTTGGCCGACCATAGACATAAAAAGGAAAGGCCAACCACTGAGAAACACATTAAAAAATCAGTGTAAAACCATAGGCCAAAGGCCAGAATCAACACAAATCATTAAAAGAAAACAGAAACACTCAGAGTAAATGATAAAATCCCCCTGCCCGAATAAAACGTAAAACTGAGTCAGCCATAGTGGAGTCGTCTGTTAAAAGGGCAGGGAGCGTAGCAGGCAGCGCAAATGTCTGCCTGACCACAGCTAAAAGGGGGCAGGCCAGCAAAATGTGGGCCACTGTCAAAGCTGCCCCACAGCGACATAGAGGAGGGTCCTCCCGGCGCAGTAGATAACTGTGTGTCAGCCGGGAGTGGCCAATGCGGAGCCGGCAAAGAACTACTGAGTCCCTGCGAGTGGCTCGCAGGGATGACCGCCACACAGCCGTCGTCTCCTTGACAGCACGGAGTTTATTGGACAATGGCAGTTCGCGCCATTCCTCGTTCCATAGCGCCAAGATTTTGCGGCGGAAGACTGCCCGCAAATCAGTCTCAGGGAGGCCAAGGTCCAGAGATGGCTTGGTGGTGGCCTCTTTCGCCAGGCGGTCAACATGTTCGTTACCCGGGATACCGACATGACCGGGGGTCCACACAAAGACCACAGAGCGGCCGCAACAGGCGAGAGTATGCAGAGACTCGTGGATAGCCATCACCAAACGAGAACGAGGGAAACACTGGTCGAGAGCTCGTAAACCGCTCAGGGAATCGCTACAGATAACGAAGGACTCACCTGAGCAGGAGCGGATATACTCTAGGGCACGAAAGATGGCGACCAGTTCAGCAGTGTAAACGCTGCAGCCATCCGGCAAGGAACGTTGTTCGGAATGGTCCCCTAGAGTGAGCGCATACCCGACACGACCAGCAACCATCGAACCGTCAGTGTAGACAATACCAGAGCCCTGATACGTGGCCAGGATAGAATAAAAGCGGCGGCGGAAGGCCTCTGGAGGGACTGAGTCCTTCGGGCCCTGTGCCAGGTCCAGCCGAAGGCAAGGGCGACGAACACACCATGGGGGTGTATGCAAAGTAGCCCGGAAAGTAGGTGGAACAGTAAAAACCTGAAGCCCAGAGAGAAGCTCTTTGACGCGGACCGCTATTGTACAACCAGACCGGGGCCGACGATCTGGCAGATGGACAACCGATCGCGGGAACAGGAGACGATAATTTGGATGCCCGGGCGAGCTTAGAACATGGGCAGCATATGCGGCCAGCAAACGTTGGCGTCGGAACCGCAGGGGAGGTACACCTGCCTCCACTAGTACGCTGGCCACGGGGCTGGTGCGGAAAGCACCAGTGGCAAGGCGTATCCCGCTGTGGAGAATTGGGTCCAGCACCTGTAACGCAGATGGGGATACTGAGCCATAAGCCAGGCTCCCATAATCCAGACGGGACTGGATTAACGCCTGGTAGAGCCGCAACAGTGTAGAGCGGTCGGCGCCCCAGCGGGTGTTGCTCAAGCATCTCAGAGCGTTTAGATGCCGCCAACACGTCTGTTTAAGCTGCCGGATATGAGGCAGCCAAGTCAACCGGGCATCGAAAACCACCCCCAAAAACCTGTGGGTCTCCACCACAGCAAGGAGTTCGTCGGCAAGATAAAGCCGCGGCTCAGGATGGACTGTTCGGCGCCGGCAGAAATGCATAACGCAGGTCTTGGCTGCCGAAAACTGAAAGCCATGCGCTACAGCCCAAGACTGCGCCTTACGGATAGCGCCCTGTAGCTGACGTTCAACAGCTGCAATGCCAGTAGAGCTGTAATAAAGGCAGAAGTCGTCAGCATACAGGGAAGCGGAGACAGAATTTCCCACGGCCGCAGCAAACCCGTTAATGGCTATTAAAAACAGACAGACACTTAAAACAGAGCCCTGTGGCACACCGTTCTCCTGGACGTGGGAGGAACTATACGAGGCCGCGACTTGCACGCGGAAGGTACGACACGACAGAAAATTGCGGATAAAAATCGGCAGAGGACCCCGAAGACCCCATCCATGGAGCGTAGAAAGAATGTGATGACGCCACGTCGTATCGTACGCCTTCCGCATGTCGAAAAAGACAGCGACCAGGTGCTGACGGCGGGAAAAGGCAGTACGGATGGCCGACTCCAGGCTCACCAGATTGTCGGCGGCGGAGCGGCCTTTACGGAACCCACCCTGAGATGGAGCCAGAAGGCCCCTAGACTCCAGTACCCAATTCAAGCGCCGGCTCACCATCCATTCAAGCAACTTGCAAAGAACGTTGGTGAGGCTAATGGGACGGTAGCTGTCCACCTCCAGAGGGTTCTTTCCAGGCTTCAAAACGGGGATGACAATGCCTTCCCGCCATTGCGACGGAAACTCCCCCTCGACCCAAAGACGGTTGTAAAGATCGAGAAGGCGCCGCTGGCAGTCCACTGAAAGGTGTTTCAGCATCTGACAGTGGATGCCATCTGGCCCAGGAGCGGTATCAGGGCAAGCAGCTAGGGCACTGCGAAATTCCCACTCACTGAATGGAGCATTGTAAGATTCCGGGTGGTTGCTGCGAAACGAAAGGCTCCGACGTTCCAACCGCTCTTTAATGGAGCGGAAGGCCTGGGGGTAATTCGCAGAAGCGGAACTCGTAGCAAAATGCTCTGCTAAGCGATTTGCAATGACGTCGGAGTCGGTACAAACGGCTCCATGCAGTGAGAGCGCAGGGACGCTGGCAGGGGTCCGATAGCCGTAGACGCGTCGAATCTTGGCCCAGACCTGCGAGGGAGTAACATGGAGGCCAATGGTGGACACATACCGCTCCCAGCACTCCTTCTTGCCTTGGCGGATAAGGAGGCGGGCCCGCGCACGCAGCCGTTTGAAGGCGATAAGGTGCGCTAAGGAGGGATGTCGCTTGTGACGCTGGAGCGCCCGCCGGCGATCTTTAATCGCTTCAGCGATCTCAGGCGAGCACCAAGGCACAGCCTTCCGCCGAGGGGACCCACAGGAATGGGGAATGGCAGATTCGGCGGCAGTAACGATGCCGGTGGTGACCGATTGAACCACCGCATCAATGTCATCGGTAGAGAGAGGCTCAAAAGCGGCAGTGGAGGAGAACAAGTCCCAGTCAGCCTTTTTCAGAGCCCATCTGCTAGGGCGCCCAGAACAGTGGCGCTGTGGTAGTGACAAAAAGATCGGAAAGTGGTCACTACCACACAGGTCGTCATGCACACTCCATTGGACAGATGGTAAGAGGCTATGGCTACAGATTGAAAGGTCAATGGCGGAGTAGGTGCCATGCGCCACACTGAAGTGTGTGAAGGCACCATCATTTAACAGCGAGAGATCGAGCTGCGACAATAAATGCTCAACGATGGCGCCTCGACCTGTTGCCACGGACCCACCCCACAGAGGGTTATGGGCGTTGAAGTCGCCCAATAGCAAGAAAGGTGGCGGCAATTGGGCGACCAGTGCAGCCAGGACGTGCTGCGAGACATCACCATCCGGTGGAATGTAAAGACTGCAGACGGTAACAGCCTGTGGCGTCCACACGCGGACAGCGACAGCCTCTAAAGGCGTCTGGAGAGGGACAGACTCGCTGTGCAGAGTGTGAAGGACATAAATGCAGACGCCACCAGACACCCTTTCATAAGCTGCTCGGTTCTTGTAATAACCCCGATAGCCACGGAGGGCGGGGGTTCGCATCGCCGGAAACCAAGTTTCCTGGAGAGCAATGCAGAAGAAAGGGTGAAGGCTGATAAGTTGACGGAGCTCGGCTAGATGGTGGAAGAAACCGCTGCAGTTCCACTGGAGGATGGTGTTGTCCATGGCTGGGAAAGGCGTGACGAGACTGGGAAGGCAGATTACGCCACTGGGTCACCTGCTGCCTCCGATGGAGCATCTGTACAAATGCCATCCATTGCGTCCGAGGGACCGGCGAGAGCGAGGTCCTCAGCGGACGCCAGAATCTCCACCTCGTCCTCAGAGGCAGAGCTTGTAGGAAGCGGTGGGATCGGTGCCACCGCAATACCGTTGGTCTTGGGGACTTTTTTCTTGGTCTGCTTGGCACGCTGCGCCTTCGGCGGTTCAGGCGGCATGGGCTTCACCGGGTCAGTCTCAGGGACAGACGACGACCGCGAGGCCCGACGACCAGGGACTGGCGGTTGTTTCAACCACTTGCGGGCGTCCGCTTTTCCACTGGTCGGAACTGGTGAAGGGAGAGCCCCAAGGGATCCCTTCCTGGCGAGAGCAGCCGAAGAAGTCGTACGCTTCTCCGGCTGGGAAGGGGGAACTGATGTCCCCGATGGTTGGGAGGGTGTTGCTCCTGGAGAAGATGGAGCAGGAGCAACAGGGTGTGAAGTGCCCCCCACAAGCAAGGGGGCCGGTGGATGCTGACCGATCTTAGAGCCGATTCGTGATGACGGGAGAACCGGCGTTGCAGCAGCGGCGTAAGTTGACGGCATTGCCACAGGATGGAGCCTCTCATATTTCCGTCTAGCCTCGGGGTAGGTCAGCCGGTCCAAGGTCTTATATTCCATTATCTTCCGTTCTTTCTGCAATATCCTACAGTCCGGTGAGCAGGGGGAATGGTGTTCTCCGCAGTTAACACAGATAGGAGGCGGGGCACATGGAGTATCGGGATGCGAAGGACGCCCGCAATCCCGACACGTCATGCTGGAAGTACAGCGCGATGACATGTGCCCGAACTTCCAGCATTTAAAACACCGCATCGGAGGAGGGATATATGGTTTCACATCACAACGGTAAACCATCACCTTAACCTTTTCGGGTAAGACATCACCCTCAAAGGCCAAGATGAAGGCACCGGTGGCGACCTGATTATCCCTCGGACCCCGATGGACGCGCCGGACGAAGTGAACACCTCGTCGTTCGAGGTTGGCGCGTAATTCATCGTCGGACTGCAGAAGAAGATCCCGGTGGAATATAATACCCTGGACCATGTTCAGACTCTTATGCGGCGTGATGCTAACGGAAACATCCCCCAACTTGTCACAATTGAGCAACCTCCGTGACTGTGCAGAGGATGCCGTTTTTATCAACACCGATCCAGACCGCATCTTGGACAAGCCCTCCACCTCCCCGAACTTGTCCTCTAAATGCTCTACAAAGAACTGCGGCTTCATGGATAGAAAAGATTCCCCATCAGCTCTGGTACAGACAAGAAATCTGGGCGAATACGTCTCAGTGTCACGCAATGCCTGTCGTTCCTCCCATGGTGTGGCGAGGGAGGGGAACGATTTGGGGTCATAAACGTTACCTTTAAAATGGGCTCTCGAACGCTTAGAGACTGCTGACGGCTGGCCGCCAGCGACAGATGATGTACCACGCTTCATTGCGGGTCATCCGCCCTGATGCCACCTACTCCGACCAAGGGCCCTCCCCACGGGCGCCACCCAGCCACAGCAAAGGCCACCTGGCAGGATGGCCATTGCCGGGAGTCCCGATGCCCCAGGGAGATGGGCATCTACTCCTTGGCATACGTGGGGAGTGAACGGCGCAGGCATCAGTAGAGCGATCCCTGTGTTGTCAGGGGGCTACAACCAAGAGGGTACATGGCGACCCCACCACAACGGACTGGCTACCGTGCTGGATCTTAGGTGCAAAAATGGCCAAAGTCGTCGTCACAGTTAAAAGAAACACTGCAGAGTGCAGCGTGGGAATCGCCCAAGAGATTGAAAACGAGCGGGACACCATGACAACGACGAGAAAGACGGCTATAGGTCTAATTGCACGAAGGATACAGTGCACCATGTAAGGTGCCCTTCCCCAATTGGCTCGCTCTTCGGAATAATTTAGATAGATGGAGGTCAAACCCGAGAGGGGACCATCACATAAGGCCGAAACGTTTGAGACTCCTTTTAGTCGCCTCTTACGACAGGCAGGAATACCGCGGGCCTATTCTTACCCCCGAACCCGCAGGGGGTACTGAGAGAGTCACTGCAAATGACAAAAGACTCGCCAGTGCTGGTACGAACACGCTCAAGGGCACGAAAAATAGCTGTTAGCTCTGCAGTGTAAACACTGCAGCCGTCCGGCAAGGAGCGTTGGTCGACATAGTCCGCATGAACATAAGCGTACCCCACACGGCCATCAACCATCGAGCCATCGGTATAGATAACCTCCGAGTCACGGGATTCGTCGAGGAGAGCAAGAAATTGGCGGCGCAAGACTGCAGGAGGAACTGAATCCTTTTGCCATTGGGAGAGGTCCAGCTGAAGCTGCGGCCGACGGATACACCAAGGTGGTGTATGTGGGCGGACCTGAAAAGCAGATGGAAGAGGCAAAGACTCGAGTTCACTAAGCAGGGACTGAACACGGATCCCAATTGCATGGCCTGATCTCGGCCGCCGGCGTGGAAGATGGACTGCCGCATCGGTGAAAAGGAGACGGTAGTTAGGGTGACGGGGAGAACAACGGACGTGGGCAGCATAGTTGGCTAAGAGTTGTTGACGCCGAATGTAGAGCGGAGGAACCCCAGCCTCAGCAAGTAGGCTATTAACAGGACTGGTGCGGAATGCTCCTGTCGCCTGTCGAACCCCACAGTGGTGAATGGGGTCCAGCAGTTGCAACGCTGAGTGCGACGCTGAGCCATACGCCACACTCCCATAATCCAGTCGGGACAGCACAAGGGCTTTGTAGAGCTGCAGCAGCGTGTTACGGTCGGCACCCCAAGTTGTGTTGCTGAGGCAGCGGAGGGCATTCAGATGCTGCCAGCACTGACGCTTGAGCTCACGAATATGTGGAAGCCAAGTAAGCCGGGCATCGAACAGCAATCCCAGAAAACGGTAAGTGTCAACAACCCTGAGCTTAGCATCCTGAAGATAAAGCTCAGGGTGGGGATGGACAGTGCGACGCCGACAAAAGTGCATAACACAAGTCTTCGCAGGAGAAAACTGAAACCCATGGGCTAGGGCCCACGCCTGTGCCTTGCGTATGGCTCCCTGCAACCGACGTTCTGCAACGCCAATGGTGGAGGAGCTGAAAAAGATGCAGAAATCGTCAGCATATAACGTGGGCGAGACAGAGGACCCTACTGCTGCTGCAAGGCCATTAATGGCCACAAGGAAAAGGGGCACGCTCAATACAGAGCCCTGTGGAACGCCGTTCTCCTGGATATGAAGGGAACTATGGGATGTGCCAATTAAAACGCGGAATGTCCGAACAGATAAAAAATTCTGAATAAAAATGGGGAGAGAGCCCCGGAGACCCCACCCGTGCAACGTGGCGAGAATATGGTGGCGCCACGTCGTGTCATATGCTCTGGAGAGGTCAAAAAAGACGGAGACGAGGTGTTGGCGCCTGGAAAAAGCAGTGCGGATTGCAGACTCAAGGAGGACCAAAGTATCGGCGGTGGAACGGCCCTGACGGAAGCCGCTCTGGCATGGAGCCAGGAGACCCCGAGACTCGAGCAGCCAACACAGCCGTCGACTCACCATGCGTTCCAGCAGCTTGCACAGAGTATTGGTTAAGCTAATGGGCCGATAACTATCCACAGTAAGCGGGTCCTTACCAGGCTTCAGCACTGGAATGATGGTACTTTCTCGCCATTGCGACGGAAAGACACCATCACCCCATAGGCGGTTGAAGATGGCAAGAACACATCGCTGACAGTCCGGGGACAGGTGTTTTAGCATCTGATTGTGGACGCCATCTGGCCCAGAGGCTGTATCGGGGCACTGTGCCAGGGCGCTCTGGAGTTCCCACAAACTAAATGGGGCGTTATACGCCTCAGGGTGGCGAGAAGCGAAAGAAAGCCGTTTGGCTTCCTCCCGGCGTTTGAGCGCGCGAAACGCAGGCGGGTAATTCCCCGACGCAGAGGCCCGGACATAGTGCTGAGCGAAATGCTCGGCGATTGCATCGGCATCGGTGGATACTGCCCCGTTGATGGTAAGCCCTGGGACACCTGTAGAGTACTGCAATCCAAAGATGCGCCGAATCTTCAGCCACACCTGGGAGGGGGAAGTACGGGAACCAATCTTGGAAACGTACCTCTCCCAACACTCCTGTTTCCGCCGTTTGATAAGCCTCCGTACCTGAGCACGGAGACGTTTGAATAAAATGAGGTTCTCCAAAGACGGGTGCCGCTTATGTCGCTGAAGAGCCCGCCGACGTTCTTTAATGGCGGCAGCGACCTCTGGAGACCACCAAGGCACCGACTTTCGCCGGGGGCACCCGAACGAACGAGGAATGTTACGTTCCGCAGCGGAAACAATCGCTGCAGTCAGTGTCTCAACCGCCAAATCGATGGTACCATGGGGGAGAGAGTCAACAGTGGCAGCAGAGCAGAACGTGTCCCAGTTCGCCTTGCTAAAAGCCCATCTAGGCGAGCGCGCAAAGGAGTGACGCTGTGGTAGTGAAAGGAAGATCGGAAAATGGTCACTACCACACAAGTCCTCATGGACTCTCCAGTGGACCGATGGTACAAGCCCTGGGCTGCACAACGACAGATCGATGGCCGAGAACGTGCCATGCGCCACACTGAAATGTGTGGCGGCGCCAGAGTTTAAGAGGCAGAGGTCGAGTTGGGAGATGAGATTCTCGACCTCCCTGCCTCGGCCAGTAACCTTCGTTCCACCCCACAGGGGATTGTGGGCGTTAAAATCCCCCAGGAGAAGAAAAGGCGTGGGGAGTTGGGCGACAAGCGCAGCCATTTCGGTCAGGGAGACTGTACCACCTGGAGGGAGATAGACACTGCAGACGGTTATGTCCTGGGTAGTCCTTACACGGACAGCCACAGCTTCCAATGATGTTTGAAGGGGCACAGGAGCACTATATACAGAGGTAAGGACATACACGCAGGCTCCACCTGACACACAATTGTAAGTGCTACGGTTGCAGTAATAGCCCCTGTATCCACGAAGAACAGGGGTCCGCATTGCCGGGAACCAGGTTTCTTGGAGGGCAATGCAGAAAGCAGGTGTCAGGCTTAGGAGCTGTCGTAGCTCAGGGAGATGGCTAAAATAACCGCCACAATTCCACTGGAGGATTGTACAAAGCATGTCCGGTAGGGGCATGCAGGCACTGAAAAGGCAAATTACTTGGCAGGGTCACATGCTGCCACCGACTGAGCGACGGATGTCACTACGGCCATCGTTTCTGAGGAGACGGCGAGATCCAGGTCATCAGGGGACGCAAAGAGCTCGACCTCGTCCTCAGAGGCTGAGCTGACAGGGAGCGTTGGTGCGGGAACCACTGGGTCCTTATTCTTCTTGGAGAGCTTCCTTTTCTCTCTCTTGTCTTTGGGAGGAGGGTTGTCATGCTGGGAGGGCTTTCCTGACGCATCATCAGGAACAGAGGAAGAGCGTGAAGCCCTTCGACCAGCAGCTGGTGGCTTCTTCAGCCACTGGCTAGTGTCTTGTGAGACACTGGGGAAGTCCTTGGAAGGGACGCCCCCAAGGGATCCCTTCCGAACAAGTGAGGCCGGAGGAGGCTGTTGCGTCCCCGGCTGAGCAGCCGGAGGGAGCTGTCGCTTCCCCGGCTGAGGAGCCGGAGAGGGCTGTCGCCGCTCCGGCGGAGAGGTGGGGACCAACGTCCCCGGTTGCTTGGGGCGCACTGCTCCCAAACTCGGTGTTTTGGGAGCAGTGGAAGAGAGAGCGGCCAGTCCCAGCGGTGGGGCAGACGTTACCTGATTTCTCTGTGGGCCAACAGAGAAGGGAGTCTGTGCAGGAGCTGGTGGCGGCAGTGTGACAGTAGCATAACTCCTCAACATAGGTGTGGGGTGGAGCCGTTCTAATTTCTTCTTTGCCTCTTGGTAACTTAAACGGTCCAAGGTCTTAATTTCTTGTATCTTCCGCTCTCGTTGATAGACTGCACAGTCTGGTGAGCAGGGAGAATGATGCTCCCCACAGTTAACGCAGGTGGGAGGCGGAGCACACGGAGCATTAGGATGTGGAGGTCGTCCACAATCACGACACGTGGGGCTGGAAGTGCACCTGGAGGACATGTGTCCGAATTTCCAGCACTGGAAGCATCGCATAGGGGGCGGGACATAGGGCTTGACATCGCACCGGTATATCATGACCTTGACTTTCTCAGGCAAGCAGTCGCCCTCAAAGGCCAGGATGAAAGCACCGGTAGCGACCCTATTATCCTTCGGCCCCCGAAAGACACGACGGACAAAGTGTACACCTCGTCGTGCCAGGTTCTCACGTAGCTCGTCATCAGACTGTAGCAGAAGATCTTTATGAAAAATAATCCCCTGGACCAAATTTAAGGACTTATGGGGAGTGACAGTGACGGGGATGTCACCGAGCTTCTCACAGGCGAGTAATGCCTGGGACTGCGCAGATGAAGCTGCTTGTATCAAAATGGCCCCGCTCCTCATTTTGGAAAGAGATGCCACTTCCCCAAACTTATCTTCGAGATTGTGCACGAAGAAAAGAGGCTTAGTCCCCAAAAACGAATCCCCATCAGTTCTGCTGCATACAAGGTATCGTGGCGAATACGGCTCCTGTCTGTCTGCAGCCCTACGTTCCTCCCATGGTGTGGCTAGGGAAGGGAACGACTGCGGGTTATATGTCACAGCGTTAAATTCCACCTTACCACGCTTAGAGACATTGGCGGTCGGACGACCACCAGATTGAGATTTCACCCGCTTCATTGCGGGGCATCCGCCCCGATGCCACCCACTCCGACCAGGGGCTCTCCCCACGGGCGCCACCCAGCCACAGCAAAGGCCACCTGGCAGGATGGCCGTTGCCGGGAGTCCCGATGCCCCAGAGAGACGAGCATCTACTCCTTGGCTTACGTGGGGAGGTGTCAGCTCAGGCATCGGCAGTACGATCCCTGTGTTGTCAGGGGGCTACAACCTAGAGGGTACATGACGACCCCACCACAACGGGCTGGCTACCGTGCTGGATTTTGGGTGCCATGGGTAGTCCATAGTGATCGTAGGTGCTGGTGGTGACGCACTAAGGGCGGTACTTACACAATACATCAGGTGTCTATGCCCAAAATGAGGGATGGAGGGTGCAGGTACGACGCAAAGACGATCAAGAGTGCCAAGGTCGTAGGGCACAGAGGACTGATGGTGCACCACGTAAGGTGTCCTTCCCCAAAAGGCTCGTACTTCTGTGGAATTTGGAAAAATGGAGGTCAAACCCTAATGGGGACCATCACATTAAGGCCAAAACGTTTGAGACTCCTTTTAGTCGCCTCTTACGACAGGCAGGAATACCGCGGGCCTATTCTTACCCCCGAACCCGCAGGGGGTTACGTCAGGCGGTCGAGAGTCTTTATTTCCATGATCTTCCGCTCCTTCTGCAGAATCGGACAGTCTGGCGAGCAAGGCGGATGGTGCGCACCACAGTTCACACAGATTGGAGGCGGCGCACAGGGATGATCAGGATGGGAAGGTCGACCGCAATCGCGACAGACGAGGTCGGACGCACAGCGTGAAGACATGTGGCCGAACTTCCAACACTTGAAGCACCGCATCGGGGGAGGGATATACGGCTTGACATCACAACGGTACACCATCACCTTGACCTTCTCAGGTAACGTGTCACCCTCGAAGGCCAAGATGAAGGCACCGGTGGCAACTTGACGATCCCTCGGACCCCGGTGGACGCGCCGGACGAAATGGACACCTCGGCGCTCCAAGTTGGCGCGCAGCTCGTCGTCAGACTGTAAAAGGAGATCCCTGTGAAAGATAATGCCCTGGACCATGTTCAGACTCTTATGGGGCGTGATAGTGACAGAGACATCCCCCAGCTTAGTACAAGCGAGCAAGGCCTGCGACTGGGCGCAGGATGCCGTTTTGATCAACACCGATCCGGACCGCATCTTGGACAAGCCCTCCACCTCCCCAAACTTGTCCTCTAAATGCTCTACAAAGAACTGAGGCTTCACGGACATAAAAGATTCCCCGTCAGCTCTGGTACAGACGAGATACCGGGGCGAGTATCTTTCGCTCTCAGTCATAGCCCTTCGTTCCTCCCATAGTGTGGCCAGGGAGGGGAACGGTTTGGGGTCATACACATTAGCCTTGAAGTGAGCCTTGGAACGCTTAGAGACTGCTGACGGCTGGCCGCCAGCGAGAGATGATGTACCACGCTTCATTGCGGGTCATCCGCCCTGATGCCACCTACTCCGACCAAGGGCCCTCCCCACGGGCGCCACCCAGCCGCAGCAATAGCCACCTGGCAGGACGGCCATTGCCGGGAGTCCTGATGCCCCAAGGAGATGGGCATCTACTCCTTGGCATACGTGGAGAGTTAACGGCGCAGGCATCAGTAGAGCGATCCCTGTGTTGTCAGGGGGCTACAACCAAGAGGGTACATGGCGGCCCCACCACAACGGGCTGGCTACCGTGCTGGATCTTAGGTGCAAAAATGGCCAAGGTCGTCTTCGCAGTTAAAAGAAACACTGCAGAGTGCAGTGTGGTAATCGCCCAAGAGATCGAAAACGAGCGGGACACCATTGCAACGACGAGAAAGACGGCTAAAGGTCTAATTGCACGACGGATACAGAGCACCATGTAAGGCGCCCTTCCCCAATTGGCTCGCTCTTCGGAATAATTTGGAAAGATGGAGGTCAAACCCGAGAGGGGACCATCACATAAGGCCGAAACATGTGAGACTCCTTTTAGTCGCCTCTTACGACAGGCAGGAATTCCATGGGCCTATTCTAACCCCCGAACCTGCAGGGGGGAGCAATGCACATGGACAGCATAGTCGGCGAGCAGACGATGGCGGCTAATCCGCAGTGGGGGAACCCCGGCCTCCACCAGTAGACTATCCACGGGGCTGGTGCGAAAAGCGCCAGTTGCAAGCCGAACCCCACAGTGGTGTATGGGGTCTAACAACTGCAACACTGAGGGTGACGCAGACCCATAGGCCAGGCTCCCATAATCAAGCCGGGACTGCACAAGGGCTCTGTACAATTGCAGCAGCGTGCAGCGATCGGCACCCCAAGACGTGTGGCTGAGGCAGCGGAGGGCGTTGAGGTGCCGCCAGCATTTCTGCTTCAGCTGAGTAACATGAGGAACCCATGTGAGCCGGGCATCCAACACGAGTCCCAAGAAGCGGCAAGTGTCCACCACTTCAAGCAGGTGGCCGTCGAGGTAATGGTCAGGATGAGGGTGGACTGTCCGACGCCTGCAGAAGTGCATAACTCGAGTCTCGGCTGCAGAGAACTGAAAACCATGAGTCAGAGCCCATGAGGCTGCATTGCGAACGGCGACTTGCAGCCTGCGTTCGCCGACTCCTGTAGTCGTGGAACTAAATGAGATGCAGAAGTCGTCGGCATACAAAGAAGGAGACACCGACGACCCCACTGCTGATTCTCCAATTGATAGCTGCCATTTTCAATGGACAAGGCGTCAGCGTTATTCCCAGTGCTTTGCACTGGGTGACTTTTGTGGCCCAGACTAATGTGGTGTGTTGGAAACCCCGTAGGTTGAAAAGTTTGCTTTTGTTTGAGTTGACACTCGCTCCGGAGACGCTACAGTACTTCTTAATTAGTATTTCCAATGTCGAAATATCTTCGGCATTACGCAGTACGACTCCGACATCATCGGCATAGGCGTTTATAACAGTTCGGTGACCAGATAATGTGAGGCCAGTCAGGGTGACATGAACACTGCGGAGAAAATGCTCTAAAGACACCACGAAGAGGAGCATTGAGAGGGGGCTTCCTTGAGGCACGCCACGCCTGATCTGGATCTGCTTTGTCCTCTGGCTGTTGACTGCCGAAGTCTTTATTAGCATTTTCAGTAACATGATATGTTTTGTAGGCTATGATGTCTCTGTTGACAAAGCTTTCCAGTCCAGACACGTTTGACACACCTGTACCACCACGTACAATTGCTACGGTCAACCAGCCATTACCATGTGAAAATGTGTCATTCAAATCAATGCTGAAATTCAGTCTGCAACCACAAAACACAGGTGGTCCATCTAGCAAGGCGTGTGCAGCAACCGATTTGATTGTATTCTTCTTCTTGTCGGTGGCGTCTGTTGACATTTCAACGTCTTCTATAGTCTTATATACTGTCTGTCTCGAGCGACGCCTCCACCGCCTTCTATACGGCATCTTGGCAGCGTTCAGACACGTTTGACACACCTGTACCACCACGTACATTTGCTACTGTTAACCAGCCATTACCATGTGAAAATGTGTCATTCAAATCAATGCTTAAATTTAGTCTGCAACCACAAAACACAGACGGTCCATCCAGCAATGCGTGTGCTGCGACAGATTTGATTGTATTTTTCTTCTTGTCGGCGGCGGCTGTATACAGGACAAAGGGTGATGGGGACATACATGCTGATTTGCCGAAGTCTTTATTAGGATTTTCAGTAACATGATATGTTTTGTAGGCTATGATGTCTCTGTCGACAAAGCTTTCCGGTCCAGACACGTTTGACACACCTGTACCACCACGTACAATTGCTACTGTCAACCAGCCATTACCATGTGAAAATGTGTCATTCAAATCAATGCTGAAATTCAGTCTGCAACCACAAAACACAGACAGTCCATCTAGCAAGGCGTGTGCAGCAACCGATTTGATTGTATTCTTCTTCTTGTCGGCGGCAGCTGTTCACGCCTTCTATACGGCATCTTGGCAGCGTTCAATGCAGTTGCGTGTGCGACAGCAGCAGCGCGAATGGCGCGACATCGCTTATCGCTCGCTTATATAACACCAGGCTGCTTAGGCACTGCTTACTGAAAATGCTAATAAAGACTTCGGCAAATCAGCATATATGTCCCCATCACCCTTTGTCCTGTATACTCGTAAGAGATGTAAAATTAATGGAAATGAAAGTGTATTTATTTGGTGTAAAGGAAAAGGAGTTAGTGAATACATTAAATTTGTTGGAGATTGTACATTGTATTTTCATAAATAAATTGAATGAGGTAACACATTGACCTGTAGCGTAGCCCGGGCGAACGCGTTATGCAGGAAGTTTTTTTTGGCAGGGGGGGGGTCAGGGGCGGGCGCAGCCCCCCCCCCCCCCCCCCCCCTGCAGCGCATAGAGTTTGCCCCGCGCCGCTAGTGCGCGCGCAAGATGGCGGCGGCGCTTGGCAGCGAGCACGGCCCTTAAAATTACTAGGGCCGTGCCGCCGAGTTTACATGGAGCTTATAACATGGAGATAACACGGGTTGCGGCTGGCATTGCCGCAGAGTCTGTACAGAGGCCTGAATGTTTACATTAGATAAGAATTGGGACTGCCGCGGAGTTAAGCAGCGCCCAAGCAGCCTGGTGTTATATAAGCGAGCGATAAGCGATGTCGCGCCATTCGCGCTGCTGCTGTCGCACACGCAACTGCATTGAACACTGCCAAGATGCCGTATAGAAGGCGGTGGAGGCGTCGCTCAAGACAGACAGTATATACTGTACCGCCCTGCGTGTGGACTGGAAAGCTTTGTCGACAGAGACATCATAGCCTACAAAACATATCATGTTACTGAAAATGCTAATAAAGACGTTTGACACACCTGTACCACCACGTACAATTGCTACTGTCAACCAGCCATTACCATGTGAAAATGTGTCATTCAAATCAATGCTGAAATTCAGTCTGCAACCACAAAACACAGACGGTCCATCTAGCAAGGCGTGTGCAGCAACCGATTTTATTGTATTCTTCTTCTTGTCGGCGGCGGCTGTTGACATTTCAACGTCTTCTATAGTCGTATGTACTGTCTGTCTTGAGCGACGCCAGGTGTGTCAAACGTGTCTGGACTGGAAAGCTTTGTCGACAGAGACATCATAGCCTACAAAACATATCATGTTACTGAAAATGCTAATAAAGACTTCGGCAAATCAGCATATATGTCCCCATCACCCTTTGTTCTGTATACTTGTAAGAGATGTAAAATTAATCACACTGAGGACGCGCTCATTAAAACCTATTTTCTTCAGTGTGGCATTAAGGAATCTATGATCCACACGATCAAAAGCTTTCTGGAAGTCAATAAACATGATAGCACATTTTAAGTTGGTCACAGCAGTGATTGCAATTACATCTCTATATTCAGCTATGCTTTTAAAAATACTCTTATTAGGAACACATGACTGGTGTGAGCTTACTATCTTTGTGGCGAGCTGTGAGAGTCGGTTGTTTATAATTCTGCCGATGATTTTATAATCAGAGTTTAACAGAGAGATAGGACGAAAGTTTTTAAGGTTTGTTTTTGCAGTATTTTTTGGAATGAGTACTATTGTGCTCCCTTTAAAAACAGAAGGTATCTGTTTTCCCTGAAGTACCTCGTTCGTCATTCGGGTAAACATATCACCAATCAAAGGCCAGTATCGTATATAAAATTCAACAGGCAAACCATCCGGTCCCGGTGATTTCTTCAAAGGAGACTTGCAGATGGTTCTGTAGATTTCTTCGTTAGTACACTGGACGAGAAGGTTTTCGTTTTCCTCGTCCGACACCTGAGGAGCTATGGAACTAAGGTACTCATCGAAGGACTCTTCACATACCGGACTGACTGAGTATAGGTCTTCGTAATACTTGTGCACTGCATTGAAAATGTCTCTCTGAGTCATGAGTGTCTCGCCATTTTCAGACTGAAGTCCATTGATGAAGGTGCGTCTCCTATTTCTTTCGTGCCTCAGTAGATGGTACAAGGAAGCACGTTCATCCTCCACGACTGTTTTAGCCTTTGATTTTATTTTCAGACCCTCCATCTGTTGTCTTTAATGCTGAGCAATTTGGTCTTGGTTCGCTTGATATCTGCCAGACGGATGTTGGAAGTGTCTGCCTGCTCATATAGATTTCTCAGCATGGTGTAATAAAGTTCTATGGAATTTTTCAAGTCTTTAGATCGTTGTACACTAGAATGAATGAGAACTTTTCTCAGTTTAGGCTTTGCCCTGTTGCACCACCAGTCTAGTACTGAGACATACCTATTTGCGGAGTGGAGGCACATGGCCCACGCTTCTGTCAAACTTTCTTCTAGTCCGTCTTCCTGCATCAGTGACATGTTAAGGTGCCATTGACTTCTGAAACGACGAGTAGGTTGCGCAGTAAGGCTGACGGTAACGAGCACGGCACTATGATCAGAAAAGTAGACAGGAGTCGTCTCCGCTTTAATGAAGGAGCTGACTAGACTTTGCGACATGTAGAGTCTGTCAATTCTACTTCGTGATTGAGGACCGATATATGTGAAAGCCACAAATGTGGGGTACGTTATTTCCCAAGCATCCTTAAGCTATAAAACAGTGACGAAACGCTTCAGTTCGTTGCAGCTGTTAAAATTTGGAACCTGGTCTTTTTTATTAATCACACAATTAAAATCACCGCCGATTATAAGACCCTTTGGGTTTTTCCGCAATAAATAAATGATCTCTTCTTTAAAGAACTGTGCTCTTTCCATTCTATTGGATGTGCCGGAAGGGGCATACCGATTGACAAGTGTAAAACCAAAAACTTTGATACCTATCGCCCTGCCGGAGTCCAGTCTCTCAATATCTGTGACAGGGATCCCCTCCCTGACTAAAATTGCTGTCCCTACATTGGTGTCAAGCGAGACATTTAAAATTGCCAAATATCCTGGCACTGTCAGGTTAGTGAGTACAACTTCTTGTAGGAAAACAATGTCCGTCCCTGACTCGTATAGGTACTCTTTGAGCGCTGCAACTTTAGTTGCGGATGTAATCCTGTTAATATTGATAGTTGCAAGTGCATACGCCTGGGACATTTAGTTTACATCAAAATGTACATAAATGAATAAAAAGATAGTAAAATAGTAATTAAAAAAAAGGGATCTGCGCCGCTTCTAGAAGGGATAAAACTACTCCACTTCAACAAGCTCCTACAAGAATAATCTACAGATAAATACCTATGTGTATGAATAATACTTAGACCACTGCTTTTGGTTCCTCCGAAAAAAAAAGACTAAGACAGTAGTACTGTTAGAACTTAAAGCGGTTCAACAATGGATTTTTTTTCCTTTTCTTTTTTTGTTGGTTTGAAAAATCTAATTTCGGTGTAGTATTTCTAACTTCACGGGTTTTAGTTTTACATAGGGTCTTTGCATCACTAATGTTACTTGATGGTACCTCCTTAGGTTTTTCCGTGATAATTTCGTACGGGACATTCTTGGCCGTTGCGTCATCTTGTCCAGGTTGTTGTTTGCTTTGGTTACGTGAAGCTTTGAGATTAGATTGCGGTTTGAGTCTACGTCTTTGGCCATCTTGGCTCAACGCGCTGTCCTTCGCATTATCTATCTTTACCACTGTTGAGACGGAAGCTGCCTCAACAGCGTGCTGTTTACGACCTCCACTTCCTTGCTCTTCCGTCACTAACTCCAGAGCGCTGACTGAATCGGTTGGTTGGGGGTCCGTAAGTTCGTGAATGCGGGTCTGCTCCGTCACCTCATGGGGTTGGGAGTGCGGCTCGTCCGTCGCCGCGACGACCGTTACTGCTTCGCCTCCGTGGTCTGTTGGTACCTGTGCGGCAGCCGACAGCGGTTGGGTTGCCTCTGCCGCTGTCATGACGTCCATACATGTACTGTCTGTTTCCTCTAACACAACCGCATCACACTGCTTCTGTTTGCGGGTGGAGGGGGAATTACGGGAGGACTCGCCGTCCGAGCCGTCATCAGTCGTTTCCAACGGTCGTTTCTTATTCTGAAGATCGCATTCGGGAACACAAGGGTGACTTGTTACAACTTTCAGAGGTGGGAACTCTGTGTTAGTTATGGCGGGCACTGTAGAAGTACCTGCACCACCGTCATTATCCGAAGGAAGGGAGTTGCTACTTGGTAAGACGTCACTGAGGGTCAGTTTTTGACGCTGTGTTAGATTATTCCGGAGGACAAAAACATGGCGTGGACAATCTTGTTTGAAATGACCTGTCTGATTACAAATATTACACGTACGCTCCTGGCCAGAATAAACAACATGTGCTTTGTGACCTGCAACAGATATATGGGACGGAATATTGGCTTTCACCTCCATTTCGACGGACCTAATGCCATTATAGCACTGTATCTTGTACAGTTTTGACCATCTTTCGTTATAGATAGATTTAACTTACTCATATTTAGATAGAGCGTCTTTGATCAACTGATTGTCAACTTCGATAGGAACATTCAAAATCCTCACATTGGTGTACATGTATCAGCTTTTCGTACAGAAACATTACTTTTTGAACCGTCTCGATGAACAAATTCAACAGAATTACCCCATTTTGCAATTAACTTATCGACAGTCACGGAGTTCAGAAATTTAACATAAACACAGTATTTTTCAGCATCTAACTGCGTGGTATGAACAGAGTCAGAATTGATGCAGATTACCTCTGTGAGCCAATCATGGATCTCCAGTGCAGTGGGTTGGACCGGCCGGGTTTCCTTCTCGAACGAGAATACTAACGTATTCTTCCTGACGGTGTCAGACATGGCCTTCTGTTCCGACGAAATTCCGGTAAAAACCGAAATCGCGACGAAGAACGAAACGGACGATAACACTTCAAAAACACTTATCAGGACCACCACACACAATTATACTACGAAAATGCACGGACAGCTGTACGTAAACACAAAACACCGGCGATAGCGCTATTCATATGCGTGGTCTTCCATCCGACGTCAAATCAACGTGGTATAAAACAGTGAATGGCACCATCAGCGCTAATGAAAGGCTACATGCAATCGGCATTAGCGAAACGAATCTATGTCTCAAATACAAACTGATCGATACGTTAGTGCACAGATTAACGTGCGGTGGGAATCTACAAATCTGTAATTGGATTAGAGAACAACTTGTGTGTGTGTGTGTGTGTGTGTTTGAGGTTTACGGGCGCTAAACAGCGAGGTCATCAGCGCCCAAACGTATAAAAACAGGAACACATGCAGTGAAGGGACTAAAACGAACAGCGAACAAGGGGAACAGCGAAAAGACGCAGTTCCAAATCCTCACGTACAGAGGCAAAACAAGAGAAGGAGTGCACGAAAAAAGGAAAGGAAACACAAGGAAGGGAGGACAGAAACCGAAGGGAAACAAGGAGGTATTCGTGACTGGCGGACCTCTTACCTAAAATCTGGGTGAGCCAGTCATCCAGCTGCACATTAAAACCCTCTCCCTAAAATCCGTGGCAACAAATTGGACAGGACACAAAACCGTAAAACCTTCACCACAGACGATGCGTCGTCTTGCAAAATAGAGGGCAAATCCGGTGGCAAAGAAACCACCGCCCTCTGGTCAGAGAATAAAAGACAATCAAGTAAAATGTGGCGGACAGTAATCTGGACGCCACAAGCACTGCAGAGTGGGGGATCCTCCCGCCGGAGTAGAAAACCATGTGTGAAGGGACTGTGCCCGATGCGGAGGCGAGTGAGGAGAACCTCATCCCGCCTGCATGACTGGGAGGAAGTGCGCCATGGCCGCGTGGTGGCCTTCACCAGACGCAGCTTATTTTCACCGACTGCCAGCCACTCCTCTTCCCACTGACGCATAACGCGAAAACGCAGGAGGGAGGTAACAGCATGGAGGGGGACGGCACATTCAACAACGTCAGGGAGGGAACATGCATCTTTGGCAGCCACATCCGCCAGCTTGTTTCCCGTAATTCCCACGTGCCCCAGCACCCAGCAGAAGGAAACCTCCTTCCCCTGCCGCTGCAGGTGGAGTAGGGCATCATGGATGTTCTGGACGACCGTATCCGCTGGGTACAAGTGTTGCACGGTCTGAAGGGCACTCAGGGAGTCAGAACAGATGAGGAACTTACGACTGGGGACACATCTCATCTGCTCCAATGCCCGCATGATCGCAAACAATTCGGCATCAAAGATGGTAAACGCCGCAGGAAGCCGTAACTTGACGAGTCGATCAGGGAAAACAACAGCACAACCAACAGAGTCCCCCTGTTTAGAGCCATCCGTAAATACTGGTACATGGTCGGGATGCTGGTTTAAAATATCGTAAAATAAGGCGGTAAAAACAAACGCAGGAGTGCAGCTCCTCCGGTACTCCGACAAGTCTAAAACGACGCTGGGCCTCTGGAGCAACCAGGGAGGCAGGCGAGTAAAACCTTGTCGTTGGGGGGCCACACGCTCCACACCAAGGGACTCAAGCAAATGCTTGGCACGAATCCCAAACGGTCTCGTTGCCCTGGGACGACTGGAAAAGAGACGTTCCATAGGCGGTCGGGCAACGGTAGGGTACGCAGGGGAGGTAGGACAGGCAAGGAATTGACACACCCGTCGCACCATGAGGAGTTTCCGTCGGATGGCGAGCGGCGGTTCCCCTGCCTCAGCACACAGGCTGGGGATGGGACTAGTACGGAAGGCACCAGTGGCCAGCCTGATACCCTCATGGTGTACGGCGTCAAGAATCTTCAGATACGAAGGCCTTGCTGACCCATACACGGTGCAACCATAGTCAAGTCGCGATCGGACGAAAGCCCTATAAAACTGCAGCAGACGCGCCCGATCTGCTCCCCAGGACCGATGGCTCAGACACTTCAAAATATTCAGTGCCTTCAGGGCCCGCACCTTGAGGTCTTTAAGGTGAGGCAACCACGACAACTTTGAATCAAAAGTGAGGCCCAGGAACCGCACAGTGTCGCTAAAAGGAAGAATGGTGTCCCTCAGACGCAGTGCAGGGGAGGTAAAAGCACGTCGAGAACGATTAAAATGAACACACACACATTTGTCTGCAGAAAAGGTAAAACCTGTCTTCGCAGTCCATGCCTCTAATCGCCGTATCGTAAGCTGCAACTGTCGACCAGCAGTGACAAGACTGGAGGAAGAACAGAAAACAGCAAAATCGTCCACAAACAAGGAGCATTGGGCAGGACTCCGGATAGTGGACGTGATACTGTTAATGGCGACGGCAAAGAGGGTGACACTTAAAACGCTTCCCTGAGGAACACCATTCTCCTGCACATACAAATCAGATGGTGGTGGTTGTTGGGATGTTTAAGGGGGACTAAACAGCGAAGGTCATCAGTCCCCCATTCCAAAATCAGGCGAGCCGAAAATCTACGAAGCAGATAAAAACCAAAGGGGGAGGAGACGTCCCCCCAGGCGCTAAAAGCACACAAATGCAGCAACAAACACTACAGACAAGAACAGGACAGAGGAACACCAGACAGAAAGAAACAGAAGAAAGGAAGATGGCCGGAGACTGGTTGACTGACCACGAGATCAAAAATGGGAAAGAGTCAACCATCTCACGGCACACCAGAACAGCAACAGACACAAGGACAATAGACACAGAAAGGGAAAGGCGCAGGACCTCCCTAAATCGAACCATAAAACGGACTACCACGGATAAAATTTAAAACGGTATCAGCCATGGAGGCATCGTCGTATAAAACCAAAGCCAAAGTGCCCGGGAGATTAAAAGATTGCCGGAGCGTGCGCAGTCGAGGACACTCCAGCAAAATGTGGCCGACCGTCAGCCGGGACCCACACTGACACAAGGGGGGATCCTCCTGACGCAACAGATGGCCGTGCGTCAAGTATGTATGGCCGATGCGCAGCCGACATAGGACTACCGAGTCCCTGCGAGAAGCCCGCAGGGAGGAACGCCACACATCGGTCGTCTCCTTAACAGCCCGCAGCTTATTCGGGGCTGTCATGCCACGCCACTCAGCAGCCCACATCCCAATCAGCTTACGGCGCAACACCAGCTGCTGGTCGCGAGCCGTAAGGCCGATCTCCAAAGCCGGGGCGTCGATCGCCCCTTTGGAGAGCCTGTCTACACGTTCGTTCCCAGGGATGCCAACATGACCGGGCGTCCAAACCAGGACCACAGAACCACCAGAACGGGCAATGGCGGAAACAGCCTCCTGAATGGAGGACACCAGAGGAGAGGAGGGATAGCAGCGGTCGATGGCCTGAAGGCTGCTCAGGGAGTCACTGCAGATGACGACGGACCTACCTGAGCAGAAACGCATATGCTCAAGAGCGCGCAAGATGGCCACCAGCTCTGCAGTAAAAATACTGCAGCCAGCCGGCAAGGAGCGTTGCTCAACATGGTCAGAGTGAGCAAAGGCGTAGGCAGTGCGACCATCAACCAGGGAACCATCAGTGGAGACAGGCTCACAGCCCGGAAATGATTCGAGGAGCGCAAGAAAACGGCGACGGAGGGCCACAGGCGGAACCGAGTCCTTAGGGCCCTGTGCCAAATCCAGATGGACAGACGGCCGGGACAAACACCAGGGAGGCGTAGGTGTATGGACCCGGAAGGGAGGCAGAAGAGGGAATGTCCCCAGTTCTGACAGCAGGGACTGGACACGGACAGCTACGGAAAGCCCAGACCTAGGTCGCCGTTCGGGCAGATGGAGGACCATGGCAGGGAAAAGCAGGCGATGATTGGGATGGCCTGGCGAGCAATGTACGTGGACAGCATAGTCGGCGAGCAGACGATGGCGGCGAATCCGCAGCGGGGGAACCCCGGCCTCCACCAGTAGACTATCCACGGGGCTGGTGCGAAAAGCGCCAGTTGCAAGCCGAACCCCACAGTGATGTATGGGGTCTAACAACTTCAACACTGAGGGTGACGCAGACCCATAGGCCAGGCTCCCATAATCAAGCCGGGACTGCACAAGGGCTCTGTACAATTGCAGTAGCGTGCAGCGATCTGCACCCCAAGACGTGTGGCTAAGGCAGCGGAGGGCGTTGAGGTGCCGCCAGCATTTTTGCTTCAACTGAGTAACATGAGGAACCCATGTGAGCCGGGCATCAAACACGAGTCCCAAGAAGCGGCAAGTGTCCACCACTTCAAGCAGGTGGCCGTCGAGGTAAAGGTCAGGATGAGGGTGGACCGTCCGACGCCTGCAGAAGTGCATAACCCGAGTCTTGGCAGCAGAGAACTGAAAACCATGAGCCAGAGCCCATGATGCTGCCTTGCGAACGGCGACTTGCAGCCTGCGTTCGGCGACTCCCGTAGTCGTGGAGCTAAATGAGATGCAGAAGTCGTCGGCATACAAAGAAGGAGACACCGACGACCCCACTGCTGCAGCCAGACCATTAATGGCCACTAGAAATAACGAGACGCTCAACACCGAGCCCTGCGGGACCCCATTTTCCTGTATATAAGAGGAACTAGAGGTGGCACCGACTTGCACCCGGAAAGAGCGGCGCAATAAAAAGCTTTGAAGAAAAGCTGGGAGCCGACCACGAAGACCCCACCCATGCAACGTGGCGAGGATGTGATGCCTCCATGTGGTGTCATACGCCTTCCGCAGATCGAAAAATACAGCAACAAGGTGCTGACGTCGGGCAAAAGCCGTATGGACAGCAGATTCCAGCCGCACCAAATTGTCCACTGCAGACCGGCCCCGACGGAAGGCACCCTGGGATGGAGCGAGGAGACCGCGCGACTCAAGGACCCAACACAAACGCCGCCCCACCATACGTTCGAGCAATTTGCACAAAACGTTGGTGAGGGTAATGGGACGATAGCTGTCCACCGCCAGTGGGTCCGCACCCGGCTTCACGATGGGGACAATAAGACCCTCTCGCCATTGCGACGGGAACACGCCCTCGCTCCAAATGCGGTTAAAGATGGTGAGGATGTGTCTCTGGCAGTCCCTGGAGAGATGCTTCAGCATCTGCGCATGGATGCAGTCCGGTCCTGGTGCAGTATCAGGGCAATCGGCGAGGGCAGCGAGGAGTTCCCTCTCGCCGAAAGGAGCATTGTATGTTTCATAATGACGCGTATGGAATGAGAACGGCGTCCGCTCGGCTCGCTCCTTTAGAGAGCGAAAGGCGGGGGGATAGGATGCAGTCGCAGAGCTCTGAGCAAAGTGCGCGGCTAGCCGTTCAGCAATGGCGGCAGCGTCCGTGCAGACAGCGCCGTCCAAGGAGAGCCCAGGGACACCCACAGGGGTCTGGGAGCCATAAATCCGCCGGATACGGGACCACACGTGCGAGGACGAGACACGGGAGCCCAGGGAGTAGACGTACCTCTCCCAGCACTCCTGCTTACGCCGTGCAATAAGTCGACGGGCGAAGGCACGGAGCCTCTTAAAGGCGATGAGGGTCTCCAGAGACGGGTGCCGCCTATGACGCTGGAGAGCCCGCCTACGGTCGCGAATAGCCTCAGCAATCTCCGGCGACCACCAGGGGACAGCCTTCCGCCGAGGGAGGCCAGAGGAACGGGGGATGGTAGCCTCGGCCGCTGAAATGATGGACGTGGTTAAAACACGGACCACCTCGTCAATGTCACCCTGTGGGGGAGACGCAAAGGTTACAGCGGAAGTAAAAGCCGGCCAGTCAGCCCTGTGGAAAGCCCAGCGGGGCAAGCGCCCAGAAGAATGACACTGTGGCAGTGACAAATAGATGGGAAAATGGTCACTACCACACAGGTCAGGATGCACCCTCCAGTGGAGGGATGGGACAAGTCCAGGGCTGCAAATAGAGAGATCGATGGCCGAGAACGAGCCATGGGCCACACTGAAATGCGTGGGAGCACCGGTGTTTAAGAGGCTAAGGTCGAGCTGAGCCAACACATGCTCCACGGCCCGACCACGATCATCGGAGACAGTCCCACCCCATAGAGGGTTGTGGGCATCGAAATCGCCCAGCAGCAAAAAAGGTGGCGGCAGTTGTGCTATCAGAGCAGCCAGGACATGCTGCGCGACAGGACCATCAGGTGGAAGGTAAATACTGCAGACGGTGATAGCCTGTGGCGTCCACACCCGAACAGCGACAGCCTCTAAAGCTGTTTGTAGAGGTACAAACTCTCTGTGAAGAGAGTTCAGGACATATATGCAGACGCCACCAGACACCCTTTCGTAAGTTGCCCGGTTCTTAAAATAACCCCGATAGCCACGGAGGGCGGGGGTTCGCATTGCTGGAAACCAAGTTTCCTGCAGAGCAATGCAAAGGAAAGGATGACGGCTGATAAGTTGGCGGAGCTCAGCTAAATGGTGGAAGAAACCGCTGCAGTTCCACTGGAGGATGGTACTGGCCATTGCTGGGAAAGGCGTGACGGGACGGGGAAGGCAGATTACGCCACTGGGTCACCTGCTGCCTCCAAGTGAGCACCTGTGCCAGTGCTTTCCATGGCGTCGGAGGGACTGGCGAGATCGAGGTCCTCAGCGGACGCCAGGATCTCCACCTCGTGCTCAGACGCAGAGGTTGAAGGTTGCGGTGGGACAGGTGCCACCGCAATGTCAGGATGCTTGGGAGCCTTTTTCTTCAACGGCTTTGCACGCTGTGCCTTGGGAGGGTCTGGCTGGGAGGGCCCCACTGGGTCAGTCTCAGGGACGGACGACGACCGTGAAGCCCTATGACCAGCGACCGGTTGTTGCTTCAAAACTTTGCGGGTATCCGCTTTGACACTGGGCAAAGCCTGGGAAGGGAGGGCCCCAAGGGACCCCTTCCTGGCTAGAGCAGCCGAAGAAGCCCTACGCTTCTCCGGCTGGGAAGGGGGGACGAATGTCCCCGATGGTTGGGGTGGTGTCGCTCCTGGAGTAGATGGAGCAACAGAGGGCGAAGTGCCCCCCACAACCAAGGGGGCCGGGTCATTTTGACATAGCTGAGAGGCAACAGTACGTGACGACACGGGAGAGGATCGGACCGCTGTTGCAGCAGCGGCATAGGTGGATGTCATGGGCACAGGATGTAGCCGCTCATATTTCCGCCGTGCCTCTGTGTAGGTCAGGCGGTCCAGGGTCTTATATTCCATTACCTTCCTTTCCTTCTGGAAGATCCGACAGTCCGGTGAGCAGGGGGAATGGTGTTCTCCACAGTTAACACAGACGGGAGGCGGAGCACATGGAGTATCAGGATGCGAAGGACGTCCGCAATCCCGACACGTGATGCTGGAAGTACAGCGAGTTGACATGTGCCCGAACTTCCAGCATTTAAAACACCGCATCGGAGGAGGGATATATGGTTTCACATCACAACGGTAAACCATCACCTTAACCTTTTCGGGTAAGACATCACCCTCAAAGGCCAAGATGAAGGCACCGGTGGCTACCTGATTATCCCTCGGACCCCGATGGACGCGCCGGACGAAGTGAACACCTCGTCGTTCGAGGTTGGCGCGTAATTCATCGTCGGACTGCAGAAGAAGATCCCTATGGAATATAATACCCTGGACCATGTTGAGACTCTTATGCGGCGTGATGGTAACTGAAACATTCCCCAACTTGTCACAATTGAGCAACCTCCGTGACTGGGCAGAGGATGCCGTTTTGATGAGCACAGAGCCAGAGCGCATCTTGGACAAGCCCTCCACCTCCCCGAACTTGTCCTCTAAATGCTCCACAAAAAACTGGGGCTTGGTCGACACGAACGATTCTCCATCAACCCGCGTACACACAAGGTACCGGGGTGAATATTCGCCACTGCCTTCTTTAGCAAGACGTTCCTCCCATGGAGTAGCTAGGGAGGGAAACGATCTCGGATCCAATTTCTTCCCGTTGAGGTTAGACCTCGATCGCTTAGAGACTGCTGGTGGAGGCCCACCAGCGACAGATGATGTACCACGCTTCATTGCGGGTCATCCGCCCTGATGCCACCTACTCCGACCAAGGGCCCTCCCCACGGGCGCCACCCAGCCACAGCAAAGGCCACCTGGCAGGATGGCCGTTGCCGGGAGTCCCGATGCCCCAGGGAGATGGGCATCTACTCCTTGGCATACGTGGGGAGTGAACGGCGCAGGCATCAGTAGAGCGATCCCTGTGTTGTCAGGGGGCTACAACCAAGAGGGTACATGGCGACCCCACCACAACGGACTGGCTACCGTGCTGGATCTTAGGTGCAAAAATGGCCAAGGTCGTCGTCACAGTTAAAAGAAACACTGCAGAGTGCAGCGTGGTAATCGCCCAAGAGATCGAAAACGAGCGGGACACCATTGCAACGACGAGAAAGACGGCTATAGGTCTAATTGCACGAAGGATACAGTGCACCATGTAAGGTGCCCTTCCCCAATTGGCTCGCTCTTCGGAATAATTTAGATAGATGGAGGTCAAACCCGAGAGGGGACCATCACATAAGGCCGAAACGTTTGAGACTCCTTTTAGTCGCCTCTTACGACAGGCAGGAATACCGCGGGCCTATTCTAACCCCCGAACCCGCGTCAATAGCTGACGACAACCCAGAAGCAGTACAGAAATGAGTGGCGGCACCAGAGTTGAGGATGCACAGTTCTTCAGACACCATGAGGCGTTCCAGAATGCGACCCCTGGGGCAAGTAGTCGACGAGCCCCATAAGACATTATAAGCATTGAAGTCCCCCAGAAGAAGAAAGGGGCGGGGAAGTTGGCCAATAAGGTCTGAGAGAGCCTCAGAGTCTATCGCATCCTGAGGAGGTAAGTAAAGTGAACAGACTGTGAGCCTCCGACCCACAAGAAGGTCAACTGCAACTGCTTGCAAGTCTGTAACGAGAGGGAGCTCAGATGAGGGGTGCATGTCACGGACAAAAACCGCAACACCACCCTTTGCCCTTTCCCCCGTCAGATCATCTTTCCGATAGACGGTATAGCCCCGTAAAGAAGGAGCATCAGTGGCCCGAAAATGTGTCTCTTGGAGACATAAGCACAAAGGGAACTCACGTACAAGGAGTTGTAGTTCGGCCACATGCGTCCTGAACCCATTCAGGTTCCACTGTAAGATGGGAGCCAGTGATCAGGGTGGCTGAACTTTCACCCTGCCTCTGTGTTTTGGAGGAGAGCCCGTACTGGCCGGAGATTTATTCCTGGGGCGAGAAGAGCGCCCCCGGTCGACATCAATGTCCATCAGCTCCGATGACGACCCACGGGAGATGTCAGACAGTACGATGGTCTCGTCATCGGACCGACCCTGATCAGTCTCCGCAGGTGGCAAAATCTTCACCTTCGGCGTCTTGGTCTTAGGGGGCTTAGAATGCAGAGCCTTGTCAGCAGTTGGAGCTTTACTCGCCGGGGCAGAAGGCGCCATAGGGGAAGAGGCAGGAAGTACCCCAATGTCAGCAACCACGGCCTTGTCCGACGTTGCGGGGAGAGCTGCAGGTTGCAAAACAACCGCAGCAGCACAAGTGCACTGGCAAACGCAGGTATTAGTGCTAACACTAGCAACCTCCATTTGCGTAGCAACAGTGGCCATTGGTACCGGTTTTTTCAGAACGGAAGCGAAAGATGTAGTAAACACAGGAGGTTGCATGGCCTTAAAGAGCTTCTTGGCCTCACCATAGGGTATGCGCTTAGATGTTTTAATCTCCTGTATCTTCCGTTCGTCGAGATAGATGGGGCAGACCCGGCTCCAGACAGGGTGACTCCCAGAGCAATTCACGCACTTCACAGGCGACGAACAATCAGCTCCTTCATGGGCAGGCTGACCACATTTACCGCAAGTGGCTATCCCATTGCACCCCAATGTAGTATGCCCAAAGCGCTGACATTTAAAGCAGCGCATTGGGTTGGGGAAATATGGCCGGACTGGCAAACGTAAGAACCCCGCTTTAACATGCTCTGGAAGTCGCGGGCAACTGAACGTGAGAATAAACGAGTCGGATTTTACTAGGTCCCCATCGACTCGCCTCATAATATTCTGCACATCAACAATACCTTCGGCAGCCCACTCAGATTTCAACTCGTCTGTGGAGATATCCACCAAGTCCCTACATGTCACAACACCCTTACTATAGTTGAGTGTGGAGTGGAGCTCGGTCTCGAGAGCGTACTCTCCGAGACAGGGTGCTTTCCGAAGAGAAGCGACTTGACGGGAACTAGAAGTCTCAACTAAGAGAGTACCATTGCGCAGTCGCTTAACAGATTTCAGTGTACCTGCAATTCCTTCAAGACCCTTGTGGATGTAAAAGGGAGAAACCCTCTCAAAGCTACCCTCCTTTCGTTTAATAATCAAAAACACATTCTGATTATCAGCGTGTGCTCTGTTACAACAGTCTGATAAATCTCTAGCAACACCAGGAGCTGGAGGACTCGAAGCACGAAGTCGCTTTTTCGAAGGGGTGTGTTTGCCTACCAGCGGCCCACCCAATCCACTGGTAGGGGGAAATGTAGAAGTCGAAGGGTCCATTGCGGTCCCACGAGCAGCTAGGGAACTAAAGGTCCGCTCAGACAGAGCCCCGCGTGCCTGAGTAAGCCGTATACAACTGGGGTGTGGCAGGTTGGTTGGTTGGTTGGTTTGGGGGATGAAAGGGACCAGACTGCCATGGTCATCGGTCCCTTTTTCCAAAGACAAAGAACACCCACAGAGAATAAAAAAAGAGGAACAGAAGAGATCACAGACGATACAGAACAAGAGAGACGGAGACAAGGACAAGACAAAACAAACTAAAACCACACAGAGTGTGACGGTGGTTGGCCGACCATAGACATAAAAAGGAAAGGCCAACCACTGAGAAACACATTAAAAAAACAGTGTAAAACCATAGGCCAAAGGCCAGAATCAACACAAATCATTAAAAGAAAACAGAAACACTCAGAGTAAATGATAAAATCCCCCTGCCCGAATAAAACGTAAAACTGAGTCAGCCATAGTGGAGTCGTCTGTTAAAAGGGCAGGGAGCGTAGCAGGCAGCGCAAATGTCTGCCTGACCACAGCTAAAAGGGGGCAGGCCAGCAAAATGTGGGCCACTGTCAAAGCTGCCCCACAGTGACATAGAGGAGGGTCCTCCCGGCGCAGTAGATAACTGTGTGTCAGCCGGGAGTGGCCAATGCGGAGCCGGCAAAGAACTACTGAGTCCCTGCGAGCGGCTCGCAGGGATGACCGCCACACAGCCGTCGTCTCCTTGACAGCACGGAGTTTATTGCGCATTGTCAGTTCCCGCCATTCAGCGTCCCATAGCGCCAAGATTTTGCGGCGGAAGACTGCCCGCAAATCAGTCTCTGGGAGGCCAACGTCCAGAGATGGCTTGCTGGTGGCCTCTTTCGCCAGGCGGTCAACATGTTCGTTACCCGGGATACCGACATGACCGGGGGTCCACACAAAGACCACAGAGCGGCCGCAACAGGCGAGAGTATGCAGAGACTCGTGGATAGCCATCACCAGACGAGAACGAGGGAAACACTGGTCGAGAGCTCGTAAACCGCTCAGGGAATCGCTACAGATAACGAAGGACTCACCTGAGCAGGAGCGGATATACTCTAGGGCACGAAAGATGGCGACCAGCTCAGCAGTGTAAACGCTGCAGCCAGCCGGCAAGGAACGTTGTTCGAAATGTTCCCCTAGAGTGAGCGCATAACCGACTCGACCAGCAACCATCGAGCCGTCGGTGTAAACAATGCCAGAGCCCTGATACGTGGCCAGGATGGAATAAAAGCGGCGGCGGAAGGCCTCTGGAGGGACCGAGTCCTTCGAGCCCTGTGCCAAGTCGAGCCGAAGGCAAGGGCGAGGAACACACCACGGGGGTGTACGCAGAGGCGCCTGGAAAGGAGGCGGAACAGGGAAAAACCCAAGCCCGCAGAGAAGCTCCTTGACGCGTATGGCGATCGGACAACCCGACCGGGGCCGACGTTCCGGCAGATGGACGACTGACGGCGGGAACAGGAGACGATAGTTAGGATGCCCGGGCGAGCTTAGAACATGGGCAGCATAAGCGGCTAGCAAACGTTGGCGTCGGAACCGCAGTGGAGGGACACCTGCCTCCACGAGTAAGCTGTCCACAGGGCTGGTGCGGAAAGCACCAGTGGCAAGGCGTATCCCGCTGTGGAGAATTGGGTCCAGCACCCGCAACGCAGACGGGGATGCTGAGCCATATGCCAGGCACCCATAATCCAGACGGGACTGGATTAACGCCTGGTAGAGCCGTAACAGGGTAGAGCGGTCGGCTCCCCAGCGGGTGTTGCCCAAGCATCTCAGAGCGTTTAGATGCCGCCAACACGTCTGTTTAAGCTGCCGGATATGAGGCAGCCAAGTCAACCGGGCATCGAAAACCACCCCCAAAAACCTGTGGGTCTCCACCACAGCAAGGAGTTCGTCGGCAAGATAAAGCCGCGGCTCAGGATGGACTGTTCGGCGCCGGCAGAAATGCATAACGCGGGTCTTGGCTGCCGAAAACTGAAACCCATGGGCTACAGCCCAAGACTGCGCCCTACGGATAGCGCCCTGTAGCTGACGTTCAACAGCTGCAATGCCAGTAGAGCTGTAATAAAGGCAGAAGTCGTCAGCATACAGGGAAGCGGAGACAGAATTTCCCACGGCCGCAGCAAGCCCGTTAATGGCTATTAAAAACAGACAGACACTTAAAACAGAGCCCTGTGGCACACCGTTCTCCTGGACGTGGGAGGAACTATACGAGGCCGCGACTTGCACGCGGAAGGTACGACACGACAGAAAATTGCGGATAAAAATCGGCAGAGGACCCCGAAGACCCCATCCATGAAGCGTAGAAAGAATGTGATGACGCCACGTCGTATCGTACGCCTTCCGCGTGTCGAAAAAGACAGCGACCGGGTGCTGACGGCGGGAAAAGGCAGTACGGATGGCCGACTCCAGGCTCACCAGATTGTCGGCGGCGGAGCGGCCTTTACGGAACCCACCCTGAGATGGAGCCAGAAGGCCCCGAGACTCCAGTACCCAATGCAAGCGCCGGCTCACCATCCGTTCAAGCAACTTGCAAAGAACGTTGGTGAGGCTAATGGGACGGTAGCGGTCCACCTCCAGAGGGTTCTTTCCAGGCTTCAAAACGGGGATGACAATGCCTTCCCGCCATTGCGACGGAAACTCCCCCTCGACCCAAAGACGGTTGTAAAGATCGAGAAAGCGCCGCTGGCAGTCCACTGAAAGGTGTTTCAGCATCTGACAGTGGATGCCATCTGGCCCAGGAGCGGTATCAGGGCAAGCAGCTAGGGCACTGCGAAATTCCCACTCACTGAATGGAGCATTGTAAGATTCCGGGTGGTTGGTGCGAAACGAAAGGCTCCGACGTTCCAGCCGCTCTTTAATGGAGCGGAAGGCCTGGGGGTAATTCGCAGAGGCGGAACTCATAGCAAAATGCTCTGCTAAGCGATTTGCAATGACGTCGGAGTCAGTACACACGGCTCCATTCAGTGAGAGCGCAGGGACGCTGGCAGGGGTCCGATAGCCGTAGACGCGTCGAATCTTGGCCCAGACCTGCGAGGGAGTGACATGGAGGCCAATGGTGGACACATACCGCTCCCAGCACTCCTTCTTGCCTTGCCGGACTAGGAGGCGGGCCCGCGCACGCAGCCGTTTGAAGGCGATAAGGTGCGCTAAGGAGGGACGTCGCTTGTGACGCTGGAGCGCCCGCCGGCGATGTTTAATCGCTTCAGCGATCTCAGGCGACCACCAAGGCACAGCCTTCCGCCGAGGGGACCCACAGGAATGGGGAATGGCAGATGCGGCGGCAGTAACGATGCCGGTGGTGACCGATTGAACCACCGCATCAATGTCATCGGTAGAGAGAGGCTCAAAAGCGGCAGTGGAGGAGAACAATTTCCAGTCAGCCTTATTCATAGCCCATCTGCTAGGGCGCCCAGAAGAGTGGCGCTGTGGTAGTGATAAAAAGATCGGAAAATGGTCACTACCACACAGGTCGTCAAGCACACTCCATTGGACAGACGGTAAGAGGCTATGGCTACAGATTGAAAGGTCAATGGCGGAGTAGGTGCCATGCGCCACACTGAAGTGTGTGAAGGCACCATCATTTAACAGCGAGAGATCATGCTGCGACAATAAATGCTCAATGATGGCGCCTCGACCTGTTGCCACTGACCCACCCCACAGGGGGTTATGGGCGTTGAAGTCGCCCAATAGCAAGAAAGGTGGTGGTGGTGGTTGTTGGATGTTTAAGTGGGACTAAACAGCGAAGGTCATCAGTCCCCCATTCCAAAATCAGGCGAGCCGGAAATCGACGAAGCAGATAAAAACCAAAGGGGGAGGAGACGTCCCCCCAGGCGCTAAAAGCACACAAATCCGGCAACAAACACTACAGACAAGAACAGGACATAGGAACACCAGACAGAAAGAAACAGAAAGAAACAGAAGAAAGGAAGATGGCCGGAGACTGGTTGACTGACCACGAGATCAAAAATGGGAAAGAGTCAACCAGCTCACGGCACACCAGAACAGCAACAGACACAAGGACAAGAGACACAGAAAGGGAAAGGCGCAGGACCTCCCTAAATCGAACCATAAAACGGACTACCACGGATAAAATTTAAAACGGTATCAGCCATGGAGGCATCGTCGGATAAAACCAAAGCCAAAGTGCCCGGGAGATTAAAAGATTGCCGGAGTGTGCGCAGTCGAGGACACTCCAGTAAAATGTGGTGGTGGTGGTTGTTGGATGTTTAAGGGGGACTAAACAGCGAAGGTCATCAGTCCCCCATTCCAAAATCAGGCGAGCCCAAAATCGACGGAGCATGTAAAAACCAAAGGGGGAGTAGACGTCCCCCCAGGCGCTAAAAGAACACAAATGCAGCAACAAACACTACAGACAAGGACAGGACAGAGGAACACCAGACAGAAAGAAACAGAAGAAAGGAGGATGGCCGGAGACGGGTTGACTGACCATGAGAAAAAAAAGGGAAAGAGTCAACCATCTGACGGCACACCAGAACAGCAACAGACACAAGGACAAAAGACACAGAAAGGGAACGGCGCAGGACCTCCCTAAATCAAACCATAAAAAACGACTACTACGGATAAAATGTAAAACATTGTCAGCCATGGAGGCATCGTCGGATAAAACCAAAGCCAAAGTGCCCGGGAGATTAAAAGATTGCCGGAGTGTGCGCAGTCGAGGACACTCCAGCAAAATGTGGCCGACCGTCACCCGGGACCCACACTGACACAAGGGGGGATCCTCCTGACGCAAGAGATGGCCGTGCGTCAGGTACGTATGGCCGATGCGCAGCCGACACAGGACTACCGAGTCCCTGCGAGAAGCCCGCAGGGAGGAACGCCACACGGCAGTCGTCTCCTTGACAGCCCGCAGTTTATTCGGGGCTGTTATGCCACGCCACTCAGCAGCCCACATCCCAATCAGCTTACGGCGCAACACCATCTGCTGGTCGCGAGCCGTAAGGCCGACCTCCAAAGCCGGGGCGTCGATCGCCCCTTTGGCCAGCCTGTCTACACGTTCGTTCCCTGGGATGCCAACATGACCGGGCGTCCAAACCAGGACCACTGAACGACCAGAACGGGCAATGGCGGAAACAGTCTCCTGAATGGAGGACACCAGAGGAGAGGAGGGATAGCAGCGGTCGATGGCCTGAAGGCTGCTCAGGGAGTCACTGCAGATCACGACGGACCTACCTGAGCAGAAACGCATATGGTCAAGAGCGCGCAATATGGCCACCAGCTCTGCAGTAAAGATACTGCAGCCAGCCGACGATTGGGATGGCCTGGTGAGCAATGTACGTGGACAGCATAGTCGGCGAGCAGTCGATGGCGGCGAATCCGCAGTGGGGGAACCCCGGCCTCCACCAGTAGACTATCCACGGGGCTGGTGCGAAAAGCGCCAGTTGCAAGCCGAACCCCACAGTGGTGTATGGGGTCTAACAACTTCAACACTGAGGGTGACGCAGACCCATAGGCCAGGCTCCCATAATCAAGCCGGGACTGCACAAGGGCTCTGTACAATCGCAGCAGCGTGCAGCGATCGGCACCCCAAGACGTGTGGCTAAGGCAGCGGAGGGTGTTGAGGTGCCGCCAGCATTTTTGCTTCAGCTGAGTAACATGAGGAACCCATGTGAGCCGGGCATCAAACACGAGTCCCAAGAAGCGGCAAGTGTCCACCACTTCAAGCAGGTGGCCGTCGAGGTAAAGGTCAGGGTGAGGGTGGATGGTGGTGGTTGTTGGATGTTTAAGGGGGACTAAACAGCGAAGGTCATCAGTCCCCCATTCCAAAATCAGGCGAGCCGAAAATCGACGAAGCAGATAAAAACCAAAGGGGGAGGAGACGTCCCCCCAGGCGCTAAAAGCACACAAATTCAGCAACAAACACTACAGACAAGAACAGGTCAGAGGAACACCAGACAGAAAGAAACAGAAGAAAGGAAGATGGCCGGAGACTGGTTGACTGACCACGAGATCAAAAATGGGAAAGAGTCAACCATCTCACGGCACACCAGAACAGCAACAGACACAAGGACAAAAGACACAGAAAGGGAAAGGCGCAGGACCTCCCTAAATCGAACCATAAAACGGACTACCACGGAGAAAATTTAAAACGGTATCAGCCATGGAGGCATCGTCGGATAAAACCAAAGCCAAAGTGCCCGGGAGATTAAAAGATTGCCGGAGTGTGCGCAGTCGAGGACACTCCAGCAAAATGTGGCCGACCGTCAGCCGGGACCCACACTGACACAAGGGGGGATCCTCCTGACGCAAGAGATGGCCGTGCGTCAGGTACGTACGGCCGATGCGCAGCCGACACAGGACTACCGAGTCCCTGCGAGAAGCCCGCAGGGAGGAACGCCACACATCGGTCGTCTCCTTGACAGCCCGCAGTTTATTCGGGGCTGTCATGCCACGCCACTCAGCAGCCCACATCCCAAGTACCTTACGGCGTAACACCAGCTGCTGGTCGCGAGCCGTAAGGCCGATCTCCAAAGCTGGGGCGTCTATCGCCCCTTTGGCCAGCCTGTCTACACGTTCGTTCCCTGGGATGCCAACATGACCGGGCGTCCAAACCAGGACCACTGAACCACCAGAACGGGCAATGGCGGAAACAGCCTCCTGAATGGAGGACACCAGAGGAGAGGAGGGATAGCAGCGGTCGATGGCCTGAAGGCTGCTCAGGGAGTCACTGCAGATGACAACGGACCTACCTGAGCAGAAACGCATGTGCTCTAGAGCGCGCAAGATGGCCACCAGCTCTGCAGTAAAAATACTGCAGCCAGCCGGCAAGGAGCGTTGCTCAACATGGTCAGAGTGAGCAAAGGCGTAGGCAGTGCGACCATCAACCAGGGAACCATCAGTGTAGACAGGCTCACAGCCCGGAAATGATTCGAGGAGCGCAAGAAAACGGCGACGGAGGGCCACAGGCGCAACCGAGTCCTTAGGGCCCTGTGCCAAATCCAGACGGACAGATGGCCGGGACAAACACCAGGGAGGCGTAGGTGTACGGACCCGGAAGGGAGGCAGAAGAGGGAATGACCCCAGTTCTGACAGCAGGGACTGGACACGGACAGCTACAGAAAGCCCAGACCTAGGTCGCCGTTCGGGCAGATGGAGGACCATGGCAGGGAAAAGCAGGCGACGATTGGGATGGCCTGGCGAGCAATGCACGTGGACAGCATAGTCGGCGAGCAGTCGATGGCGGCGAAACCGCAGCGGGGGAACCCCGGCCTCCACCAGTAGACTATCCACGGGGCTCGTACGAAAAGCGCCAGTTGCAAGCCGGACCCCACAGTGGTGTATGGGGTCTAACAACTTCAACACTGAGGGTGATGCAGACCCATAGGCCAGGCTCCCATAATCAAGCCGCGACTGCACAAGGGCTCTGTACAATCGCAGCAGCGTGTAGCGATCCGCACCCCAAGACGTGTGGCTAAGGCAGCGGAGGGCGTTGAGGTGCCGCCAGCATTTTTGCTTCAGCTGAGTAATATGAGGAACCCATGTGAGCCGGGCATCAAACACGAGTCCCAAGAAGCGGCAAGTGTCCACCACTTCAAGCAGGTGGCCGTCGAGGTAAAGTTCAGGATGAGGGTGGACCGTCCGACGCCTGCAGAAGTGCATAACCCGAGTCTTGGCAGCAGAGAACTGAAAACCATGAGTCAGAGCCCATGATGCTGCCTTGCGAACGGCGACTTGCAGCCTGCGTTCGTCGACTCCCGTAGTCGTGGAGCTAAATGAGATGCAGAAGTCGTCGGCATACAAAGAAGGAGACACCGACGACCCCACTGCTGCAGCCAGACCATTAATGGCCACTAGAAATAACGAGACGCTTAACACCGAGCCCTGCGGGACCACATTTTCCTGTATATAAGAGGAACTAGAGGTGGCACCGACTTGCACCCGGAAAGAGCGGCGCAATAAAAAGCTTTGAAGAAAAGCCGGGAGCCGACCACGAAGACCCCACCCATGCAACGTGGCGAGGATGTGATGCCTCCATGTGGTGTCATACGCCTTCCGCAGATCGAAAAATACAGCAACAAGGTGCTGACGTCGGGCAAAAGCCGTACGGACAGCAGATTCCAGCCGCACCAAATTGTCCACCGCAGACCGGCCCCGACGGAAGCCACCCTGAGATGGAGCGAGGAGACCGCGCGACTCAAGGACCCAACACAAACGCCGCCCCACCATACGTTCGAGCAATTTGCACAAAACGTTGGTGAGGGTAATGGGACGATAGCTGTCCACCGCCAGTGGGTCCGCACCGGGCTTCACGATAGGGACAATAAGACCCTCTCGCCATTGCGACGGGAACACGCCCTCGCTCCAAATGCGATTAAAGATGGTGAGGATGTGTCTCTGGCAGTCCCTGGAGAGATGCTTCAGCATCTGCGCGTGGATGCAGTCCGGTCCTGGTGCTGTATCAGGGCAATCGGCGAGGGCAGCGAGGAGTTCCCTCTCGCTGAAAGGAGCATTGTATGTTTCATAATGACGCGTGTGGAATGAGAACGGCGTCCGCTCGGCTCGCTCCTTTAGAGAGCGAAAGGCGGGGGGATAGGATGCAGTCGCAGAGCTCTGAGCAAAGTGCGCGGCTAGCCGTTCAGCAATGGCGGCAGCGTCCGTGCAGACAGCGCCGTCCAAGGAGAGCCCAGGGACACCCACAGGGGTCTGGGAGCCATAAATCCGCCGGATCCGTGACCACACGTGCGAGGACGAGACACGGGAGCCCAGGGAGGAGACGTACCTCTCCCAGCACTCCTGCTTACGCCGTGCAATAAGACGACGGGCGAAGGCACGGAGCCTCTTAAAGGCGATGAGGGTCTCCAGAGACGGGTGCCGCCTATGACGCTGGAGAGCCCGCCTACGGTCGCGAATAGCCTCAGCAATCTCCGGCGACCACCAGGGGACAGCCTTCCGCCGAGGGAGGCCAGAGGAATGGGGGATGGTAGCCTCAGCCGCTGAAATGATGGACGGGGTTAAAACACGGACCACCTCGTCAATGTCACCCTGTGGGGGAGACGCAATGGTTACAGCGGAAGTAAAAGCTGGCCAGTCAGCCCTGTGGAAAGCCCAGCGGGGCAAGCGCCCAGAAGAATGACACTGTGGCAGTGACAAATAGATGGGAAAATGGTCACTACCACACAGGTCAGGATGCACCCTCCAGTGGAGGGATGGGACAAGTCCAGGGCTGCAAATAGAGAGATCGATGGCCGAGAACGAGCCATGGGCCACACTGAAATGCGTGGGAGCACCAGTGTTTAAGAGGCTAAGGTCGAGCTGAGCCAACACATGCTCCACGGCCCGACCACGATCATCGGAGACAGTCCCACCCCATAGAGGGTTGTGGGCATTGAAATCGCCCAGCAGCAAAAAAGGTGGCGGCAGTTGTGCTATCAGAGCAGCCAGCACCATCAGGTGGAAGGTAAATACTGCAGACGGTGATAGCCTGTGGCGTTCACACCCGAACAGCGACAGCCTCTGAAGCTGTTTGTAGAGGTACAAACTCGCTGTGAAGAGAGTTAAGGACATATATGTAGACGCCACCAGACACCCTTTCATAAGTTGCCCGGTTCTTAAAATAACCCCAATAGCGACGGAGGGCGGGGGTTCGCATTGCTGGAAACCAAGTTTCCTGCAGAGCAATGCAAAGGAAAGGATGACGGCTGATAAGTTGGCGGAGCTCAGCTAAATGGTGGAAGAAACCGCTGCAGTTCCACTGGAGGATGGTATGAGCCATGGATGGGAAAGGCGTGAAGGGATTGGGGAGGCAGATCACGCCTCCGGGGCCCCTGTTGCTACGGAGGCACCACCTGGACAACAGCCATCTACTGCTTTTTTTTTTTTTTTTTTTTTTTTTTTGTGGTTTTAGGGCGCACAACTTCAATGGTCATTAGCGCCCTGACTACTCTAAGAATGCACCGCGAGGCACAAGTTGACCACAACAACTAAAAGGGAAAACACGATAAAAGACAGACTGACAGGCATAGGATTAAAAAACAGCATCATCAAATGTCCTTAGCGAGGTTTGTCAAATTGATAAAACGAAGAACACGAGCAGCTGCTCGTGGGTCATCCGCTAAAATGGCATCTAAAGTATTTGGCAGGTTAAGATCGAGGCGCAGTGTGTTAAGATCTGGACAGGACAGTAAAATGGGTCTAACCGTCAGAAAGTTCCCACATGGGCAGAACGGCGCCGGCGCAGCCGTCAGCAGATGGCGATGGCTGAACCGGCAGTGTCCAATTCTTAACCGGGCTAAAGAGACCTCCTCCCGCCGAGAAGGGCGTGAGGAGGACGTCCAAGCCACGGGAAGAGGTTTTAAGGCCCGAAGCTTGTTGTCGGTAAGTGCAGCCCAATCGGCATGCCACAGAGATAAGATGCGCCGACAAATCACCCTGCTAAAATCGGACGAAGGGACACAACAAGAAGCTGTCCGAGGCTGGAGGACCGCAGCCTTGGCCGCGGCATCTGCAGCTTCATTCCCAGGGATACCGACATGGCCAGGAACCCACATAAAGCTAACTGGAGAACCGACGTCCACCAGCTGCTGAAGAGAGCGTTGGATCCGGTGTACGAAAGGGTGAACCGGGTACGGATCACTGAGGCTCTGGATGGCGCTCAGGGAATCTGAGCAGATGACATAAGCAGAATGTCGGTGGCGGCAGATGTAAAGAACAGCCTGGTAGAGGGCAAAGAGCTCAGCTGTGAAGACCGAACAATGGCCATGGAGCCAGTATTTGAAACTTTGTGCCTCGACAATAAAGGAACACCCGACCCCGTCATTGGTCTTAGAGCCATCTGTATAAATGAAAGTCATGTCGAGGAACTTCGAACGAAGTTCCAAAAAACGGGAGTGGTAGACCGAACCGGGAGTGACCTCTTTTGGGAGCGAGCTGAGGTCAAGGTGAATGCGGACCTGAGCCTGGAGCCAAGGTGGCGTGCGGCTCTCGCCCACTCGAAAGGTTGCAGGGAGGGAAAAAGTAAGGTGTTGAAGGAGGCGACGAAAGCGAACGCCAGGGGGTAGCAGGGCAGAGACATAAAACCCGTATTGACGGTCAAGAGAGTCGTCAAAAAAGGAACGATAAGACGGATGGTCGGGCATTGACAGTAGCCGACAGGCATACCGACAAAGCAGTATATCGCGCCGGTTGGTGAGTGGCAATTCGCCAGCGTCAGCATGAAGACTCTCTACGGGACTGGTATAAAATGCTCCGATCGCAAGTCGTAAACCCCGATGTTGTATGGAGTTGAGGCGGCGTAAGATGGATGGCCGTGCAGAGGAGTATACGAAGCTCCCATAATCCAGCTTGGAGCGGACGATCGACCGATATAGACGAAGTAGGACGGTTCGACCCGCTCCCCACGACAGACCACTGAGAACACGGAGGACATTTAAGGAACGGGTACAACGGGCGGCCAAATATGACACATGTGGAGACCAGCTAAGTTTCCTGTCAAATGTAAGGCCTAAAAATTTGGTTGTCTCCACGATTGGGAGAGCAACGGGACCGAGTCTTAAGGACGGTGGGAGAAACTCTTTGTATCGCCAGAAGTTAATACAGACCGTCTTCTCGGCAGAAAAACGGAAGCCATTGGCAACACTCCAGGAGTAAAGACGGTCAAGAGAACGCTGAAGACAGCGCTCCAGGACACATGTACACTGCGCGCTGCAATAGATGGTAAAATCGTCCACGAAAAGGGAGCCTGATACATCAGCTGGGAGGCAATCCATTATTGGATTGATCGCGATGGCGAAGAGAGCGACGCTCAAAACTGAGCCCTGTGGCACCCCATTCTCCTGGCGAAAGGTGTCGGACAGGACAGAACCCACACGTACCCTGAACTGTCGATCCATTAAAAAGGAACGAATAAAAAGAGGGAGGCGACCGCGAAGGCCCCATGTATGCATGGTGCGGAGGATGCCCGCCTTCCAACAGGTGTCGTAAGCCTTCTCCAAATCAAAGAACACAGCCGCGGTCGGGCGCTTCCGCAAGAAGTTATTCATAATGAAGGTCGACAAGGTAACCAGATGGTCAACAGCAGAGCGGCGCCTACGAAATCCACATTGTACATTGGTAAGTAGGCGTCGAGACTCGAGCAGCCAAACCAATCTAGAGTTAACCATTCGCTCCATCACTTTACAGACACAGCTGGTAAGCGAGATAGGTCGATAACTGGAAGGCAAGTGCTTGTCCTTCCCCGGCTTAGGAATCGGGACAACAATAGACTCGCGCCAGCATGCGGGAACATGTCCCTCAATCCAGATGCGATTGTATGTACAAAGAAGAAAACCTTTACCCGCAGGAGAAAGGTTCTTCAGCATCTGAATATGGATAGAATCTGGCCCTGGAGCAGAGGACCGTGATCGGCCAAGTGCGTTTTCGAGTTCCCGCATGGTGAATGGGGCATTATAACTTTCACAATTCGAGGAGCGGAAGTTAAGTGGCCTAGCCTCCTCTGCCTGTTTGCGGGGGAGGAAGGCAGGGTGGTAATGAGCGGAGCTCGAAACCTCTGCGAAAAAGCGGCCGAAGGCATTGGAGACAGCCTCAGGGGCCACAAGGACGTCATTCGCGACCTTCAAGCCAGAAACTGGTGAGTGGACCTTAGTGCCAGATAGCCGGCGCAGGCTACCCCAGACAACAGAAGAAGGAGTAAAACTGTTGAAGGTGCTTGTGAAAGCAGCCCAGCTGGCTTTCTTGCTTTCTTTGATAATACGACGACACTGAGCACGTAATCGTTTATAATTGATACAATTCGCCACTGTAGGGTGGCGTTTAAAAGTGCGTAAAGCACGTCGACGAGCACGTAAAGCGTCTCTACATGCTGCGGTCCATCAGGGGACCGGTACGCGACGTGGAGAAGAAGGAGGGTGAGGGATGGAATATTCAGCAGCAGCGAGAATGACTTCCGTGAGGTGTGCGACCTGACGATCGCAGCTTGTAAAGGTTTGATCCTGAAAGGTCGCCCTGGAAGAGAAGAGCCCCCAGTCTGCCTTGGAGATGGTCCAATTAGAGAAGCACGGAGAGGGGGTATGCTGCAGGAGATGGATAACACACGGGAAGTGGTCGCTCGAATATGTATCAGAAAGTGCATACCACTCAAACCGGCGTGCAAGTTGGGGAGTACATATAGAGAGGTCTAAATGGGAATAGGTGTGAGATGTGTCCGAAAGAAAAGTAGGGGCGCCAGTATTGAGGCAGACAAGATCGAGCTGGTTGAAAAGGTCTGCTAACAAGGAGCCCCTCGGGCAGGATGCTGGAGAGCCCCAAAGGGGATGGTGGGCATTGAAGTCTCCAGTTAACAAAAATGGTGCAGGTAGCTGAGCAATAAGTTGCATCACGTCTGCCCTGGTAACGGCAGATGACGATGGAGTGTAAACGGTACAAAAGGAAAACGTAAAAGTGGGGTGAGTAATGCGGATGGCAACTGCCTGCAGGCCGGTGTGCAACGTGATGGGATCGTAGTAAATATCATCCCGGACCAGCAACATAACCCCTCCATGAGCTGGGATACCTACCACAGGGGGTAGGTCAAAACGCACAGAGGTGTAGTGTGCCAAGGCAATTTGATCGCATGGGCGTAGCTTCGTTTCCTGGAGGGCTACGACAAGCGGACGGTGCAAGCGGAGCAGCAACTTCAAGTCCTCTCGGTTGGAGCGAATGCTGCGAATATTCCAGTGAATAAGTGCCATCGTAAGAAAAGAAAGATGAGAGAAGTGGTCACCTCGAAGGCCGCTTAGGGCCTGGCTTCGAGCGAGCACTGCCGCCGCTATCAGTAGGCGGACAGTCATCGTCCATTGGGTCTATAGGGTCATCGGCCATCTCGGGAGGATGGCCGGGAGGGGGAGCTTCCTCCGCCAGTGAACGGCCAGATGTACGGCGACCAGCGGTGCGGCCAGGCGAAACGGATGACGGCCTGGGGCGGCAGCCGCTGGGTGGCGCAAGAGAAGAAATGCGCCGTGGCGGGGAAGGAGAACTGTGCTTCCTATGCGCCTTTTTGGAAGGACGTGTAGTGGAAGTACCGGTCGAAGGCTGTGAGATCGAGGTACGGAGGAAGTCTGCACGGGATGGATCCTTCTTGAAGGCCCGTGCATCTGACTTCGGTGTCTTCGTCTTAGCAGAAGCTGAAGAAGGTGCTCGTGTCTGTGGGGTGATGGGAGGAAGAGGAGACGTCGACCGCGCGATCTTAGCACTGGCCGAACGGACGACCGTGGTGCTGAAGGTCAGATCGCATGTCTGGGTTGCTACCTCCCGGGTAGCCCGAGGAGAGGCGAGGACAGTACTGTATTTCCCCGCTGGGAGCAGCGTGGGCTTCCTACTAGCCAATAGCTTGCGAGCAGCCGAGGTGGACACTTTCTCTTTGACCCGAATTTCCTGGATACAGCGTTCTTCCTTATAGACAGGACAGTCGCGGGAGGATGCTGCATGGTCACCCTGACAGTTCACACAACGAGGAGACGGAGGTGGACAGTCACCCTCATGGGCATCCCTGCCACAGGTGACACATTTAGCCGCATTGGAACAAGACTGTCGAGTGTGATTGAAACGCTGACACTGGTAGCAGCGCGTAGGTGTCGGGATATAGGGGCAAACAGAAATAACCTCGTAGCCCGTCTTGATGCGCGATGGCAGCTTAACACTATCGAAGGTCAAGAAAATTGTCCGGGTCGGTACAAGGTCATTGTTGACCTTTTTCATGACCCTATGGACAGCCGTCACGCCCTGCTCAGCGAGGAATGATTGAAGCTCCTCGTCAGTCAATCCGTCGAGGGAGCCAATATAGACCACACCACGAGACGAATTCAAAGTTCGGTGGGCCTCCACCCGGACAGGGAACGTGTACAGGAGGGTGGCCCGAAGCAGTTTTTGTGCCTGAAAGGCATTCTCAGTTTCTAGTAATAAGGTGCCGTTACGCAACCTGGTACAAGATTTGACAGATCCGGCTATGGCATCTACGCCCTTCTGAATAACGAAAGGGTTGACAGAGGAAAAATCCTTTCCGTCCTCAGTTCGAGAAACTACGAGGAACTGTGGGGCAGGCGGTAGTACTTTTGTCACTGTTGGCTGGTCACGTTTCCGTTTTTGGGTCGAAGTCGAAAGAGATGGAGTAGAATCCATTGCGGAGGAATCCCCCATGATTGCCAGCGTCTCCGATGGCGCGCTCCTTCCTTGTGGGGACCCTCTCAGAGGGCACTCCCGCCTTAGGTGAATGTTTACACCTCAGGTCACACCTCCCGAGAAACAGACGGAGGGACCAATCGGCATGGTCAGAAGGTATCAGCTCAGGCAATCCCCCCTCCCCGGGCCTGGCCTTTACCAGGGGGTACGCGCGTGCCTTACATGTCTACCCAGGGCGGGGACTTACGCGTTACCCCGTCACCGGCTACGCGTGCGAACGCGTGGGTTGGCCTTCAGGCACGCACAAGGAGGAAGGAAGAAGAGGAAAAAGAAGAGAGAGAGGGAGAAAGAGGACAGACTGTCTCAAACGCCGAGGCGGAGACCAGAGAAGGCAAGGAGAAGAAGGCAATGAGAAAGCAAGGGGAAGAAGGCAATAAGAAGGCAAGGAGAAGAAGGCAATAAGAAGGCAAGGAGAAGAAGGCAATGAGAAGGCAAGGAGAAGGCAAGGGAGAGAGTAAGGAAGACAGTGAGGTGGAGAAGAGCAAAGAAAGGAACCAACAAAAGGAAGGAAGAAACGAGAAGTGAAAAAACCAAAAGGACCACGATGATAGGTCGTGGAACCGTCCGTCTCCGGACGCAGGCGCGAACTACCCCCGTGAGGGGGATGGACTCCTTTTAGTCGCCTCTTACGACAGGCAGGAATACCGCGGGCCTATTCTAATCCCCGGACCCACAGGGGGGAGCCATCTACTGCATCCGAGGGACCGGCGAGATCCATGTCCTCAGCGGACGCCAGAATCTCCACCTCATCCTCAGACGCAGAGCTTGTAGGATGCGGTGGAACGGGTGCCACCGCAATGTCGGTAGCCTTGGGGAGTGTCTTCTTCTTCTGCTTCTCGCGCTGTGCCTTTGGTGGCGCAGGCTGGGAGGGCGCAACCGGTTCGGTCTCAGGGACAGACGACGACCGTGTGTCCCTACGACCAGGGACCGGCGGTTGTTTAAGCCACTTGCGGCTGTCGGCCTTTGTACCGGACGGAACGTGGGAAGGGAGGTCCCCAAGGGACCCCTTCCTTACGAGAGTAGCCGACGAAGTCTTACGCTTCTCCGGCTGGGAAAGGGGGACTGATGTCCCCGATGGTTGGGGGGGTGTTGCTCCTGAAGTAGATGGAGCAGGAGCAACAGGAGGTTTAGTGCCCCCCACCATCAAGGGGGCAGGTGTGGGACTTCGACTCTGAGAGCTGACTGGAGCGGATGGAAGTATAGAAGGAGCGACAGTTGCGGCATAGGAAGCTGTCATGCGCACCGGATGAAGCCGATCATAATTCTGCTTCGCCTCAGTGTACGTCAGGCGGTCGAGAGTCTTTATTTCCATGATCTTCCGCTCCTTCTGCAGAATCAGACAGTCTGGCGAGCAAGGCGGATGGTGCGCACCACAGTTCACACAGATTGGAGGCGGCTCACAGGGATGATCAGGATGGGAAGGTCGACCGCAATCGCGACAGACGAGGTCGGAAGCACAGCGTGAAGACATGTGGCCGAACTTCCAACACTTGGTTGGTTGGTTTGGGGGATTAAAGGGACCAGACTGCCATGGTCATCGGTCCCTTTTTCCAAAGACAAAGAACACCCACAGAGAATAAAAACAAGTAACAGAAGAGATCACAGACGACACAGAACAAGAGATACTGAGACAAAGACAAGACAAAACAAACTAAAACCACACAGAGTGTGACGGTGGTTGGCCGACCATAGACATAAAAAGGAAAGGCCAACCACTGAGAAACACATTAAAAAATCAGTGTAAAACCATAGGCCAAAGGCCAGAATCAACACAAATCATTAAAAGAAAACAGAAACACTCAGAGTAAATGATAAAATCCCCCTGCCCGAATAAAACGTAAAACTGAGTCAGCCATAGTGGAGTCGTCTGTTAAAAGGGCAGGGAGCGTAGCAGGCAGCGCAAATGTCTGCCTGACCACAGCTAAAAGGGGGCAGGCCAGCAAAATGTGGGCCACTGTCAAAGCTGCCCCACAGCGACATAGAGGAGGGTCCTCCCGGCGCAGTAGATAACTGTGTGTCAGCCGGGAGTGGCCAATGCGGAGCCGGCAAAGAACTACTGAGTCCCTGCGAGTGGCTCGCAGGGATGACCGCCACACAGCCGTCGTCTCCTTGACAGCACGGAGTTTATTGCGCATTGTCAGTTCCCGCCATTCAGCGTCCCATAGCGCCAAGATTTTGCAGCGGAAGACTGCCCGCAAATCAGTCTCTGGGAGGCCAACGTCCAGAGATGGCTTGCTTGTGGCCTCTTTCGCCAGGCGGTCAACATGTTCGTTACCCGGGATACCGACATGACCGGGGGTCCACACAAAGACCACAGAGCGGCCGCAACAGGCGAGAGTATGCAGAGACTCGTGGATAGCCATCACCAGACGAGAACGAGGGAAACACTGGTCGAGAGCTCGTAAACCGCTCAGGGAATCGCTACAAATAACGAAGGACTCACCTGAGCAGGAGCGGATATACTCTAGGGCACGAAGGATGGCGACCAGTTCAGCAGTGTAAACGCTGCAGCCATCCGGCAAGGAACGTTGTTCGGAATGGTCCCCTAGAGTGAGCGCATATCCGACACGACCAGCAACCATCGAACCGTCAGTGTAAACAACACCAGAGCCCTGATACGTGGCCAGGATGGAATAAAAGCGGCGGCGGAAGGCCTCAGGAGGGACTGAGTCCTTAGGGCCCTGTGCCAAGTCGAGCCGAAGGCTAGGGCGACGAACACACCATGGGGGTGTATGCAAAGTAGCCCGGAAAGGAGGTGGAACAGTGAAACCCTGGAGCCCAGAGAGAAGCTCTTTGACGCGGACCGCTATTGTACAACCAGACCGCGGCCGACGTTCTGGCATACGGACGACCGACCGCGGGAACAGGAGGCGATAGTTTGGATGCCCGGGCGAGCTTAGTACATGGGCAGCATAAGCGGCCAGCAAACGTTGGCGTCGGAACCGCAGTGGAGGTACACCTGCCTCCACTAGTACGCTGTCCACAGGGCTGGTGCGGAAAGCACCAGTGGCAAGGCGTATCCCGCTGTGGAGAATCGGGTCGAGCACCCGTAACGCAGATGGGGATGCTGAGCCATAAGCCAGGCTCCCATAATCCAGACGGGACTGGATTAACGCCTGGTAGAGCCGCAACAGTGTAGAGCGGTCGGCGCCCCAGCGGGTGTTGCTCAAGCATCTCAGAGCGTTTAGATGCCGCCAACACGTCTGTTTAAGCTGCCGGATATGAGGCAGCCAAGTCAACCGGGCATCGAAAACCACCCCCAAAAACCTGTGGGCCTCCACCACAGCAAGGAGTTCGTCGGCAAGATAAAGCCGCGGCTCAGGATGGACTGTTCGGCGCCGGCAGAAATGCATAACGCAGGTCTTGGCTGCCGAAAACTGAAACCCATGCGCTACAGCCCAAGACTGCGCCTTACGGATAGCGCCCTGTAGCTGACGTTCAACAGCTGCAATGCCTGTAGAGCTGTAATAAAGGCAGAAGTCGTCAGCATACAGGGAAGCGGAGACAGAATGTCCCACTGCCGCAGCAAGCCCGTTAATGGCTATTAAAAACAGACAGACACTTAAAACAGAGCCCTGTGGCACACCGTTCTCCTGGACGTGGGAGGAACTATACGAGGCCGCGACTTGCACGCGGAAGGTACGACACGACAGAAAATTGCGGATAAAAATCGGCAGAGGACCCCGAAGACCCCATCCATGAAGCGTAGAAAGAATGTGATGACGCCATGTCGTATCGTACGCCTTCCGCATGTCGAAAAAGACAGCGACCAGGTGCTGACGGCGGGAAAAGGCAGTACGGATGGCCGACTCCAGGCTCACCAGATTGTCGGCGGCGGAGCGGCCTTTACGGAACCCACCCTGAGATGGAGCCAGAAGGCCCCGAGACTCCAGTACCCAATGCAAGCGCCGGCTCACCATCCGTTCAAGCAACTTGCAAAGAACGTTGGTGAGGCTAATGGGACGGTAGCTGTCCACCTCCAGAGGGTTCTTTCCAGGCTTCAAAACGGGGATGACAATGCCTTCCCGCCACTGCGACGGAAACTCCCCCTCGATCCAAAGACGGTTGTAAAGATCGAGAAGGCGCCGCTGGCAGTCCACTGAAAGGTGTTTCAGCATCTGACAGTGGATGCCATCTGGCCCAGGAGCGGTATCAGGGCAAGCAGCGAGGGCACTGCGAAATTCCCACTCACTAAATGGAGCATTGTAAGATTCTGGGTGGTTGGTGCGAAACGAAAGGCTCCGACGTTCCATCCGCTCTTTAATGGAGCGGAAGGCCTGGGGGTAATTCGCAGAAGCGGAACTCATACCAAAATGCTCTGCTAAGCGATTGGCAATGACGTCGGAGTCAGTACAAACTGCTCCATTCAGTGAGAGCGCAGGGACGCTGGCAGGTGGCCGATAGCCGTAGACGCGTCGAATCTTGGCCCAGACCTGCGAGGGAGCGACATGGAGGCCAATGGTGGACACATACCGCTCCCAGCACTCCTTCTTGCCTTGGCGGATAAGGAGGCGGGCCCGCGCACGCAGCCGTTTGAAGGCGATAAGGTGGTCGAGGGAGGGGTGTCGCTTGTGACGCTGGAGCGCCCGCCGGCGATCTTTAATCGCTTCAGCGATCTCAGGCGACCACCAAGGCACAGCCTTCCGCCGAGGGGACCCACAGGAATGGGGAATGGCAGAGTCGGCGGCAGTAACGATGCCGGTGGTGACCGATTGAACCACCGCATCAATGTCATCGGTAGAGAGAGGCTCAAAAGCGGCAGTGGAGGAGAACAAGTCCCAGTCAGCCTTATTCATAGCCCATCTGCTAGGGCGCCCAGAAGAGTGGCGCTGTGGTAGTGACAAAAAGATCGGAAAATGGTCACTACCACACAGGTCGTCATGCACACTCCAGTGGACAGACGGTAAGAGGCTATGGCTACAGATTGAAAGGTCAATGGCGGAGTAGGTGCCATGCGCCACACTGAAGTGTGTGAAGGCACCATCATTTAACAGCGAGAGATCGAGCTGCGACAATAAATGCTCAATGATGGCGCCTCGACCTGTTGCCACTGACCCACCCCACAGAGGGTTATGAGCGTTGAAGTCGCCCAATAGCAAGAAAGGTGGCGGCAATTGGGCGACCAGTGCAGCCAGGACATGCTGCGAGACATCACCATCCGGTGGAATGTAAAGACTGCAGACGGTAACAGCCTGTGGCGTCCACACGCGTACAGCGACAGCCTCTAAAGGCGTCTGGAGAGGGACAGATTCGCTGTGCAGAGTGTGAAGGACATAAATGCAGACGCCACCAGACACCCTTTCATAAGCTGCTCTGTTCTTGTAATAACCCCGATAGCCACGGAGGGCGGGGGTTCGCATCGCCGGAAACCAAGTTTCCTGGAGAGCAATGCAGAAGAAAGGGCGAAGGCTGAGAAGTTGGCGGAGCTCAGCTAAATGGTGGAAGAAACCGCTGCAGTTCCACTGGAGGATGGTATTGTCCATGGCTGAGAAAGGCGTGACAGGACGGGGAAGGCAGATTACGCCGCTGGGTCACCTGCTGCCTCCAAGTGAGCACCTGCGCCAGTGCTTTCCATGGCGCCGGAGGGACTGGCGAGATCGAGGTCCTCAGCGGACGCCAGGATCTCCACCTCGTCCTCAGACGCAGAGTTTGAGGGTGGCGGTGGGACAGGTGCCACCGCAATGTCAGGTTGCTTGGGAGCCTTTTTCTTCAACGGCTTCGCACGCTGTGCCTTGGGAGGGTCTGGCTGGGAGGGCCCCACTGGGTCAGTCTCAGGGACGGACGACGACCGTGAAGCCCTATGACCAGCGACCGGTTGTTGTTTCAAAACTTTGCGGGTATCCGCTTTGACACTGGGCAAAGCCTGGGAAGGGAGGGCCCCAAGGGACCCCTTCCTGGCTGGAGTGGCCGAAGAAGCCCTACGCTTCTCCGGCTGGGAAGGGGGGACGAATGTCCCCGATGGTTGGGGTGGTGTTGCTCCTGGAGTAGATGGAGCAACAGTGGGCGAAGTGCCCCCAACAACCAAGGGGGCCGGTGCATTGAGACATGGCTGAGAGGCAGCAGTACGTGACGACACGGGAGAGGATCGGACTGCTTGTGCAGCAGCGGCATAGGTGGATATCATGGGCACGGGATGTAGCCGCTCATATTTCCGCCTTGCCTCAGTGTAGGTCAGGCGGTCCAGGGTCTTATATTCCATTATCTTCCTTTCCTTCTGGAAGATCCGACAGTCCGGTGAGCAGGGGGAATGGTGTTCTCCACAGTTAACACAAATGGGAGGCGGAGCACATGGAGTATCAGGATGTGAAGGACGTCCGCAATCCCGACACGTGATGCTGGAAGTACAGCGAGATGACATGTGCCCGAACTTCCAGCATTTAAAACACCGCATCGGAGGAGGGATATATGGTTTCACATCACAACGGTAAACCATCACCTTAACCTTTTCGGGTAAGACATCACCCTCAAAGGCCAAGATGAAGGCACCGGTGGCTACCTGATTATCCCTCGGACCCCGATGGACGCGCCGGACGAAGTGAACACCTCGTCGTTCGAGGTTGGCGCGTAATTCATCGTCGGACTGCAGAAGCAGATCCCTGTGGAATATAATACCCTGGACCATGTTGAGACTCTTATGCGGCGTGATGGTAACTGAAACATCCCCCAACTTGTCACAATTGAGCAACCTCCGTGACTGGGCAGAGGATGCCGTTTTGATGAGCACAGAACCCGAGCGCATCTTGGACAGGCCCTCCACCTCCCCGAACTTGTCCTCTAAATGCTCCACAAAAAACTGGGGCTTGGTCGACATGAAAGATTCTCCATCAACCCGCGTACACACGAGGTACCGGGGTGAATATTCTCCACTGCCTTCTTTAGCAAGTCGTTCCTCCCATGGAGTAGCTAGGGAGGGAAACGATCTCTGATCCAATTTCTTCACGTTGAGGTTAGACCTCGATCGCTTAGAGACTGCTGGTGGAGGCCCACCAGCGAGAGATGATGTACCACGCTTCATTGCGGGTCATCCGCCCTGATGCCACCTACTCCGACCAAGGGCCCTCCCCACGGGCGCCACCCAGCCACAGCAAAGGCCACCTGGCAGGATGGCCATTGCCGGGAGTCCCGATGCCCCACGGAGATGGGCATCTACTCCTTGGCATACGTGGGGAGTGAACGGCGCAGGCATCAGTAGAGCGATCCCTGTGTTGTCAGGGGGCTACAACCAAGAGGGTACATGGCGACCCCACCACAACGGACTGGCTACCGTGCTGGACCTTAGGTGCAAAAATGGCCAAGGTCGTCGTCACAGTTAAAAGAAACACTGCAGAGGGCAGCGTGGTAATCGCCCAAGAGATCGAAAACGAGCAGGACACCATGGCAACGACGAGAAAGACGGCTATAGGTCTAATTGCACGAAGGAGACAGTGCACCATGTAAGGTGCCCTTCCCCAATTGGCTCGCTCTTCGAAATAATTTAGATAGATGGAGGTCAAACCCGAGAGGGGACCATCACATAAGGCCGAAACGTTTGAGACTCCTTTTAGTCGCCTCTTACGACAGGCAGGAATACCGCGGGCCTATTCTAACCCCCGAACCCGCAGGGGGGTCCAACACTTGAAGCACCGCATCGGGGGAGGGATATACGGCTTGACATCACAACGGTACACCATCACCTTGACCTTCTCAGGTAACGTGTCACCCTCGAAGGCCAAGATGAAGGCACCGGTGGCAACTTGACGATCCCTCGGACCCCGGTGGACGCGCCGGACGAAATGAACACCTCGGCGCTCCGAGTTGGCGCGCAGCTCGTCGTCGGACTGTAAAAGCAGATCCCTGTGAAAGATAATGCCCTGGACCATGTTCAGACTCTTATGGGGCGTGATAGTGACAGAGACATCCCCCAGCTTAGTACAAGCGAGCAAGGCCCGCGACTGGGCGGAGGATGCCGTTTTTTTCAACACCGATCCGGACCGCATCTTGGACAAGCCCTCCACCTCCCCAAACTTGTCCTCTAAATGCTCTACAAAGAACTGAGGCTTCACGGACATAAAAGATTCCCCGTCAGCTCTGGTACAGACGAGATACCGGGGCGAATATCTCTCGTTCTCATTCATAGCCCTTCGTTCCTCCCATGGTGTGGCCAGGGAGGGGAACGATTTGGGGTCATACACATTAGCCTTGAATTGAGCTTTGGAACGCTTAGAGACTGCTGACGGCTGGCCGCCAGCGAGAGATGATGTACCACGCTTCATTGCAGGTCATCCGCCCTGATGCCACCTACTCCGACCAAGGGCCCTCCCCACGGGCGCCACCCAGTCACAGCAAAGGCCACCTGGCAGGATGGCCATTGCCGGGAGTCCCGATGCCCCAGGGAGATGGTCATCTACTCCTTGGCATACGTGGGGAGTGAACGGCGCAGGCATCAGCAGAGCGATCCCTGTGTTGTCAGGGGGCTACAACCAAGAGGGTACATGGCGGCCCCACCACAACGGACTGGCTACCGTGCTGGACCTTAGGTGCAAAAATGGCCAAGGTCTTCGTCGCAGTTAAAAGAAACACTGCAGAGTGCAGCGCGGTAATCGCCCAAGAGATCGAAAACGAGCGGGACACCATTGCAACGACGAGAAAGACGGCTGAAGGTCTAATTGCACGACGGATACAGTGCGCCATGTAAGGCGCCCTTCCCCAATTGGCTCGCTCTTCGGAATAATTTAGAAAGATGGAGGTCAAACCCGAGAGGGGACCATCACATAAGGCCGAAACGGTTGAGACTCCTTTTAGTCGCCTCTTACGACAGGCAGGAATACCGCGGGCCTATTCTAACCCCCGAACCCGCAGGTGGCAGCGTCCCTGCGCTCTCACTGAATGGAGCAGTTTGTACTGGCTCCGACGTCATTGCAAATCGCTTAGCAGAGCATTTTGCTATGAGTTCCGCTTCTGCGAATTACCCCCTGGCCTTCCGCTCCATTAAAGAGCGGATGGAACGTCGGAGCCTTTCGTTTCGCACCAACCACCCAGAATCTTACAATGCTCCATTTAGTGAGTGGGAATTGCGCAGTGCCCTCGCTGCTTGCCCTGATACCGCTCCTGGGCCAGATGGCATCCACTGTCAGATGCTGAAACACCTTTCAGTGGACTGCCAGCGGCGCCTTCTCGATCTTTACAACCGTCTTTGGGTCGAGGGGGAGTTTCCGTCGCAATGGCGGGAAGGCATTGTCATCCCCGTTTTAAAACCTGGAAAGAACCCTCTGGAGGTGGACAGCTACCGTCCCATTAGCCTCACCAACGTTCTTTGCAAGTTGCTTGAACGGATGGTGAGCCGGCGCTTGAATTGGGTACTGGAGTCTCGGGGCCTTCTGGCTCCATCTCAGGGTGGGTTCCGTAAAGGCCGCTCCGCTGCCGACAATCTGGTGAGCCTGGAGTCGGCCATCCGTACTGCCTTTTCCCGCCGTCAGCACCTGGTCGCTGTCTTGTTCGACATGCGGAAGGCGTACGATACGACGTGGCGTCACCACATTCTTTCTACGCTTCATGGATGGGGTCTTCGGGGTCCTCTGACGATTTTTATCCGCAATTTTCTGTCGTATCGTAAATTCCGCGTGTAAGTCGCGGCCTCGTATAGTTCCTCCCACGTCCAGGAGAACGGTGTGCCACAGGGTTCCGTTTTAAGTGTCTGTCTGTTTTTAATAGCCATTAACGGTCTTGCTGCGGCCGTGGGAAACTCTGTCTCCGTTTCCCTGTATGCTGACGACTTCTGCCTTTATTACAGCTCTCCCGGCATTGCAGCTGTTGAACGTCAGCTACAGGGCGCTATCCGTAGGGCGCAGTCTTGGGCTGTAGCGCATGGGTTTCAGTTTTCGGCAGCCAAGACCTGCGTTATGCATTTCTGCTGGCGACGTACTGTCCACCCGGAGCCGCAGCCTTCTCTTAACGGCGAACTTCTTTCGGTGGTGGAATCACACAGGTTTTTGGGGGTGGTTTTCGATGCCCGGTTGACTTGGCTGCCTCATATCCGGCAGCTCAAACAGACGTGTTGGCGGCATCTCAATGCACTGCGATGTTTGAGCCACACCCGCTGGGGAGCCGACCGCTCTACCCTGTTACGGCTCTACCAGGCGTTAATCCAGTCCCGTCTGGATTATGGGTGTCTGGCATATGGCTCAGCATCCCCGTCCGAGTTGCGGGTGCTGGACCCAATTCTCCACAGCGGGATACGCCTTGCCACTGGTGCTTTCCGCACCAGCCCTGTGGACAGCTTACTCGTGGAGGCAGGCGTCCCTCCACTGCGGTTCCGACGCCAACGTTTGCTAGCCGCTTATGCTGCCCATGTTCTAAGCTCGCCCGGGCATCCTAACTATCGTCTCCTGTTCCCGCCGTCAGTCGTCCATCTGCCGGACCGTCGGCCCCGGTCGGGTTTGACCAATCGCCATACGCGTCAAGGAGCTTCTCTCCGGGCTTGGGTTTTTCCCTGTTCCGCCTCCTTTCCAGGCGCCTCTGCGTACACCCCCGTGGTGTGTTCCTCGCCCTTGCCTTCGGCTCGACTTGGCACAGGGCTCGAAGGACTCGGTCCCTCCAGAGATCTTCCGCCGCCGCTTTTATTCCATCCTGGCCACGTATTAGGGCTCTGGCATTGTTTACACCGACGGCTCGATGGTTGCTGCGCTCACTCTAGGGGACCATTCCGAATAACGTTCCTTGCCGGCTTGCTGCTGAGCTGGTCGCCATCTTTCGAGCCCTAGAGTATATCCGCTCCTGCTCAGGTGAGTCCTTCGTCATCTGTAGCGATTCCCTGAGCAGTTTACGAGCACTTGACCAGTGTTTTCCTCGTTCCCGTCTGGTGATGGCTATCCATGAGTCCCTGCATACTCCTGCGCGTTGCGGCCGCTCTGCGGTCTTCGTGTGGACCCCAGGCCATGTTGGGATCCCCGGCAACGAGAATGTTGACCGGCTGGCGAAAGAGGCGACTAGTGCACCATCTCTGGACGTTGGCCTCCCGGAGACAGATTTGCGAGCGTTCCTACGCCGCAAAATTCTGGACCTTTGGGACACTGAATGGCGCGCCCTGCCTTCACGCAACAAACTTCGGGCCATCAAGGGGGCTACCGGTGTGTGGCGCTCCTCCTTGCGGGTCTCTCGCAAGGAGTCTGTTGTCCTCTGCCGGCTGCGCATTGGGCACACTCGGCTTACGCACGGCCACTTATTGCGCCGTGAGGACGCGCCTCTATGTCGCTGCGGCTCCGTTTTATCCGTGGTTCATGTTTTATTGGAGTGTCCGTTTTTAGCTGCGCTCAGGCAGTCGTTCGCACTGCCTGACTCGCTCCCTGCCCTTTTAACAGATGACTCGGCTATGGCTGACTTAGTTTTACGTTTTATTCGGGCAGGGGGTTTTTATTCTTTAATCTGAGTGTTTCTGTTTTTCTCTTATTGTTTTGTGTTGATTCTGGCCTTTGGCCTCCGGTTTTAAACTGATTTTTTTTTTAATGTGTTTCAAGTGGTTGGCTTTTCCTTTTTTATTTCTCTGGTCGGCCAACCACCGTCACACTCTGTGTGCTTTTAGTTCGTTTTGTCTTGTCTTTGTCTCAGTATCTCTTGTTCTGTGTCGTCTGTGATCTCTTCGGTTCCTTGTTTTTATTCTCTGTGGGTGTTCTTTGTCTTTGGAAAAAGGGACCGATGACCGTAGCAGTCTGGTCCCTTTAATCCCCCAAACCAACCAACCAACCGAACTTTAACTTCTCTCAAGCACTGAAAGATTGTGTCACAGCCTTACGTCTTACAGACGCATGGGAATTATTTCACCCCACAGCTGTTAAGTTTACATATATGACGAACTTGGCGGCCAGTAGAATTGACAGAATTTATTTATTCCGATAGTTTAATGCAGTGTGCATCTTCAATAGACACGATTCCCACCAGTTTTTCTGATCACTGTGGAGTTCGTTGTAGCATACATCTTGCTCGGCAAAAGACCTATTGGGGACGCGGGCTTTGAAAATTGAATGTCAGTCTCCTTAACGAAACAGACTTAAATGAATCCATCCAAGTGACCTGGAATATGTGCCTCAGAGCGCGACCCAGATACGTCTCCACCATTGAGTGGTGGACCAACTACGCTAAAAGGAAGCTGCGGATGACTTTGATCGACTATGGCAAGGCAAGGGCTCAACTTCGGAAAGACACTATCGAATTTTATTATACCTGTTTGCGAGAACTGTATGATCGTCCAGTTTTGTCTGCTGACCATGTCATGCAAATAAAGAAAATTAAGGCGATTTTAACCCAACTGAAACGAAGACAACTTGATGGTCTGAAGGTGAAGTCAAGATCACATTCCACTGTCGAAGATGAAACTGCCTCTTTGTATCACCTCCTCCGGCATGCAAAGAATAGAAGGAATAGTTTTATCAACACCCTGCGCGATGTGAATAACGATGTGCTCCATGAACAACGTGACATCATTAACGAAATCCATCGCTTTTTTACGAGTTTATATACTTCCCCTGACGTCAATGAACAGTCTGTGGCGACGTTACTTAACGGCACAGACTCGATAGTTACTGAGGACGAGAATAGGGCGATATTGGACATATTTTCTAGTGATGATGTTTTGAATATCGTCAAAACTTCTCCGGTAAACAAGACGCCTGGGCCGGATGGTTTACCAGTCGAATTTTACTACAGGTTTTGGAATGTTCTAGGCGATGCGTTCACCGCCGTCATCAATGAAGTCATCAACGGTATCTCCATACCCTCGGAGTTTAAAGAGGGTGTCTTTGTGATGGTACCCAAGGGGCGAGGAATGAAGGATGTACGTCGTCTGCGACCTGTATGTTTATTAAATGGAGACTACAAAATTGCTGCCCGTGCACTGAATTTGCGACTGACTCCAGTCCTACAACGTGTCATTGCAGAGTACCAAACGGCCCTTCCGCATAGAAGTTTCCTCAAAACAGTCAGTGAATATCGTGATGTGATTTCAATTTTTTCAGCAGCTCAACTTAAAGGTGCTCTCTGCTTCATTGATTTTGCGGATGCTTTTGACCGGATTGATCGTCGTTATCTTTTTAAAACAATGTCGGCCCTGAGTTTTGGGGGACGGTGCTTGCAGTCTTTGCAAAGTATGATTACTGGGATGACGGCAAAAGTACTTGTCAACGGTCAATGCACGAGAGCCATAAATATTTGTCGCGGATTCCCGCAAGGAAGACCACTCTCCATGCTGCTCTATGTCATAGCTCTGGAACTTCTTGTCTGACATTTAAATGTTCTCTTGGAAGGGATCACGATTATGTCGGTAAAGAAAGTAACCAATGTGTATGCAGATGATTTAGGAGTCATAGTTCGGAGTGACGACGATGTTCAAGCTCTTAAGACCGCCTTACACATTTATTGTGGTGCTACTGTGAATAACACGAAAAGCTCTATGCTCAGCCTGAATGGTTATGCGAACGCAGACTTAGATTGGATCACTTCCACGAACCAACATAAGTCTCTCGGTGTAACATTTTCTAGCTGCCCGCTCAAGATGGCTTCAGTTAACTGGAAGAACATGCTTACCAACATCAGAGGCTCATTAATAGAGCATCGAAATAGGGACCTCAATTTAATGCAAAGGGTACAACTGATTAACTGTGTGATCCTGTCAAAAGCGATTTACCTGGGGCAATGTCTACCTATTCCCTTGGGCATCGCCAAAAATATCACGAGGGCAGTTTGTCAGCTGTTATGGAGAGGCTGTATTTTTAAAGTGGCAGCTCGTACAGTGACCTTACCTCCGGTCGCCGGTGGCCTCGGACTCACAGATATTCGCCAAAAGACAGTGACTTTATTTATCAAGCGTACTCGAGAACATCTCCGTAAGTACCCCGACAGTATTACGACGCAACTGTTTCACCTGACTGAACCTAAGAGTTTAGATGCTCCTGTCAATGTGGCTCCGATTAATTTCAAGCAGAACCACGTCAGACTTTACTTCACTGAGATCAGTTACAAAGAGAGTATACATCTGACACCCACCCGCAGCGCCACGTCATCTGCTCCTTCTATTCCATGGCGCTGTTCAGTCAGGAATCGAATCGAGAAAAAATATCCATTCAAAGATTGGAATACTGTGTGGCAGAATATTCATAATAAAGTCTTAACAATGTCAGTACGGTCGACATGGTATCAAGTGGTTAACGATATCATCGCGAACAATGAGAGGCTACATGCTATAGGACTTCATGATACTCCCTTGTGTCGCCGTTGTGGATATGTTGATACGACAGTTCACAGGTTTACTTGCCAAGGATACAATACCATATGGAACCACATTAAGGAACAGGTCGCATTCTTCAGGCGCAATGATGGTAGATTCATCACCACCACCGAACTATCGGCCCCGGACATGATGTATTTTCCGCGTCAGAAAAATAATACCACACTGTGGCTATACGGCAATTTTGTTCACTTTGTCATCCACAAAACGACCACAGACACCATTGAAGACTACAACTGCTACATCGCGGAGGAATATTACAAGCTACGCGCCCAACGGAACCACAACAAGCACTTTGGAAATATGCTACAAATACTCTTTCAAAAGGAAGGTATTGGATGATGTATTGAATGATATACTGTGACTATAACCTGAGATCAGTGTCATGTATTGTGTGTGTCCCTAAGAAGTCTACGTTTCTCAGTTTTCCAATTAATTTTTCTTTCTTTATCCACAATTTTCAACAGATCAAGTACACTCATTTTGAAAAACCATCCAACGTTACAGAATAAGTTCATTTGGATGGAGAAATTTACTTATCTCACTACGTTTGGTATGGATTCCCTTATGTGCGAAGGAGCATTTCATTTGATTTTGGCAATGAAGCTCGCCGAAGAAGGCGCATGAAGGAGAGCGAATGGAACGGCTAGAAGGGGAGATGGGAGGCCCTAAAAAGTCAGAGCATTCGACTGCAGATCGAGAGGTCCCCAGTTCAATCCCGGGTGCCCCCTTCATTTTTCAGTATCTCGAAAAAACAAATGACGATTGTCGCGGTGAGTTGCAAATACATGTTTGAGATGCACTCCGCACGCCATACCGAAGGCTTTGGAGCAACATTTCAATGGGGGGGATCGCAGCCCAGGGTCTTGCAGGTCATCGTCCTCCCGCCATGAGGTCCAACTGTACGAAATCCACTTGCTGGTGGTGGTGGTTGTTGGGAAGTTTAAGGGGGACTCAACAGCTAAGGTCATCAGTCCCCCATTCCAAAAACAGGCGAGACATAAAGTCGCGGAGCAGATAAAACCCCAAGGGGAAGGAGACTCTCCCCTCCCCCCCCCCCCCCCAGGCACTAAAGAACACAAATTAGGCGACGAACACTACAGAAAAGAAGAGTACAGATTAACACCAGACAAAAAGAAACAGAAGAAAAGAAGATGGCCGGAGACTGGTTGACTGAACACAAGAACAAAAAAAAAAAAAAAAAAAAAAAAAAAGGGAAAGAGTCAACCATCTGACGACACACCAAAACAGCAACAAATATTGAGAGACGTGAGCACAAAAGACACAGAAAAGGAAAGGTGCAGGACCCCCCTAAATGGAACCATAAAAAGGACTAGCACGGATAAAATGCAAAACATTCTCAGCCATGGAGGCATCGTCCCATAAAATCAAAGGCAAAGTGCCCGGGAGATTAAAAGACTGCCGGAGGGTGCACAGTTGGGGACACTCCAACAAAATGTGGGCGACCGTCAGCCGCGACACACACCGACACAGGGGGGGGATCCTCCTGACGCAAAAGATGACCATGCGTCAGGTAGGTATGGCCGATGTGCAGCCCAAACAGGATGACAGAGTCCCTGTGAGAAGCCTGCAGGGAGGAGCGCCACACATCAGTCGTCTCCTTGACAGCCCGCAGTTTATTTGGGGATGTCATGCCACGCCACTCAGCAGTCCACATCCCAAGTACCTTACGGCGCAACACCAGCTGCTGATCGCGAGCTGTGAGGCCGATCTCCAAAGCTGGGGCGTCGATCGCCCCTTTAGCCAGCCTGTCAACACGTTCGTTCCCTGGGATGCCAACGTGACCTGGCGTCCAAACAAAGACCACCGAACGACCAGAACGGGTAATGGCGGAAACAGACTCCTGAATAGAGGACACCAGAGGAGAAGAGGTATAGCAGCGGTCGATAGCCTGGAGGCTGCTCAGAGAGTCACTGCAGATGACGATGGACGTACCTGAGCAGGAACGCATATGCTCAAGAGCGCGCAATATGGCCACCAGCTCTGCAGTAAAAATATTGCAGCCAGCCGGCAAGGAGCGTTGCTCAACATGGGCAGCATGAGCAAAAGCGTAGGCAGTGTGACCAGCAACCAGGGAACCATCAGTGAAGAAAGTCTCACAACCCGAAAATGAGGCGAGGAGCGCAAGAAAACGGCGACAGAGGGCCACAGGCGGAACCGAGGCCTTGGGTCCCTGTGCCAAATCCAGACGGACAGACGGCCGGGACAAACACCAGGGAGGCGTAGGTGCACGGACCCAGAAGGGAGGCAGATGAGGGAATGACCCCAGTTCCGACAGCAGGGACCGGATGCGGACAGCTACGGAAAGACCAGACCTAGGTCGCCGTTCGGGCAGATGGAGGACCATGGCAGGGAAAAGCAGGCGATGATTGGGATGGCCTGGCGAGCAATGCACGTGGACAGCATAGTCGGCGAGCAGTCGATGGCGGCGAATCCGCAGCGGTGGAACCCCGGCCTCCACCAGTAGACTATCCACGGGGCTGGTGCGAAAAGCGCCAGTTGCAAGCCAAACCCCACAGTGGTGTATGGGGTCTAACAACTTCAACACTGAGGGTGACGCAGACCCATAGGCCAGGCTCCCATAATCAAGCCTGGACTGCACAAGGGCTCTGTACAATCGCAGCAGTGTGCAGCGATCTGCACCCCAAGACGTGTGGCTAAGGCAGCGGAGGGCGTTGAGGTGCCGCCAGCATTTTTGCTTCAGCTGAGTAACATGAGGAACCCATGTGAGCCGGGCATCAAACACGAGTCCCAAGAAGCGGCAAGTGTCCACCACTTCAAGCAGGTGGCCGTCGAGGTAAAGTTCAGGATGAGGGTGGACCGTCCGACGCCTGCAGAAGTGCATAACTCGAGTCTTAGCAGCAGAGAACTGAAAACCATGGGACAGAGCCCATGATGCTGCCTTGCGAACGGCGACTTGCAGCCTGCGTTCGGCGACTCCCGTAGTCGTGGAGCTAAATGAGATGCAGAAGTCGTCGGCATACAAAGAAGGAGACACCGACGACCCGACTGCCGCAGCCAGACCATTAATGGCCACTAAAAATAAGGAGACGCTCAACACCAAGCCCTGCGGGACCCCATTTTCCTGTATATAAGAGGAACTAGAGGTGGCACCGACTTGCACCTGGAAAGAGCGGCGCAATAAAAAGCTTTGAAGAAAAGCCGGGAGCCGACCACGAAGACCCCACCCATGCAACGTGGCGTGGATGTGATGCCTCCATGTGGTGTCATACGCCTTCCGCAGGTCGAAAAATACAGCAACGAGATGCTGACGCCGGGCAAAGGCCGTACGGACAGCAGATTCCAGCCGCACCAAATTGTCTGCTGCAGATCAGCCCCGGCGGAAGCCACCCTGGGATGGAGCGAGGAGACTGCACGACTCAAGGACCCAACACAAACGCCGCCCCACCATATGTTCGAGCAACTTGCTCAAAACGTTGGTGAGGGTAATGGGACGATAGCTGTCCACCGCCAGTGGGTCCGCACTGGGCTTCAAGATGGGGACAATAAGACCCTCTCGCCATTGCGACGGGAACACGCCCTCGCTCCAGATGCGGTTAAAGATGGTGAGGATGTGTCTCTGGCAGTCCCTGGAGAGATGCTTCAGCATCTGTGCGTGGATGCAGTCTGGGCCTGGTGCTGTATCAGGGCAATCGGCGAGGGCAGCGAGGAATTCCCTCTCGCTGAAAGGAGCATTGTATTCTTCAGAACGACGCATGCGGAACTATAACGGCGTCTGCTCCACACGCTCCTCAAGAGAGCGAAAGGCGGGGGGATAAGTTGCTGTCGCAGAGCTCTTAGCGAAGTGCGCAGCAAGGTGTTCAGCAACGGCGGCAGCGTCCGTGCAGACAGCGCCGTCCAAAGAGATCCCACGGACACCCGTAGGGGTCTGGTGTCCATAAATCCGCCGTATCCGGGACCACACGAGCGAGGGGGAGACACGGGAGCCCAAGGATGAGACATACCGCTCCCAGCACTCCTGTTTGTTGGTTGTTGGTTGTTGTTGGATGTTTAAGGGGGACTAAACAGCGAAGGTCATCAGTCCCCCATTCCAAAATCAGGCGAGCCGGAAATCGACGACGCAGATAAAAACCAAAGGGGGAGGAGACGTCCCCCCAGGCGCTAAAAGCACACAAATCCAGCAACAAACACTACAGACAAGAACAGGACATAGGAACACCAGACAGAAAGAAACAGAAAGAAACAGAAGAAAGGAAGATGGCCGGAGACTGGTTGACTGACCACGAGATCAAAAATGGGAAAGAGTCAACCAGCTCACGGCACACCAGAACAGCAACAGACACAAGGACAAGAGACACAGAAAGGGAAAGGCGCAGGACCTCCCTAAATCGAACCATAAAACGGACTACCACGGATAAAATTTAAAACGGTATCAGCCATGGAGGCATCGTCGGATAAAACCAAAGCCAAAGTGCCCGGAAGATTAAAAGATTGCCGGAGTGTGCGCAGTCGAGGACACTCCAGCAAAATGTGGCCGACCGTCAGCCGGGACCCACACCGACACAAGGGGGGATCCTCCTGACGCAACAGATGGCCGTGCGTCAGGTAGGTATGGCCGATGCGCAGCCGACATAGGACTACCGAGTCCCTGCGAGAAGCCCGCAGGGAGGAACGCCACACATCGGTCGTCCCCTTGACAGCCCGTAGTTTATTCCGGGCTGTCATGCCACGCCACTCAGCAGCCCACATCCCAAGTACCTTACGGCGCAACACCAGCTGCTGGTTGCGAGCCGTAAGGCCGATATCCAAAGCTGGGGCGTCTATCGCCCCTTTGGCCAGCCTGTCTACACGTTCGTTCCCTGGGATGCCAACATGACCGGGCGTCCAAACCAGGACCACTGAACCACCAGAACGGGCAATGGCGGAAACAGCCTCCTGAATGGAGGACACCAGAGGAGAGGAGGGATAGCAGCGGTCGATGGCCTGAAGGCTGCTCAGGGAGTCACTGCAGATGACAACGGACCTACCTGAGCAGAAACGCATGTGCTCAAGAGCGCGCAAGATGGCCACCAGCTCTGCAGTAAAAATACTGCAGCCAGCCGGCAAGGAGCGTTGCTCAACATGGTCAGAGTGAGCAAAGGCGTAGGCAGTGCGACCATCAACCAGGGAACCATCAGTGTAGACAGTCTCACAGTCCGAAAATGAGGCGAGGAGAGCAAGAAATCGGCGACGGAGGGCCACAGGCGGAACCGAGTCCTTGGGTCCCTGTGCCAAGTCCAGACGGACGGACGGCCGGGACAAACACCAGGGAGGCGTAGGTGCATGGACCCAGAAGGGAGGCGGAAGAGGGAATGAACCCAAGTCCGACAGCAGGGACTGAACTCGGACAGCGACGGAAAGCCCAGACCTAGGTCGCCGTTCGGGCAGATGGAGGACCATGGCAGGGAAAAGCAGGCGACGATTGGGATGGCCTGGCGAGCAATGCACGTGGACAGCATAGTCGGCGAGCAGTCGATGGCGGCGAAACCGCAGCGGGGGAACCCCGGCCTCCACCAGTAAACTATCCACGGGGCTCGTACGAAAAGCGCCAGTTGCAAGCCGGACCCCACAGTGGTGTATGGGGTCTAACAACTTCAACACGGAGGGTGACGCAGACCCATAGGCCAGGCTCCCATAATCAAGCCGGGACTGCACAAGGGCTCTGTACAATTGCAGTAGCGTGCAGCGATCTGCGCCCCAAGACGTGTGGCTAAGGCAGCGGAGGGCGTTGAGGTGCCGCCAGCATTTTTGCTTCAGCTGAGTAACATGAGGAACCCATGTGAGCCGGGCATCAAACACGAGTCCCAAGAAGCGGCAAGTGTCCACCACGTCAAGCAGGTGGCCGTCGAGGTAAAGTTCAGGATGAGGGTGGACCGTCCGACGCCTGCAGAAGTGCATAACCCGAGTCTTGGCAGCAGAGAACTGAAAACCATGAGCCAGAGCCCATGATGCTGCCTTGCGAACGGCGACTTGCAACCTGCGTTCGGCGACTCCCGTAGTCGTGGAGCTAAATGAGATGCAGAAGTCGTCGGCATACAAAGAAGGAGACACCGACGACCCCACTGCTGCAGCCAGACCATTAATGGCCACTAGAAATAACGAGACGCTCAACACCGAGCCCTGCGGGACCCCATTTTCCTGTATATAAGAGGAACTAGAGGTGGCACCGACTTGCACCCGGAAAGAGCGGCGCAATAAAAAGCTTTGAAGAAAAGCCGGGAGCCGACCACGAAGACCCCACCCATGCAACGTGGCGAGGATGTGATGCCTCCATGTGGTGTCATACGCCTTCCGCAGATCGAAAAATACAGCAACAAGGTGCTGACGTCGGGCAAAAGCCGTACGGACAGCAGATTCCAGCCGCACCAAATTGTCCACCGCAGACCGGCCCCGACGGAAGCCACCCTGGGATGGAGCGAGGAGACCGCGCGACTCAAGGACCCAACACAAACGCCGCCCCACCATACGTTCGAGCAATTTGCACAAAACGTTGGTGAGGGTAATGGGACGATAGCTGTCCACCGCCAGTGGGTCCGCACCGGGCTTCACGATGGGGACAATAAGACCCTCTCGCCATTGCGACGGGAACACGCCCTCGTTCCAAATGCGGTTAAAGATGGCGAGGATGTGTGTCTGGCAGTCCCTGGAGAGATGCTTCAGCATCTGCGCATGGATGCAGTCCGGTCCTGGTGCTGTATCAGGGCAATCGGCGAGGGCAGCGAGGAGTTCCCTCTCGCTGAAAGGAGCATTGTATGTTTCATAATGACGCGTGTGGAATGAGAACGGCGTCCGCTCGGCTCGCTCCTTTAGAGAGCGAAAGGCGGGGGGATAGGATGCAGTCGCAGAGCTCTGAGCAAAGTGCGCGGCTAGCCGTTCAGCAATGGCGGCAGCGTCCGTGCAGACAGCGCCGTCCAAGGAGAGCCCAGGGACACCCACAGGGGTCTGGGAGCCATAAATCCGCCGGATACGGGACCACACGTGCGAGGACGAGACACGGGAGCCCAGGGAGGAGACGTACCTCTCCCAGCACTCCTGCTTACGCCGTGCAATAAGTCGACGGGCGAAGGCACGGAGCCTCTTAAAGGCGATGAGGGTCTCCAGAGACGGGTGCCGCCTATGACGCTGGAGAGCCCGCCTACGGTCGCGAATAGCCTCAGCAATCTCCGGCGACCACCAGGGGACAGCCTTCCGCCGAGGGAGGCCAGAGGAACGGGGGATGGTAGCCTCGGCCGCTGAAACGATGGACGTGGTTAAAACACGGACCACCTCGTCAACGTCACCCTGTGGGGGAGACGCAATGGTTACAGCGGAAGTAAAAGCTGGCCAGTCAGCCCTGTGGAAAGCCCAGCGGGGCAAGCGCCCAGAAGAATGACACTGTGGCAGTGACAAATAGATGGGAAAATGGTCACTACCACACAGGTCAGGATGCACTCTCCAGTGGAGGGATGGGACAAGTCCAGGGCTGCAAATAGAGAGATCGATGGCCGAGAACGAGCCATGGGCCACACTGAAATGCGTGGGAGCACCGGTGTTTAAGAGCCTAAGGTCGAGCTGAGCCAACACATGCTCCACGGCCCGACCACGATCATCGGAGACAGTCCCACCCCATAGAGGGTTGTGGGCATTGAAATCGCCCAGCAGCAAAAAAGGTGGCGGCAGGTGTGCTATCAGAGCAGCCAGGACATGCTGCGCGACAGTACCATCAGGTGGAAGGTAAATACTGCAGACGGTGATAGCCTGTGGCGTCCACACCCGAACAGCGACAGCCTCTAAAGCTGTTTGTAGAGGTACAAACTCGCTGTGAAGAGAGTTCAGGACATATATGCAGACGCCACCAGACACCCTTTCGTAAGTTGCCCGGTTCTTAAAATAACCCCGATAGCCACGGAGGGCGGGGGTTCGCATTGCTGGAAACCAAGTTTCCTGCAGAGCAATGCAAAGGAAAGGATGACGGCTGATAAGTTGGCGGAGCTCAGCTAGATGGTGGAAGAAACCGCTGCAGTTCCACTGGAGGATGTTATTAGCCATGGATGGGAAAGGCGTGAAGGGACTGGGGAGGCAGACTACGCCTCCGGGACCCCTGCTGCTACAGAGTCACCACCTGGAAAACAGCCATCTACTGCATCCGAGGGACTGGCGAGATCAATGTCCTCAGCGGACGCCAGAATCTCCACCTCATCCTCAGACGCAGAGCTTGTAGGAAGCGGTGGAATGGGTGCCACCGCAATGTCGGTAGCCTTGGGGAGTTTCTTCTTCTGCTGCTTCTCGCGCCGTGCCTTTGGTGGCGCAGGCTGGGAGGGCGCAACTGGGGCGGTCTCAGGGACAGACGATGACCGTGTGTCCCGACGACCAGGGACTGGCGGTTGTTTGAGCCACTTGCGGCCGTCGGCTTTGGAACCGGTCGGAGCGTGCGAAGGAAGGTCCCCAAGGGACCCCTTCCTTACGAGAGGAGCCGAAGAAGTCTTACGCTTCTCCGGCTGGGAAGGGGGGACTGATGTCCCCGATGGTTGGGGGGGTGTTGCTCCTGAAGTAGACGGAGCAGGAGCAACAGGAGGTTTAGTGCCCCCCACCATCAAGGGGGCAGGTGTGGGACTTCGACTCTGGGAGCTGACTGGTGCAGATGGAATTGTAGAAGGAGTGACAGTTGCGGCATATGAAGCTGTCATGCGCACCGGATGAAGTCGATCATATTTTCGCTTCGCCTCAGTGTACGTCAGGCGATCGAGAGTCTTTATTTCCATGATCTTCCGCTCCTTCTGCAGAATCGGACAGTCTGGCGAGCAAGGCGGATGGTGCGCACCACAGTTCACACAGATTGGAGGCGGCGCACAGGGATGATCTGGATGGGAAGGTCGACCGCAATCGCGACAGACGAGGTCGGACGCACAGCGGGAAGACATGTGGCCGAACTTCCAACACTTGAAGCATCGCATCGGGGGAGGGATATACGGCTTGACATCACAACGGTACACCATCACCTTGACCTTCTCAGGTAACGTGTCACCCTCGAAGGCCAAGATGAAGGCACCGGTGGCAACTTGACGATCCCTCGGACCCCGGTGGACGCGCCGGACGAAATGGACACCTCGGCGCTCCAAGTTGGCGCGCAGCTCGTCGTCGGACTGTAAAAGCAGATCCCTGTGAAAGATAATGCCCTGGACCATGTTCAGACTCTTATGGGGCGTGATAGTGACAGAGACATCCCCCAGCTTAGTACAAGCGAGCAAGGCCCGCGACTGGGCGGAGGATGCCGTTTTTATCAACACCGATCCGGACCGCATCTTGGACAAGCCCTCCACCTCCCCAAACTTGTCCTCTAAATGCTCGACAAAGAACTGAGGCTTCACGGACATAAAAGATTCCCCGTCAGATCTGGTACAGACGAGATATCTGGGCGAGTATCTTTCGCTCTCATTCATAGCCCTTCGTTCCTCCCATGGTGTGGCCAGGGAGGGGAACGATTTGGGGTCATACACGTTAGCCTTGAATTGAGCTTTGGAACGCTTAGAGACTGCTGACGGCTGGCCGCCAGCAAGAGAAGATGTACCACGCTTCATTGCGGGTCATCCGCCCTGATGCCACCTACTCCGACCAAGGGCCCTCCCCACGGGCGCCACCCAGCCACAGCAAAGGCCACCTGGCAGGATGGCCATTGCCGGGAGTCCTGATGCCCCAGGGAGATGGGCATCTACTCCTTGGCATACGTGGGGAGTGAACGGCGCAGGCATCAGTAGAGCGATCCCTGTGTTGTCAGGGGGCTACAACCAAGAGGGTACATGGCGACCCCACCACAACGGACTGGCTACCGTGCTGGATCTTAGGTGCAAAAATGGCCAAGGTCGTCGTCACAGTTAAAAGAAACACTGCAGAGTGCAGCGTGGAAATCGCCCAAGAGATCGAAAACGAGCGGGACACCATTGCAACGACGAGAAAGACGGCTATAGGTCTAATTGCACGAAGGATACAGTGCACCATGTAAGGTGCCCTTCCCCAATTGGCTCGCTCTTCGGAAGAATTTAGATAGATGGAGGTCAAACCCGAGAGGGGACCATCACATAAGGCCGAAACGTTTGAGACTCCTTTTAGTCGCCTCTTACGACAGGCAGGACTACCGCGGGCCTATTCTTACCCCCGAACCCACAGGGGGGGCACTCCTGTTTACGCCGTGCAATAAGACGACGGGCGAAGGCATGGAGCCTCTTAAAGGCGATGAGGGTCTTGAGAGACGGGTGCGCCTATGCCGCTGGAGAACCCGCCTACGGTCGCGAATAGCCTCAGCAATCTCCGGCGACCACCGCGGTACAGCCTTCCTCCGAGGGAGACCAGAAGAGCGGGGGATGGCAGCCTCGGCCGCAGAAATGATTGACGTGGTCAAGACACGGACCACCTCGTCAATCTCACCCTGTGGGGGAGACTCAATGGTTGCAGCGGAAGTAAAAGCTGGCCAGTCAGCCCTGTTGAGAGCCCAGCGGGGCAGACGCCCAGAAGAATTACACTGGGGCAGTGACAAATAGATGGGAAAATGGTCACCACCACACAGGTCAGGATGCACTCTCCAGTGGAGGGATGGGGTAAATCCGGGGCTGCAAAGAGAGAGATCGATGGCCGAGAACGAGCCATGGGCCACACTGAAATGCGTGGGAGCACCAGTATTCAAGAGGCTTAGGTCGAGCTGAGCCAACACATGCTCCACGGCACGACCGCAGTCATCGGAGACAGTCCCACCCCATAGAGGGTTGTGGGCATTGAAATCGCCCAGAAGCAGCAATGGTGGCGGGAGTTGAGCCAGCAGCGCAGCCAAGACATGTTGGGGGAGCTCCCCATCCGGAGGAATGTAAACAGAGCAAACAGTAATAGCCGGCGAGGGCTCAACCCTGACAGCGACTGCCTCTAAAGGCATCAGAAGGGGTACGGGTGAGCTACAGACAGAGTGGTGAACAAAGAGGCAAACTCCACCTGACGCTCGTTGGCAGGCAGTGGGGTTCTTATAGTAGCCTTGATAACCGCGAAGGGCGGGGGGTCCGCATTGCTGGAAACCAAGTTTCCTGCAGAGCAATGCAGAGAACAGGGGAAACACTCAGCAGCATCTGGAGCTCAGGCAGGTGGCGGAAATAACCGCCGCAATTCCACTGGAGAATTTAAGCAGTAAGGGACTGAGAGGTCGTGAAGGCGACTAAGAGGCAGACGGCGCCTCAGAGCCAACTGCCGCCACTGGGGGAGAGTCAGCCGTGTCCATAGGAAAGGCCCCCGAGGGTTCCGTGAGGGCGAGATCTGCGGCAGAGGCGAGGATCTCCACCTCATCCCAGGAGCCAGAACTATTTATAGCAGGCGGTGCTGAAACCGTTCCTTCTTCTCGCGTCTGTCCTTAGGGTTAGAGGGCTGGGAGAGCTTCTTCAAAGGAGCGTCGGAAGCTGACGACGACGCAGAAGCCCTACGACCAGCAGGTAGCGGAACCTTCAGCCACTGGCTGACATCCGGCTGGGTAGGAGAAGAAACGGAGGAAGGGTAAGCCTCGAGGGACCCCATCCGTGAGAGAGGAACTGGCAGAGGCAACGCCTGCGGAGAAATAGTGGGAGGGATCGAGCCCCCCGATTTTGGAGGAGATGTCACTCCCAAAGTAAGCGTGGGGGGAGCGACAGAAGAGGGTTTGCCCCCAACTGCTAAGGGGGCAACAGAGGAAGGCGTGCCCCCAGACATGAAGGGGGCAGACAGAGATGCACGGCCCCGAGGGCCCACTGAAGGCGGCACAGATGAGGCGAAAACCGTCGCTCGCGTGGGCGATGATAACGTGGCTGCAGCATAAGATGTTCGAATGGAAGCAGGATACAACGTTTCATATTTCTGTTTTGCCTCTCGATAAGTAAGCTGGTCCAGGGTCTTAAATTCCATTATCTTCCGCTCCTTATGAGGAACGGGGCAATCCGGCGAGCATGGAGAGTGGTGCTCCCCACAGTTGACACATACAGGCGGAGGCGCACATGGAGAATCGAGATGAGAGGGGCGTCCGCAATCTCGACATGTAGCGCTGGATGGGCAACGGGAGGACATACGCCCAAACTTCCAGCACTGGAAGCACAGCATCGGGTGAGGGAGGTATGGCTTGACGTCACAATGGTAAACCATTACCTTGACCTTCTCGGGCAAGACATCACCCTCGAAGGCCAAGATAAAGGCACCGGTGGCCACCCTGTTTGTCTTGGGTCCTCTATGTACACGACGGACAAAATGTACACCACGTCGTTCCAAGTCGGCTCTCAGCTCGTCATCGGATTGTAACAAGAGGTCACGATGGTAAATAATTCCCTGGACCATATTTAAGCTACTGTGGGGAGTGACGGTAACAGGGACGTCACCCAGCTTATCACACAAGAGCAACGCTCGTGACTAGGCTGGGGAGGACGTCTTGAGGAGGATGGACCCATTCCTCATTTTAGACAACCCCGCCACTTCCCCAAACTTATCCTCCAGGTGTTCCACAAAAAACAGGCTTTGTCGTAAGAAAGGAGTCACCTTCAGTCCTGCTGCAGACGAGGTATTGCGGTACGTAAGGCTCCCACTTGGCACTAGATCTGCGTCCCTCCCATGGCGCAGCCAACGAGGGGAATGACTGAGGGTCATATTGCGCAGCATCAAACTCAACTCTGCCTCGCTTAGAGACGCTGGTGGCCGGGCGACCACCAGCTTGGTGTGATTTATTGCGCTTCATTGCGCCACATCCGCCCAGATGCCACCTACTCCGAACGAGGGCTCTCCCCAAGGGCGCCACCCAGCCAAATCAACGGGTACCTGGCCGATATCCCGTTGCCCGGAGTCCCCATGCCCCAGACAAGATGGGCACATACTCCTTGGCATGCATGGGCATGCTCCTTGGCATACTCCTTGGCATGCAGCTCTGGCATCTGTAGTGCGATCCCTGCGTGGTCAGGGGGCTACCACCAAGAGGGTACATGACGACCTCACCACAACGGACTGGCTACCGTACTGGATTTTAGGTGTTGAAAGGGTCCACAGCTGTCGTGGGCGCTAAGAAGGGGATTGCGCACAAGAAGAGAAGGAGGAATCCCAGAAGACGTTGGATGTAAATCCTGCCACACAACAATAGGTAACATGCAAGATGGTGGTGCATGATGGACCAATAGAAAAACACCATGTAAGGCGTCCTTCCCCAAATGGCACGCACTAACAACGGAAATTTGAAAAAAGGAGGTCAAACCCAGGAGGGGACCATCACAGAAGGCCGAAACGTTTGAGACTCCTTTTAGTCGCCTCTTACGACAGGCGGGAATACCGCGGGCCTATTCTTACCCCCGAACCCGCAGGGGGCAAATCACGTCGGGGTCACAATGAAATTTTCGCTTACGAAAGCCATAGGCGAGTATGTCAGTTTAATCAGATACTAAACGATTACAGAGAACGGACGAACAGAACTTGCTTGAGAAAAGCTACTAGTGCAATTTTCGCATTCTAACATTAAGGTGAAGGCGCCGACTCGCACTTTCTCCAGGCGCGAAGTGTCTAGTATCTTTGATATTTATATCGTTTAACGCTAATATATAACTGAGAGATAATGATTACGCAATATTGTGCTCGATTAGACGTCTTTAGCCAGGCAGAGTATAACATTTTTCCTTAAGTTATGGGAATAGATAGATCGTGAAAGGTGGTATAGCTCAATCGTAGAGCATTCGACTGCAGATCGAAAGGTCCCCGGTTCATTCCCGGGTGCCCCTTTCATTTTTCAGTATCTCGAAAAAACAGATGACGATTGTCGCGGTGAGTTGCAAATTCATGTTTGAGATGCACTCCGCACGCCATACCGAAGGCTTTGGAGCAACATTTCAATGGGGGGGATCGCAGCCCAGGGTCTTGCAGGTCATCGTCCTCCCGCCATGAGGTCGAACTGTACGAAATCCACTTGCTTGGGGGACAAACCTTGTACACTGAATTTTATAGAATATGGTGATAGGCAAAAGTTTTCATGTACTGCTGCACGGAGAAACAAAAATTGGAGGAGCTGGGATTTGAACCCAGGACTTCCTGCATGCGAAGCAGACACTCTACCACTGAGTTACACCCCCGCCAGAGCAAGTACATCTGAGACGAGTGTCTCGTGGACACTACTGTCATTATTTCTTAGGTCTGAACGGTACAGTAAGTGATCGAGCAACCTATTCATGACAAGACGTAAGCAGCGTCGACTCCGTGGCGCAACGGTAGCGCGTCTGACTCCAGATCAGAAGGTTGCGTGTTCAAATCACGTCGGGGTCACAATTAAACTTTCGTTTACGAAAGCCATAGGCGAGTATGTCAGTTTAATCAGATACCAACTTGCTTGAAAAAAGCTACTAGTGCAATTTTCGCATTCTGGCATTAAGGTGAAGGCGCCGACTCGCACTTTCTCCAGACGCCAAATGTCTAGTATTTTTGATATTTATATCGTTTAACGCTAATATATAACTGAGAGATAATGATTACGCAATATTTTGCTCGATTAGACGTCTTTAGCCAGGCAGAGTATAATGTTTTTCCTTAAGTTATGGGGACAGAAAGATCGTGAAAGGGGGTATAGCTCAGTGTCGGCCTTCAGCGGCCCTGGCGAGCAGACGCGCGGCGTGTTTGCGTCCTCACTGCTGCTGGCTGAGTACTGTTTACTGGTGAGTAGACGCTGTTCTAGCGGCCACAATAACGTGTTATTGTGTGACAATGTTTAGAACCGGAACATGAACGACATAACGCGCAGAGACACGTTGAAATTTGTATTCGATCACAACTATGCACTACCGAAGTCTTTTGAGATAGAATTATGGACTGAGGAAACTCTGAAACGATCCTTTGACGATATTATCGGCGTACACCTGTCGATCGTTAGTAGCGTTGTGCTTGGTTGGTTGGTTGGTTGGTTTGAAGTTTAAAGGGACCAAACTGCATAGGTCACCGGTCCCTTGGTACATAAACATACAGAGCACGGTGAAACCATCCATTAGTCATTCGAAGCACAAGGGAAAAATTCCAGGGGAAGAAAATCCCCATGGTCAATAATAAAGCAGCATGGAAAACGGAGCACAGCAACAAAAACAACATAGAGAAGAAAGGCAGAAAGAATTAAACTGTACAGCAGAGGACTGTGGCTGGCTGATCACGAAAATAATAGGATGAGCCAGCCACTCTGCAACACGTTAAAACCTCCAGCCTAAAAGATTAGGGTGGAGTCGAATTATAACACAAAACTAAGTAAAATATACAGCACAAAGGAGCGTGACGCAATAAAATTAGAGGGACCTATAAAAGCCACTTGCTCGAATAAAACTTAAAACACGATCTGCCATAGAGACATTGTCACCTAAAAGAGATGATAAATCATCCAGGTGATGAAAAGTTCGCCTGAGGGCGGTTAAAAGAGGACATTCCAACAATATATAGGCCACGGTCATTTTTGCACCACAGCGACAATGAGGGGGGTCCTCTCGACGCAACAGATGACCATGCGTCAGCCGAGAGTGACCAATGCGGGGCCTACACAGAACAACAGAATCCCTGTGAGTGGCCCGCATGGAAGAACCCCACACAGTCGTGGTCTCCTTAACTTGCCGCAGCTTGTTGGTTGAAGGCAGAGTGCGCCATTCGTGTCCCCACATCCCAAAGACCCGACGGTGCAAAACCTTTCGGAGATCAGTTGCCGGGAGGCGATCTCCAGCGTCTGTTTGCGGGTAGCCTCTTTGGCTAACTTGTCGGCGAGTTCGTTTCCCGCGATCCCAACGTGTCCCGGGGTCCATATGAACACCACCGAACGTCCACGCTGTTCAAGAGCGTGAATGGACCCCTGGATGGCACCAACAATGGGATGGCGTGGGTAGCACTGGTCAAGAGCCTGCAGACTACTGATCGAGTCACTGCAAATGACGGAGGACTCTCCAGTGCTGGTACGAATAAACTCAAGGGCACGAAAAATGGCTGTCAGTTCTGCGGAGTAAACACTGCAGCCTTCCGGCAAGGAGCGCTGGTCGACCTAGTCCGCATGAGCATAAGCGTACCCCAAACGGCCGTCAACCATCGAGCCATTGGTATAGATAACCTCCGAGCCATGGTATGCACCTAGGAGAGCAAGGAATTGGCGGCGCAAGACTGCAGGAGGAACTGAATCTTTTGGCCATCGGGAAAGTTCCAGCCGAAGCTGCGGCCGATGAATACACCAAGATGGTTGGTTGGTTATTTGAGGTTTAAGGGGCCAAACAGCAAGGTCATCAGTCCCATGTTTCAAATATGCTCCATTCCGCTAATGGTACATCTCAGTAAAGTCAGAATAATAAAACGGAAAAATGGAAAAACGTAAAAGGGCAGTCACGTTGTCATTGGTAAAAAAACAAAATGAGGGAAGTCGGCAAGAGAATGAACCCAACACTATGCTGAAGCAGCATAAGGAAGACCACCTGTGACTTAAAAGGTACAACTGCTAAAATGTAGAAAGTACGTATGGGAACAGAAATACTAACCAAGCCTTAAAAAAAAAAAAAAAAGCGTAAAAACAGAGTAAAAGGGGAAGAAAAGAGGATTTCGGTCAGGTCAGGGAGGTGAATCGGGAATCTCCCATCACTGCCTACAGTGGGAGACACCCTAACACTCACCGCCCTGCCCCAACGTCAGAGAGAGATTAAAAACCTTAAAACTGAGAATAAAAACCACTCTCCCAGAGGAAACTGAGAACCAGTGAGACCATCCGGGAATCGTCAGCCAACATCAAAGGCAAAGTGTGGGGGAGTCTGTACTTAGCACGCAGAGCCAAAAGAAAGGGGCATTCAACCAAAATGTGGGCTACTGACCGGAAGGCTCCACAACCACATAGTGGGGGTGGCTCATCACGCAAAAGAAAACCATGGGTCAGCCTGGTATGGCCAATGCGGAGACGACACAGTGTGGTCGAGTCCTTGCGGGAGAGGCGAGAGGAAGAACGCCACCAGCCTGGTGTCACCTTAATTGAACGAAGTTTATTAGACAGGGGAGCAGCTTCCCAAGAATTGGCCCATGACTGTGCAAAGTGGGATTTGATGTGAAGCCGTAAATCCGCTGCAGGAGGGGTTACAGAAAACGGGGGGTAAGTAACTGCTCCCCCAGCCAAACGATCAGCGAGCTCATTATCCAGGATACCCACATGGCCAGGGACCCAAAGGAAGTCAATGGAACAAGCAGCACGGTGAATATCAGCGAGATGGTCATGGATGGCAGAGACCAAGGGATGGCGCGAAAAACACCGGTCAATAGCAAGAAGGCCACTCATCGAGTCCGTGCATAACAAAACGCGTTTGTGTTGGGACTGTTTAATAAAGGTAAGGGCCCGGGAAATTGCCATCAATTCCGCAGTAAACACCCCACATGTAGGTGGCAGCAGATGACTTTCCGTTCCAACAGAGGACTTGAAGGCATACCCAACATGATCAGCAGATTTAGAGCCATCAGTGTAAAAAACAACAGCATCCCGAAACTCCCATAAAATTTGGCGGAAAATGGAATGGAACACCACCGGGGGGATGGAATCTTTCGGACCTCGGCGGAGATCCAACCGAATTCGAGGCTGAGGAACTAACCAAGGAGGGATGGAGGGGAGGGAGCGAGGAAGACAGGACAAAGAAGGAAGCTGATAATCACGGCAAAGAGACGCAAGGCGTAGCCCAACCGGTAAACCCGCCCGAGGGCGGGAGTCGGGTGGGCGACGTCCATGGTCTGGGAACGGGATAGAATAGGAAGGATGAGTGGGAAAGGAACGGATAGTAAGTGCATAAGACACCAGAAGATGGGACCGCCGAACAGAAAGGGGGGGGGGGATCCCAGCTTCAACCAGGAGACTATCAACAGGGCTAGTAGGGAAGGCACCGGTGGCCAAACGGACACCATGATGGTGGACCGGATCCAGCATGTGCAGTGTGGAAGGAGCAGCTGAACCATAAACTTGACAACCATAGTCCAAGCGAGACAGAACTAGAGCACGATAAAGACGGAGGAAGAGGGAATGGTACGCACCCCAAGGGGAGTGGGCAAGGAAGCGAAGGACATTGAGTTTACGGAAACATCCTACCTTCAGGAGTCTGATATGGGGCAGCCAAGTGAGCTTGTTGTCGAAAAGAAGACCCAGGAAACGAAACTGTGGGACCACAGGCAATCGTTGTGCAGCGAGATAGAGCTCTGGATCAGGGTGGATCGTAGTACGGCGACAGAAGGTTGATTGGTTGGTTTGGGGGATGAAAGGGACCAGACTGCCATGGTCATCGGTCCCTTTTTCCAAAGACAAAGAACACCCACAGAGAATAAAAAAAGAGGAACAGAAGAGATCACAGACGAGATCACAGACGAGACAGAACAAGAGAGACGGAGACAAGGACAAGACAAAACGAACTAAAACCACACAGAGTGTGACGGTGGTTGGCCGACCATAGAAATAAATAAGGAAAAGCCAACCACTTAGAAACACATTAAAAAACCAGTGGAAAATCATAGGCCAAAGGCCAGAGTCAACACAAAACAATAAAATAAAACAGAAACACTCAGAGTAAATGATAAAATCCCCCTGCCCGAATAAAACGTAAAACTAAGTCAGCCATAGTGGAGTCGTCTGTTAAAAGGGCAGGGAGCGTAGCAGGCAGCGCAAATGTCTGCCGGACCACAGCTAAAAGGGGGCAGGCCAGCAAAATGTGGGCCACTGTCAAAGCTGCCCCACAGCGACATAGAGGAGGGTCCTCCCGGCGCAGTAAATAACTGTGTGTCAGCCGGGAGTGGCCAATGCGGAGCCGGCAAAGAACTACTGAGTCCCTGCGAGTGGCTCGCAGGGATGACCGCCACACAGCCGTCGTCTCCTTGATAGCACGGAGTTTATTGCGCAGTGTCAGTTCGCGCCATTCATTGTCCCATAGCGCCAAGATTTTGCGGCGGAAGACTGCCCGCAAATCAGTCTCTGGGAGGCCAACGTCCAGAGATGGCTGGCTGGTGGCCTCTTTCGCCAGGCGGTCAACATGTTCGTTACCCGGGATACCGACATGACCGGGGGTCCACACAAAGACCACAGAGCGGCCGCAACAGGCGAGAGTATGCAGAGACTCGTGGATAGCCATCACCAGACGAGAACGAGGGAAACACTGGTCGAGAGCTCGTAAACCGCTCAGGGAATCGCTACAGATAACGAAGGACTCACCTGAGCAGGAGCGGATATACTCTAGGGCACGAAAGATGGCGACCAGTTCAGCAGTGTAAACGCTGCAGCCATCCGGCAAGGAACGTTGTTCGGAAAGGTCCCCTAGAGTGAGCGCATATCCGACACGACCAGCAACCATCGAACCGTCAGTGTAAACAACACCAGAGCCCTGATACATGGCCAGGATGGAATAAAAGCGGCGCTGGAAGGCCTCTGGAGGGACTGAGTCCTTAGGGCCCTGTGCCAGGTCGAGCCGAAGGCTAGGGCGACGAACACACCATGGGGGTGTATGCAAAGTAGCCTGGAAAGGAGGTGGAACAGTGAAACCCTGTAGCCCAGAGAGAAGCTCTTTGACGCGGACCGCTATGGTACAACCAGACCGGGGCCGACGTTCTGGCAGACGGACGACCGACCGCGGGAACAGGAGGCGATAGTTTGGATGCCCGGGCGAGCTGAGAACATGGGCAGCATAAGCGGCCAGCAAACGTTGGCGTCGGAACCGCAGTGGAGGTACACCTGCCTCCACTAGTACGCTGTCCACAGGGCTGGTGCGGAAAGCACCAGTGGCAAGGCGGATACCACTGTGGAGAATCGGGTCCAGCACCCGTAACGCAGATGGGGAGGCTGAGCCATAAGCCAGGCTCCCATAATCCAGACGGGACTGGATTAACGCCTGGTAGAGCCGCAACAGTGTAGAGCGGTCGGCGCCCCAGCGGGTGTTGCTCAAGCACCTCAGAGCGTTTAGATGCCGCCAACACGTCTGTTTCAGCTGCCGGATATGAGGCAGCCAAGTCAACCGGGCATCGAAAACCACCCCCAAAAACCTGTGGGTCTCCACCACAGCAAGGAGTTCGTCGGCAAGATAAAGCCGCGGCTCAGGATGGACTGTTCGGCGCCGGCAGAAATGCATAACGCAGGTCTTGGCTGCCGAAAACTGAAAACCATGCGCTACAGCCCAAGACTGCGCCTTACGGATAGCGCCCTGTAGCTGACGTTCAACAGCTGCAATGCTGGGAGAGCTGTAATAAAGGCAGAAGTCGTCAGCATACAGGGAAGCGGAGACAGAGTTTCCCACGGCCGCAGCAAGACCGTTAATGGCTATTAAAAACAGACAGACACTTAAAACGGAACCCTGTGGCACACCGTTCTCCTGGACGTGGGAGGAACTATACGAGGCCGCGACTTGCACGCGGAAGGTACGACACGACAGAAAATTGCGGATAAAAATCGGCAGAGGACCCCGAAGACCCCATCCATGGAGCGTAGAAAGAATGTGATGACGCCACGTCGTATCGTACGCCTTCCGCATGTCGAAAAAGACAGCGACCAGGTGCTGACGGCGGGAAAAGGCAGTACGGATGGCCGACTCCAGGCTCACCAGATTGTCGGCGGCGGAGCGGCCTGTACGGAACCCACCCTGAGATGGAGCCAGAAGGCCCCTAGACTCCAGTACCCAATGCAAGCGCCGGCTCACCATCCGTTCAAGCAACTTACAAAGAACGTTGGTGAGGCTAATGGGACGGTAGCTGTCCACCTCCAGAGGGGTCTTCCCAGGTTTCAAAACGGGGATGACAATGCCTTCCCGCCATTGCGACGGAAACTCCCCCTCGACCCAAAGACGGTTGTAAAGATCGAGAAGGCGCCGCTGGCAGTCCACTGAAAGGTGTTTCAGCATCTGACAGTGGATGCCATCTGGCCCAGGAGCGGTATCAGGGCAAGCAGCTAGGGCACTGCGAAATTCCCACTCACTGAATGGAGCATTGTGAGATTCCGGGTGGTTGGTGCGAAACGAAAGGCTCCGACGTTCCAGCCGCTCTTTAATGGAGCGGAAGGCCTGGGGGTAATTCGCAGAAGCGGAACTCGTAGCAAAATGCTCTGCTAAGCGATTTGCAATGACGTCGGAGTCGGTACAAACGGCTCCATGCAGTGAGAGCGCAGGGACGCTGGCAGGGGTCCGATAGCCGTAGACGCGTCGAATCTTGGCCCAGACCTGCGAGGGAGTAACATGGAGGCCAATGGTGGACACATACCGCTCCCAGCACTCCTGCTTGCCTTGGCGGATAAGGAGGCGGGCCCGCGCACGCAGCCGTTTGAAGGCGATAAGGTGCGCTAAGGAGGGATGTCGCTTGTGACGCTGGAGCGCCCGCCGGCGATCTTTAATCGCTTCAGCGATCTCAGGCGACCACCAAGGCACAGCCTTCCGCCGAGGGGACCCACAGGAATGGGGAATGGCAGATTCGGCGGCAGTAACGATGCCGGTGGTGACCGATTGAACCACCGCATCAATGTCATCGGTAGAGAGAGGCTCAAAAGCGGCAGTGGAGGAGAACAAGTCCCAGTCAGCCTTATTCAGAGCCCATCTGCTAGGGCGCCCAGAACAGTGGCGCTGTGGTAGTGACAAAAAGATCGGAAAGTGGTCACTACCACACAGGTCGTCATGCACACTCCATTGGACAGATGGTAAGAGGCTATGGCTATAGAGTGAAAGGTCAATGGCGGAGTAGGTGCCATGCGCCACACTGAAGTGTGTGAAGGCACCATCATTTAACAGCGAGAGATCAAGCTGCGACAATAAATGCTCAACGATGGCGCCTCGACCTGTTGCCACGGACCCACCCCACAGAGGGTTATGGGCGTTGAAGTCGCCCAATAGCAAGAAAGGTGGCGGCAATTGGGCGACCAGTGCAGCCAGGACGTGCTGCGAGACATCACCATCCGGTGGAATGTAAAGACTGCAGACGGTAACAGCCTGTGGCGTCCACACGCGGACAGCGACAGCCTCTAAAGGCGTCTGGAGAGGGACAGACTCGCTGTGCAGAGTGTGAAGAACATATATGCAGACGCCACCAGACACCCTTTCATAAGCTGCTCGGTTCTTGTAATAACCCCGATAGCCACGGAGGGCGGGGGTTCGCATTGCTGGAAACCAAGTTTCCTGGAGAGCAATGCAGAAGAAAGGGTGAAGGCTGATAAGTTGGCGGAGCTCAGCTAGATGGGGGAAGAAACCGCTGCAGTTCCACTGGAGAATGGTGTTGTCCATAGCTGGGAAAGGCGTGACGGGACTGGGAAGGCAGATTACGCCGCTGGGTCTCCTGCTGCCTCCAAGTGAGCACCTGCGCCAGTGCTTTCCATGGCGCCGGAGGGACTGGCGAGATCGAGGTCCTCAGCGGACGCCAGGATCTCCACCTCGTCCTCAGACGCGGAGTTTGAGGGTGGCGGTGGGACAGGTGCCACCGCAATGTCAGGTTGCGTGGGAGCCTTTTTCTTCAACGGCTTCGCACACTGTGCCTTGGGAGGGTCTGGCTGGGAGGGCCCCACTGGGTCAGTCTCAGGGACGGACGACGACCGTGAAGCCCTATGACCAGCGACCGGTTGTTGTTTCAAAACTTTGCGGGTATCCGCTTTGACACTGGGCAAAGCCTGGGAAGGGAGGGCCCCAAGGGACCCCTTCCTGGCTGGAGTGGCCGAAGAAGCCCTACGCTTCTCCGGCTGGGAAGGGGGGACGAATGTCCCCGATGGTTGGGGTGGTGTTGCTCCTGGAGTAGATGGAGCAACAGTGGGCGAAGTGCCCCCAACAACCAAGGGGGCCGGTGCATTGAGACATGGCTGAGAGGCAGCAGTACGTGACGACACGGGAGAGGATCGGACTGCTTGTGCAGCAGCGGCATAGGTGGATATCATGGGCACGGGATTGAGCCGCTCATATTTCCGCCTTGCCTCAGTGTAGGTCAGGCGGTCCAGGGTCTTATATTCCATTATCTTCCTTTCCTTCTGGAAGATCCGACAGTCCGGTGAGCAGGGGGAATGGTGTTCTCCACAGTTAACACAAATGGGAGGCGGAGCACATGGAGTATCAGGATGCGAAGGACGTCCGCAATCCCGACACGTGATGCTGGAAGTACAGCGAGATGACATGTGCCCGAACTTCCAGCATTTAAAACACCGCATCGGAGGAGGGATATATGGTTTCACATCACAACGGTAAACCATCACCTTAACCTTTTCGGGTAAGACATCACCCTCAAAGGCCAAGATGAAGGCACCGGTGGCTACCTGATTATCCCTCGGACCCCGATGGACGCGCCGGACGAAGTGAACACCTCGTCGTTCGAGGTTGGCGCGTAATTCATCGTCGGACTGCAGAAGAAGATCCCTGTGGAATATAATACCCTGGACCATGTTGAGACTCTTATGCGACGTGATGGTAACTGAAACATCCCCCAACTTGTCACAATTGAGCAACATCCGTGACTGGGCAGAGGATGCCGTTTTGATGAGCACAGAACCCGAGCGCATCTTGGACAGGCCCTCCACCTCCCCGAACTTGTCCTCTAAATGCTCCACAAAAAACTGGTGCTTGGTCGACATGAAAGATTCTCCATCAACCCGCGTACACACGAGGTACCGGGGTGAATATTCTCCACTGCCTTCTCTAGCAAGTCGTTCCTCCCATGGAGTAGCTAGGGAGGGAAACGATCTCTGATCCAATTTCTTCACGTTGAGGTTAGACCTCGATCGCTTAGAGACTGCTGGTGGAGGCCCACCAGCGAGAGATGATGTACCACGCTTCATTGCGGGTCATCCGCCCTGATGCCACCTACTCCGACCAAGGGCCCTCCCCACGGGCGCCACCCAGCCACAGCAAAGGCCACCTGGCAGGATGGCCATTGCCGGGAGTCCTGATGCCCCACGGAGATGGGCATCTACTCCTTGGCATACGTGGGGAGTGAACGGCGCAGGCATCAGTAGAGCGATCCCTGTGTTGTCAGGGGGCTACAACCAAGAGGGTACATGGCGACCCCACCACAACGGACTGGCTACCGTGCTGGATCTTAGGTGCAAAAATGGCCAAGGTCGTCGTCACAGTTAAAAGAAACACTGCAGAGGGCAGCGTGGTAATCGCCCAAGAGATCGAAAACGAGCGGGACACCATGGCAACGACGAGAAAGACGGCTATAGGTCTAATTGCACGAAGGATACAGTGCACCATGTAAGGTGCCCTTCCCCAATTGGCTCGCTCTTCGGAATAATTTAGATAGATGGAGGTCAAACCCGAGAGGGGACCATCACATAAGGCCGAAACGTTTGAGACTCCTTTTAGTCGCCTCTTACGACAGGCAGGAATACCGCGGGCCTATTCTAACCCCCGAACCCGCAGGGGGAGGCGACAGAAGTGGACCACTCGCGATTTTAAAGGAGAGAACTGAAACCCGTGTGAGAGGGTCCATGCAGAGGCACGCCGTATAGCCACCTGGAGCTGCCGTTCTGCAGATGCCATCGAGGAGGAACTAACCCAAATGCAGAAATCATCCACATACAGGGCAGGGGCGACCAAGGGACCGACAGAGGCCACAAGTCCATCGATAGCAATGAGGAAAGGAAAGACACTCAAGACAGAACCCTGTGGGATGATTGTCTCCTGGGTCCATGGAGAACTAAAAGCAGTACCAACTCGAACTCTGAATGACCGATGGATGAGGAACTGGCGGATAAAAATCGGGAGTGGGCCCCGAAGACCCCACTGATGAAGGGTAAGTAAGATGTGATGGCGCCAGGCCGTGTCATAGGCCTTGCGAAGGTCAAAAAACACTGCAACCAAATGGCGGCGCTGGGAAAAAGCCTGCCGAACTGCGGATTCCAAGCGAAGTAAATGATCGATTGGAGATCGTCCCTCTCGAAAGCCACACTGGTAAGGGGACAATAGATTCCGAGATTCGAGGACCCAATTGAGCCAACGGGCTACCATCCATTCAAGTAACTTACAAACAACATAGGTCAAACTAATTGGCCGATAGGTGTCAACAGATAGGGGGTTCTTACCAGGCTTAAGGACAGGAACCACAATGCTATCCCTCCACTGAGAAGGGAAGTCACCTGGAGCCAGATACAGTTAAACACCCGAAGAAGATGTTGCCGTTGTGGAGCACTGAGATGTTGAAGCAGTTCGTTATGAATGGATTCTGGGCCAGGGGCTATATCATGAGAAGAAGATAGAGCAGAAAGAAATTCCCATTCAGTAAAAGGTTCTCTGTAAGATTCTGACTCACAAGTGGTGAAACATAATGTGGGAGCTTCAGCCCGCTGTTTTTGATGAAGGAAAGCAGCTGGATAGGAGGCTGACGCTGATGCCACTGCAAAATGGGTCGCAAGATGTTCTCCAAGAACTAATGGGTCCGTACAAATGCCATTTGGGAGATGAAGGCCTGGGAGGGTGGACTGCCGATGGCAACCTTCGAGAGAGCGAAGCGTAGCCCATACCCGTGACAGAGGGACAGTGGAACCAAGGGAAGAAACGAATCGTTCCCAACATATCCGATTGCTCTGTTTGATTAAATAACGGGCTTTAGCGCGAAGGCGCTTAAAGGTAGAAAGGCTGGCTACAGATGGGTGCCTCTTAAAGTGTTCCAAAGCTCGACGGCGATCACGGATGGCAATGGCAATGGCCGTACTCCACCACGGAACTTGCCGACGACGAAACGGTCCAGATGAGCGCGGGACAGCAAGGCTAGCAGCACGAACAATCGCGTCAGACACGTCACATAGGACGTCATTAATACAACCAGACAAAGTGGGAGAAAACAGGACCTGTGCAGTGTATAGAGGCCAATCGGCGCGTTGGAAAGACCAACAGGTAACCTGTCCGTCGGGGAGCGGGAAGGGAGCGTGATAATCAACGGGAAATGGTCACTATCACAAAGGTCGTCGTGTGGCGACCAGTGTAATGAAGGGAGGAGAGAGGGAGAAGAAAGAGAAAAATCAATGGCAGAAAAGGTACCATGACCGGCACTGAAATGAGTAGGGGAGCCATCATTAAGAAGGCACAGGTCGTGGTCAGCACTAAACTGGTCTATAAGAAGACCTCGTCTGGATGGAAAGCCACTGCCCCACAAAGGATGATGAGCGTTAAAATCCCCAAGGAGGAGGAAGGGAGGAGGAAGTTGCTGAAGAAGGGCAGTTAAGGCAGCAGGTGTAGGACTCCTGTCAGGAGGGAGATAAAGATTGCAAACTGTGACTGCAGAGTCTAGGTGGACCCTAACAGCAACCGCTTCCAATGTAGTTTGAAGAGGAATCCACATGCTAGCAATGTCTGTATGGACCAACGTACAAACGCCACCAGAAGCCTGAAGGGGTCCGACCCGATTTCGACAGAAAACACGGAACCCACGGAGGGTCGGTGAGTGAGCATCAGTAAAATGAGATTCCTGGAGGACCACACAAGCTGCAGAGTAGGACGAAAGAAGGGATTTCAATTCCGGAAGGTGACGATAGTAGCCATTACAATTCCATTAAAAAACCACAGAACGATGGTTTAAATGGGGGCTGAACACGCTAAATCCAGTCATACTGCCGGGTCCCCACCCGTCACCGACAAGGAGGGGGCGACACCCATGAACGACAGGTCAGAATCCGGTTGTGAAGTTGGGGGGGGGGACCTCCGGTGACACCAGAGGCTCTTTGTCCCGGGACTTATGTTTCTTCTTCTTTTCAGGCTGAGATCGTGGAGGGCTGTGTGGCATAAAGGAGCCACCTGCAGCAAGACCAGGAACAGAAAGAGACCGGGCGACCTGGGGGCCGACAGACCGCGGCTCTCGCGGTCGTCGTGCGGCAGCAGGCCTTTGGCCTGGAAGGTGCCGGGAAGGGGCATCCCAGGAGAGGCGCCCTTGACCGGCAGACGCCGAAGGAGTGGGACACTTCTCTGGCTGGGGAGGGGGAGCAGCGCCCTTAGGAGAAGGTGTGGGAGCCGCAGAGGAGGGGGGGAGGAGAGGGGTCCGGATGGGGGTAAGGAAGGGGGAGGAAGGGGTGAAGATGTAACCAAGGCGTAACTAGATGTCATGGACACAGGGTGAATTCTTGCATATTTCTTACGGGCCTCTGTGTAGGTTAAATGATCGAGGGACTTATACTCCTGCATCTTTTTTTCCTTCTTATATACTGGGCAATTTGGTGAATGTGGAGAATGACTACCATGACAATTTACACATACAGGAGGGGGAACACAGGGACTCCCCTCATGGAGTGGACGTCCACAGTCACTACAGAGAGGGGCCTGGGAACAGCGGGAAGACATGTGACCAAACTGCAAACACTTAAAACATCTCATAGGAGGTGGGATGTACGGCTTCACATCACAGCGATAGACCATAATCTTAACTTTCTCAGGAAGGGTATCCCCTTCAAAGGCCAGGATAAAGGCACCAGTATCAATACGACTGTCTGTAGGACCCTTCTGAACACGCCGAACAAAGTGAACACCCCACCGTCCGAGATTGTCCCGAAGTTCCTCATCAGTTTGAAGGATGAGGCCCCTGTGAAAAGTCACACTTTGTACCATATTTAGAGACTGGTGGGGGGTAATGGACAAATGAATTATGCCAAGATGGGTACAGGCGCGAAGGGCTGCAGATTGGGCAGCTGAAGTAGTTTTAATCAGCAACGAACCTGACCGCATCTTGCTCAGGGAGTCCACTTCGCCAAACTTGTCTTCAATGTGTTCCACAAAGAATAAAGGTTTGACACTGGTGAAAGTATCTCCATCAGTCCTGGTGCAAACTAGATAACGGGGGAAAGGTTTTGCCCCTAGACGATGGGCCTGACCCTCTTCTCAGGGGGTAGCCATGGAAGGGAAGGCCGAAGTGGCAAGAGAAGCAGCACTTGAGGTATCAGTTCCACGCAGAGAGACGGCCGCAGAGGAACGACCAGAGTTCTGGACCCGTATGCGTTTCATTTGCATAGCGTCCGTCCTGATACCACCAACTCCGATCAGGGGCTCTCCTCACGGGCGCCACCCAGCCACAGCAAGGGCCGTCTGGCACGGCGGCCAATGCCGGGAGTTCCGATGCTCCAGGATAACGAGCAACCACACCAAGGCATGCATGAGGAGGTCACAGCTCAGGTATCAGAAGTGTGATCCCTGTGTGTTCAGGGGGCTCAACCAAAAGGGTACATAGCGACCCCACCACACGGGCTGGCTACCGTGCTGGCTATGCACCCTAGTATCAGACAACGACGTGAAAGTAAAGGTGGAATGTACTAGGAGGGCGCACGTCGGAGACATTAGGTATGGTGCTCTTCCCCAAACGGCTCACACTACGGAGGAGAAATTTTGGAATGGAGGTCAAACCCCAGAGGGGGACCAAGGAATGCCAAAAGGAGGAGACGATTATGCAACAAAGCCGAATTGGAAAACCAACAGAACCAGGAGGATAGCGGGGCCAACATAAGCAAGGACACCAATAGAGGGAGAGGAGAGGGCGAGGTGAAAAGGGTATGGAGGGGAAAGGAGGGGAAGGGAAAGGAAATGCAGCCCGGGAGAGAAAGAAGGCTGCAATGGCTCGGGGCCCCGTGCTCGCCACGCACGTATCCACAAAAGAGTTGTGGACCCCCTGGGGGGACCAAGGTGGTGTATGTGGGCGGACCTGGAAAGCAGATGGAAGAGGCAAACACTCGAGTTCACTAAGGAGTGACCAAACACGGATCCCAATTGCATGGCCTGATCGCGGCCACCGGTATGGGATATTGACTGCCGCATTAGCAAAAAGGAGACGGTAGTTACGGTGACGGGGCGAACAACGGACGTGGGCAGCATAGTTGGCTAACAGTTTTTGACGCCGAATACGAAGCGGAGGAACCCCAGCCTCAGCAAGGAGGCTATTAACAGGGCTGGTGCGGAATGCTCCTGTCGCCTGTCGAACCCCACAGTGGTTAACGGGGTCCAGCAGTTGCATTGCTGAGGGTGACGCTGAGCCATATGCCACACTCCCATAATCCAGTCGGGGCAGCACGAGGGCTTTGTAGAGCTGCAGCAGCGTATTACAATCTGCACCCCAAGTTGTGTTGCTGAGGCAGCGGAGAGCATTCAGATGCTGCCAGCACTGGCGCTTGAGCTGACCAATATGTGGAAGCCAAGTAAGCCGGGCATCGAACAGCAATCCCAGAAAACGGTAAGTGTCAACAACCCTGAGCATGACAACCTGAAGATAGAGCTCAGGGTGGGGATGGGCAGTTCGACGCTGACAAAAGTGCATAACACAAGTCTTCGCAGGAGAAAATTGAAACCCATGGGCGAGGGCAAACGCCTGCGCTTTGGGTATGGCTCCCTGCAACCTACGTTCTGCAACACTAATGGTGGAGGAGCTGAGAAAGATGCAGAAATCGTCAGCATATAACGTGGGTGAGACAGATGACCCCACTACTGCTGCAAGGCCAATAATGGCCACAAGGGAAAGGGGCACGTTCAATACAGAGCCCTGTGGAACGCCGTTCTCCTGGATATGAAGTGAACTATGGGATGTGCGCCCGCATCTCGTGGTCGTGCGGTAGCGTTCTCGCTTCCCACGCCCGGGTTCCCGGGTTCGATTCCCGGCGGGGTCAGAGATTTTCTCTGCCTCGTGATGGCTGGGTGTTGTGTGCTGTCCTTATGTTAGGTTTAAGTAGTTATAAGTTCTAGGGGACTTATGACCACAGCAGTTGAGTCCCATAGTGCTCAGAGCCATTTGAACCTATGGGATGTGCCAATTAAAACGCAGAATGTCCGAACAGATAAAAAATTCTGAATAAAAATGGGGAGAAAGCCCCGGAGACCCCACCCATGCAACGTGGCGAGAATATGGTGGTTGGTTGGTTGGGTTAAAGATTAAAGGGACTAAACTACAAAGGTCATCGGTCCCTTGTTTCATAAAAACACAGAGCAGAGTGAAACTATCCACCAGGCAGGCGAAGCACTAAAAGAAAAATTCTGGGGGAAGAAAAGCCCCATAGTCCATTGTAAGACAACACGGAAAACAGAGCACAGCAACAAAAACAACATAGAGAACAAAGGCAGAAGGAATTAAAACTGCACAGCAGAGGACCGTGGCTGGCTGATCACGAAAATAATAGGATGAGCCAGCCACTCTGCAACACGTTAAAACCTCCAGCCTAAAAGTTTAGGACGGTGTCGAATCACAACACAAAACTAATTAAATGAGAGCTCAAAAGAGGGTGATGTTTAAAAAAAAAAACTTAAATGGACCTATAAATGCCGCTTGCGCGAATAAAACTTAAAACCCGATCTGCCATAGAGACATTGACACCTAAAAGAGATGATAAAGCACCCTGGAGATTGAAAGTTCGCCTGAGGGCGGTTAAAAGAGGACAGTCCAACAATATATGGGCCACCGTCATAATCGCACCACAGCGACAATGAGGGGGGGTCCTCTCGACGCAGCAGATGACCATGCGTCAGCCAAGAGTGACCAATGCGGAGCCTACAGAGAACCACAGAATCCCTGCGAGAGGCCCGCATGGAGGAACCCCACACGGTCGTGGCCTCCTTTACACGCCGCAGCTTGTTGGGTACAGACAGGGTGCGCCATTCGTCTGCCCACATCCCAAAGACCCGACGGCGTAACACCGATCGGAGATCAGTTGCCGGGAGGCCGATCTCCAACGGCAGTTTGCGGGTGGCTTCTTTAGCTAACTTGTCGGTGTGTTCGTTGCCCGCTATCCCAACGTGTCCCGGGGTCCATATGAACACCACTGAACGGCCACGTTGTTCAAGAGCATGAACGGACTCCTGGATGGCAACAACAATGGGATGGCGTGGGTAGCACTGGTCAAGAGCCTGGAGACTACTGAGAGAGTCACTGCAAATGACAAAAGACTCGCCAGTGCTGGTACGAACACGCTCAAGGGCACGAAAAATAGCTGTCAGCTCTGCGGTGTAAACACTGCAGCCGTCCGGCAAGGAGCGCTGGTCGACATAGTCCGCATGAGTGTAAGCGTACCCCACACGGCCATCAACCATCGAGCCATCGGTATAGATAACCTCCGAGTCACGGGATGCGTTGAGGAGAGCAAGATTTTGGTGGCGCAAGACTGCAGGAGGAACTGAATCCTTTTGCCATTGGGAGAGGTCCAGCTGAAGCTGCGGCCGACGGATACACCAAGGTGGTGTATGTGGGCGGACCTGAAAAGCAGATGGAAGAGGCAAAGACACGAGTTCACTAAGGAGTGACCGAACACAGATCCCAATTGCGTGGCCCCATTGCGGCCGCCGCCGTGGAAGATGGACTGCCGCATCGGCGAAAAGGAGACGGTAGTTAGGATGACGGGGAGAACAACGGACGTTGGTTGGTTGGTTGGTTGTTTGAGGTTAAAGGGACCAAACAGCAAGGTCATCAGTCCCTTGTTTCAAATAGACTCCATTCTGCTAACGGGACATCTCAGAAAAGTCAGAACAATAAAACGGAAAAAGGGGAAACGTAAAAGGGCAGTCACGTTGTCAATAGTAAAAACAAATGAGGGAAGTTGGCAAGAGAACGAAGCCAACACTATGCTGAAGCAGCATAGGCAAGACCACCTGTGACTTAAAAGGTACAACTGCTATAATGCAGAAAGTACGTATGGGAATAGAAAAACTAACCAAGCCTTAAAAAGAAGGGGTAAAAACAGAGTAAAAGGGAAAGAAAAGAGGATTCCGGTCAGGGAGGTGAATCGGGAATCTCTGAACACTGCCTACAGTGGGAGACACCCAAACACTCACCGCCCTGCCCCAACACCAGAGGGAGATTAAAAACTTTAAAACTGAGAATAAAAACCACTCTCCCAGAGGAAACTGAGAACCAGTGAGACCATCCGGGAATCGTCAGCCAACATCAAAGGTAAAGTGTGGGGGAGTCTGTACTTAGCACGCAGAGCCAAAAGAAGGGGGCATTCAACCAAAATGTGGGCCACTGACTGGAAGGCTCCACAACCACATAGCGGGGGTGGCTCATCACGCAAAAGGAAACCATGGGTCAGCCTGGTATGGCCAATGCGGAGACGACACAGTGTGGTCGAGTCCTTGCGGGAGAGGCGAAAGGAAGAACGCCATGGGCCTGGATTCACCTTAATGGCACGAAGTTTATTAGACAGTGGAGTAGCCTCCCAAGAATTGGCCCATGACTGTGCAAAGTGGGATTTGATGTGAAGCCGTAAATCCGCTGCAGGAGGGGTTACAGAAAACGGGGGGTAAGTAACTGCTCCCCCAGCCAAACGATCAGCGAGCTCATTACCCGTGATACCCACATGGCCCGGGACCCATAGGAAGTCAATGGAACAAGCAGCACGGTGAAGATCAGCGAGATGGTCATGGATGGCAGAGACCAAGGGATGGCGCGAAAAACACCGGTCAATAGCAAGAAGGCCACTCATCGAGTCCGTACATAACAAAACGCGGTTGTGTTGGGATTGTTTAATAAAGGTAAGGGCCCGGGATATTGCCATCAATTCCGCAGTAAACACCCCACATGAGGGTGGCAGTAGATGATTTTCCGTTAAAACAAAGGACGTGAAGGCATACCCAACATGATCAGCAGATTTAGAGCCATCAGTGTAAAAAACAACAGCATCCCGAAACTCCCATAAAATTTGGCGGAAAAAGGAACGGAACACCACCGGGGGGATGGAATCTTTCGGACCACGGCGGAGATCCATCCGAATTCGAGGCTGAGGAACTAACCAAGGAGGGGTGGAGGGGAGGGAGCGAGGAAGACAGGACAAAGAAGGAAGCCGAAAATCACGGTTAAGAGTAGCAAGGCGCAGTCCAACCGGTAAACCCGCCCGAGGGCGGGAGTCAGGCGGGCGACGTCCATGGTCTGGGAACGGGATAGAATAGGAAGGATGAGCGGGAGAAGAACGGATAGTAAGGGCATAAGACACCAGAAGCTGGGACCGCCGAACAGAAAGGGGGGGGATCCCAGCTTCAACCAGGAGACTATCAACAGGGCTAGTAGGGAAGGCACCGGTGGCCAAACGGATACCACGATGGTGGACCGGATCCAGCACGTGCAGCGTGGAAGGAGCAGCTGAACCATAAACTTGACAACCATAGTCCAAACGTGACAGAACTAGAGCACGATAAAGACGGAGGAGGAGGGAACGGTCCGCACCCCAAGAGGAGTGGGCAAGGAAGCGAAGGACATTGAGTTTACGGAAACATCCTACCTTCAGGAGTCTGATATGGGGCAGCCAAGTGACCTTGTTGTCGAAAAGAAGATCTAGGAAACGAAACTGTGGAACCACAGGCAATCTTTGTGCAGCGAGATAGAGCTCTGGATCAGGGTGGACCGTAGTACGGCGACAGAAGTGGACCACCCGCGATTTTAAAGGAGAGAATTGAAACCCGTGTGAGAGGGTCCATGCAGAGGCACGCCGTATAGCCACCTGGAGCTGCCGTTCTGCAGATGCCATCGAGGAGGAACTAACCCAAATGCAGAAATCATCCACATACAGGGCAGGGGCGACCAAGGGACCGACAGAGGCCACAAGTCCATCGATAGCAATGATGAAAAGAAGGACACTCAAGACAGAACCCTGTGGGATCCCCGTCTCCTGGGTCCGTGGAGAACTAAAAGCAGTACCAACTCTAACTCTGAATGACCGATGGATCAGGAACTGGCGGATAAAAATCAGGAGTGGGCCCCGAAGACCCCACTGATGAAGGGTTAGTAAGATGTGATGGCGCCAGGCCGTGTCATAGGCCTTGCGAAGGTCAAAAAACACTGCAACCAAATGGCGGCGCTGGGAAAAAGCCTGCCGAACTGCGGATTCCAAGCGAAGTAAATGATCGATTGGAGATCGTCCCTCTCGAAAGCCACACTGGTAAGGGGACAATAGATCCCGAGATTCGAGGACCCAAGTGAGCCGACGGGCTACCAGCCGTTCAAGTAACTTACAACCAACATTGGTCAAACTAATTGGCCGATAGCTGTCAACAGATAGGGTGTTCTGACCAGGCTTAAGGACAGGAACCACAATGCTATCCCTCCACTGAGAAGGGAAGTCACCCTGGAGCCAGATACGGTTAAACACCCGAAGAAGATGGTGCCGTTGTGGAGCACTGAGATGTTGAAGCAGCTGGTTATGAATGGAATCTGGGCCAGGGGCCGTATCGTGAGAAGAAGATAGAGCAGAAAGAAATTCCCATTCAGTGAAAGGTTCGTTGTAAGATTCTGACTCACAAGTGGTGAAACATAAGGTGACAGCTTCAGCCTGCTGTTTTTGATGAAGGAAAGCAGCTGGATAGGAGGCCGACGCTGATGCCACTGCAAAATGGGTCGCAAGATGTTCTGCGAGAACTAATGGGTCCGTACAAATGCCATCTGGGAGGTGAAGGCCTGGGAGGGTGGACTGCCGATGGCAACCTTCGAGAGAGCGAAGTGTAGCCCATACCCATGACAGAGGGACAGTGGAACCAAGGGAAGAAACGAATCGTTCTCAACATATCCGCTTGCTCTGTTTGATTAAATAACGGGCTTTAGCGCGAAGGCTATTAAAGGTAGAAAAGCTGGCTACAGATGGGTGCCTCTTAAAGTGTTGCAAAGCTCGACGGCGATCACGGATGGCAATGGCAATGGCCGTACTCCACCACGGGACTTGCCGACGACGAAATTGTCCAGATGAGCGCGGGACAGCAAGGTTAGCAGCGCGAACAATCGCGTCAGACACGTCACGTAGGACGTCATCAAAACAACCCGACAAAGAGGGAGAAAACTCGACCTGTGCAGTATATAGAGGCCAATCGGCGCGGTGGAAAGACCAACGAGGTAACCTCTCCATCGGGGAGCGGGAAGGGAGCGTGATAATCAACGGGAAATGGTCACTATCACAAAGGTCGTCGTGTGGCGACCAGTGTAATGAAGGGAGGAGAGAGGGAGAAGAAAGAGAAAGATCAATGGCAGAAAAGGTACCATGACCGGCACTGAAATGAGTAGGGGAGCCATCATTAAGAAGGCACAGGTCGTGGTCAGCACTAAACTGGTCTATAAGAAGACCTCGTCTAGATGGAAAGGCACTGCCCCACAAAGGATGATGAGCATTAAAATCCCCAAGGAGGAGGAAGGGAGGAGGAAGTTGCTGAAGAAGGTTGGTTAAGGCAGCAGGTGTAAGAGTCCTGTCAGGAGGGAGATAATGATTGCATACTGTGACTGCAGAGTCTAAGTGGACCCTAACAGCAACCGCTTCCAATGTAGTTTGAAGAGGAATCCACGTGCTAGCAATGTCTGTACGGACCAACGTACAAACGCCACCAGAAGCCCGCAAGGGTCCGACCCGATTTCGACAGAAAACACGGAACCCACGGAGGGTCGGTGAGTGAGCATCAGTAAAATGAGATTCCTGGAGGACCACACAAGCTGCAGAGTAGGACGAAAGAAGGGATTTCAATTCCGGAAGGTGACGATAGTAGCCATTACAATTCCATTGGAGAACCACAGAACGATGGTTTAAATGACGGCTGAACACGCTAAATCCAGTCATACCGCCGGGTCCCCACCCGTCACCGACAAGGAGGGGGCGACATCCATAAACGACAGGTCAGAATCCGGTTGTGAAGTCGGGGAAGGGATCTCCGATGACACCAGAGGCTCTTTGTCCCAGGACTTATGTTTCTCCTACTTTTCAGGCTGAGATCGAGGAGGGCTGTGTGGCATAATGGAGCCAGCTGCAGCAAGATCAGGAACAGAAAGAGACCGGGCGACCTGGGGGCCGAAAGACCGCGGCTCTCGCGGGCGCCGCGCTGCAGCAGACCTTTGACCTGGAAGGTGCCGGGAAGGGGCATCCCGGGAGAGGCGCCCTTGACCGGCAGACGCCGAAGGAGTGGGACACTTCTCCTGCCGGGGAGGGGGAGCAGCGCCCAGAGGAGAAGGTGTGGGAGCCGCAGGGGAGGGGGAAGGAGAGGGGTCCGGGATGGGGGTAAGGAAGGGGGAGGAAGGGATGAAGATGTAACCAAGGCGTAACTAGATGTCATGGACACAGGGTGCAATCGTGCATATTTCTTACGGGCCTCTGTGTAGCTTAAACGATCAAGGGACTTATACTCCTATATCTTTTTTTCTTTCTTATAGACTGGGCAATCTGCTGAACGTGGAGAATGACTACCATGACAATTTACACATACAGGAGGGGGAACACAGGGACTCCCCTCATGGAGTGGACGTCCACAGTCACCACAGAGAGGGTCCTGGGAACAGCGAGAAGACATGAGGCCAAAACGCAAACACTTAAAACACCGCATAGGAGGTGGGATGTACGGCTTCACATCACAGCGATAGACCATAATCTTAACTTTCTCAGGAAGGGTATCCCCTTCAAAGGCCAGGATAAAGGCACCAGTATCAATACGATTATCTTTAGGACCCTTCTGAACACGCCGAACAAAGTGAACACCCCGCCGTCCGAGATTGTCCCGAAGTTCCTCATCAGTTTGAAGGATGAGGTCTCTGTGAAAATTCACACCTTGTACCATATTTAGAGACTGGTGGGGGGTAATGGACACGGGATTTGTGCCAAGATGGGTACAGGCACGAAGGGCCGCAGATTGGGCAGCCGAAGCAGTTTTTATCAGCAACGAACCCGACCGCATCTTGCTCAGGGAGTCCACTTCGCCGAACTTGTCTTCAATGTGTTCCACAAAGAATAAAGGTTTGACACTGGTGAAAGTATCTCCATCAGTCCTGGTGCAAACTAGATAACGGGGGAAAGGTTTTGCCCCTAGACGACGGGCCTGACCCTCCTCCCAGGGGGTAGCCACGGAAGGGAAGGCCGAAGGGGCAAGAGAAGCAGCACTTGAGGAATCAGTACCATGCAGAGAGACGGCCGCAGAAGAGCGGCCAGAGTTTTGGACCCGTATGCGTTTCATCTGCATAGCGTCCGCCCTGATACCACCCACTCCGATCAGGGGCTCTCCTCACGGGCGCCACCCAGCCACAGCAAGGGCCGTCTGGCACGGCGGCCATTGCCGGGAGTTCCGATGCTCCAGGATGACGAGCAACCACTCCAAGGCATGCATGAGGAGGTCACAGCTCAGGTATCAGAAGTGTGATCCCTGTGTGTTCAGGGGGCTCAACCAAAAGGGTACATAGCGACCCCACTACACGGGCTGGCTACCGTGCTGGCTATGCACCCTAGCATCAGACAACGACGTAAAAGAAAAGGTGGAATGTACTAGGAGGGCACATGTCGGAGACACTAGGTAAGGTGCTCTTCCCCAAATGGCTCACACTACAGAAGAGAAATTTTGGAATGGAGGTTTAACCCCAGAGGGGGACCAAGGAATGCCAAAAGGAGGAGATGATTATGCAACAAAGCCGGAGTGTAAAACCAACAGAACCAGGAGGATAGCGGGGGCCAACATAAGCAAGGACACCAATAGAGGGAGAGGAGAGGGCGAGGTGAAAAGGGTATGGAGGGGAAAGGAGGGGAAGGGAAAGGAAATTCAGCCCGGGAGAGAAAGAAGGCTGCAATGGCTCGGGGCCCCGTGCTCGCCACGCACGTATCCACAGAAGAGTTGTGGACCCCCTGGGGGGAACAACGGACGTGGGCAGCATAGTTGGCTAAGAGTTGTTGACGCCGAATGTGGAGCGGAGGAAACCCAGCCTCAGCAAGTAGGCTATTAACAGGACTGGTGCGGAATGCCTGTCGCCTGTCGAACCCCACAGTGGTGAACGGGGTCCAGCAGTTGCAATGCGGAGGGCGACGCTGAGCCATACGCCACACTCCCATAATCCAGTCGGGACAGCACAAGGGCTTTGTAGAGCTGCAGCAGCGTGTTACGGTCTGCACCCCAAGTGGTGTTGCTGAGGCAGCGGAGGGCATTCAGATGCTGCCAGCACTGACGCTTCAGCTCACGAATATGTGGAAGCCAAGTAAGCTGGGCATCGAACAGCAATCCCAGAAAACGGTAAGTGTCAACAACCCTGAGCTTAGCATCCTGAAGATAGAGCTCAGGGTGGGGATGGACAGTGCGACGCCGACAAAAGTGCATAACACAAGTCTTCGCAGGAGAAAACTGAAACCCATGGGCTAGGGCGCACGCCTGCGCCTTGCGTATGGCTCCCTGCAACCGACGTTCTGCAACACCAATGGTGGAGGAGCTGAAAAAGATGCAGAAATCGTCAGCATATAACGTGGGTGAGACAGACGACCCTACTGCTGCTGCAAGGCCATTAATGGCCACAAGGAAACGGGGCACACTCAATACAGAGCCCTGTGGAACGCCATTCTCCTGGATATGAAGTGAACTATGGGATGTGCCAATTAAAACGCGGAATGTCCGAACTGATAAAAAATTCTGAATAAAAATGGGGAGAGAGCCCCGGAGACCCCACCCGTGCAACGTGGCGAGAATATGGTGCCGCCACGTCGTGTCATATGCTCTGGAGAGGTCGAAAAAGACGGAGACGAGGTGTTGGCGCCTGGAAAAAGCAGTGCGGATTGCAGACTCAAGGAAGACCAAAGTATCGGCGGTGGAACGGCCCTGACGGAAGCCGCTCTGGCACGGGGCCAAAAGACCCCGAGACTCGAGCAGCCAACACAGCCATCGACTCACCATGCGTTCCAGTAGCTTGCTCAGAGTATTTGCCAAGCTGATGGGCCGATAGCTATCCACATTAAGCGGGTCCTTACCAGGCTTCAGCACCGGAATGATGGTGCTGTCTCGCCACTACGACGGAAAGACACCATCGCCCCATATGCAGTTGAAGATGGCAAGAACACACCGCTGACAGTCCGGGGACAGGTGTTTGAGCATCTGATTGTGGACGCCATCTAGCCCAGAGGCTGTATCGGGGCACTGTGCCAGGGCGCTTTGGAGTTCCCACGAACTAAAAGGGGCGTTATACGCCTCAGGGTGGCGAGAAGCAAAAGAAAGCCGTTTGCCTTCCTCCCGGCGTTTTAGCGCGCGAAACGCGGGCGGGTAATTCCCCGACACAGAGGCCCGAACGTAGTGCTGTGCGAAATGCTCGGCGATTCCATCGGCATCGGTGGATAGCTCCCCGTTGATGGTAAGCCCTGGGACACCTGTAGAGTGCTGCAATCCAAAGATGCGCCGAATCTTCATCCGCACCTGGGAGGGTGAAGTACGGGAACCAATGGTGGAAACGTACCTCTCCCAGCACTCCTGTTTCCGCCTTTTGATGAGCCGCCGGGCCTGAGCACGGAGACGTTTGAATAAAATGAGGTTCTCCAAAGACGAGTGCCGCTTACGTCGCTGAAGAGCCCGCCGACGTTCTCTAATGGCTTCAGCTACCTCCGGAGACCACCAAGGCACTGAGTTTCGCCAGGGGTACCCTAACAAACGAGTAGAGTAGTAGTAGAGGTGTTTGTGGGCGCACGACAGCAAGGTCTTCAGCGCCCGTGCAGCATCATAGTGAGACGGGTGTCAAGAAAAAAGAAAACCTCAGAACAGGGACATAAAACGGAACAGAGAACACGGGGAACAATCATCGAAAAAATGGGCTCACCCACACTGAAGCGTGGGATGATGCAGGGCGTCAGCAGTAAAACGTGGACAATACAGGAAGAAAATGGTAGAGGGAGCTAAAACATTGGAGCAGATGGAAGTGGCTGGCTGACCACAAGGAAAAAAGGGAGGAGTCAGCCACTCTGCAACACACTAAAACCTCCAGCCTAAAAGTTTAGGCCAGAGTCCAGACACATCACAAAACTTAAAAACCCTTGCCACACACGTCTCATCGTCAGCTAAAATACAAGGGAGATCCCCAACAACCTGTGCTTCTGCCCTTGCATCACGGTATAAAATACAGTCGATTAAAATGTGCCGGACAGAGATGTGCACACCACAAGTGGCACAAAACGGAGGATCCTCCCGCCGTAATAAATAGCTATGCGTCACAGGACAGTGCCCAATCCGCAGACGTGTGAGGGCCACCTCTTCCCGCCTGAGCAACCGACAGGAGGAACGCCACGGCCGAGTGGTTGACTTTACCGACCGCAGTTTATTGGCCGACACCGCCAGCCATTCGGCCTCCCACAACTCCATGCACTTCCTATGGAGTGCAGCGATGACTGACTGCAAGGGGATAGGACACTGGACCACATCCTGCTCTCTGCAGGCCTCCTTGGCAGCCCGATCAGCCTGTTCATTGCCCCATATGCCGACATGACCAGGCACCCAGCAGAAGGATACCTCTTTACCCCGCTGTTGGAGCAAGTACAGTTGGTCATGTATCAACTGGACCATCTCCTCAGTCGGGTATAGGCTCTGCAGCGATTGTAAGGCACTAAGAGAATCGGAGCAGAGAAGAAATCGATCGCCCCGAACACGATGCATCTGCTCCAGTGCCTTCAGGATCGCGTGGAGCTCCGCTGCGAAAACGGTATATTCAGCAGGGAGGCGAATCCGGGTGACACGATCAGGGAACACCACAGAACAGCCTAGGGAAGTCTCCTGTTTCGAGCCATCAGTATAAACGACAGTGAAACCGTGATGCACGTCTAAAATGTTAAAAAACAGAGATTGGAACGTAAAATCTGGTGTGCCATCTTTCTTAAAACGAGTCAAATCTAAAATAAATTTGGGACGCCGGAGGAGCCAAGGTGGAGATCTGCTCCAACCACGACGTAAAACACGAAGACCAGCCACAGACATCGCAGCGAGGCAATCCTGTGCGCGAATCCCATAGGGCTGCGTCGCACGTTGCCGGTTATGAAATAACCGTGCCAGAGGAGGCTTAGCAACGGTATGGTATGCAGGTGTGTACGGTGTGGACAAAGTTTTATACGCCTGGCGTACCGTAAGTAGCCGTCGTCGCATATGAAGTGGCGGTTCACCAGCCTCTGCACAGAGGCTTGGTATGGGGCTAGTTCGGAATGCCCCAGTGGCCAACCGCAGCCCTTCATGGTGGACAACGTCCAAAATCTTTAAGTACGAAGGCCTCGCAGACCCATACACCGTGCACCCATAATCGAGCCGAGATCGCACAAACGCCCTGTAAAACTGGAGCAGACAAGTCCTGTCAGCTCCCCATGTACTGTGGCTAAGACATTTTAAAATGCTTAAAGCCTGAAGCGACCGTCGTTTCAGGTCTTTAAAATGAGGTAACCACGTGAGCCTCGAGTCAAAAATGAGACCCAGAAATCTCACTGTGTCTTTAAAAGAAAGAATAGTGTCCCTCAAGCGCAACTCAGGAAAGGGTAAAATCGAACGAGAACGGTTAAAAAGAACACATACAGACTTCTCGGTGGAAAACTTAAATCCACTCTTCAGCGCCCAGTCATCCAAACGCCTAATCGTAAGTTGCAACTGGCGAGTTGTCGTTGCAAGGCTTGAAGAAGAGCAGAACAAAGAGAAATCATCCACAAACAAAGAACACTGGACAGGACTTTTCACCATGGACGTAATGCTATTAATAGCGATGGCAAACAGAGTCACACTTAAAACGCTACCCTGAGGGACACCGTTCTCCTGCTCAAAGCGATCAGACAGGACGTCACCAACTCGGTATCTAAAATATCGTGGCGAGAGGAAAGACTGAATAAAAAGAGGAAGACAACCACGAAAACCCCATTCGTGAAGCTGCTCCAGGATGAGACGCCGCCAAGTGGTATCGTAGGCCTTCTCGATGTCGAAAAATACACCTATAAGGTGATGACGGCGTAGGAAAGCTTGTTGGATAGCCGCCTCCAGGAGGGCAAGGTTATCGAAGGTGGAACGAAACCTCCTGAACCCACACTGAAAGCGACTAAGTAGTTGCCGGGATTCTAACATCCAGACAAGGCGGCGGTTGACCATCCGCTCCAAGGTCTTCCCTATGCAACTAGTGAGGGCAATACTACGGTAGCTACTTGGGCTCGAGCGGTCTTTCCCAAGTTTTAAAAAAGGGATTAAAACTGCCTCACGCCACGCGTCAGGAAAGTGACCCGACGCCCAAATGGCATTAAAAAGTGCGAGGAGGATTTCTTTGTTGCGCATTGTGAGGTGCCATAGCATACTGTAATGGATCCTGTCGTGACCAGGGGAAGTGTCACGAGCTCCAGACAGTGCAGAATCCAGCTCCCACATAGAAAAAGGGCAGTTGTAAACTTCATGAGAGGTGGGCTGGAAGTTCAGACTACACCTCTCAGCAACCGCTCTATGGCGCTGGAAACCGGGATCCTGACTGGTTGTGGCAGTAACTGTCGCAAAATAGGCTGCCATAGTCTGGGCAATGTCCCGCGGATCTGTGTGGAGAGTGCCGTTATTCAGTACAGCAGCTATGGGGCACCTCCCTCCTCTGCCAGAAATTCTCCTAATGGTCTCCCACACAATGGAACTCTTGGTGGAACGATTAACGGTGTTCAGGAACTTTTGCCACGACCTCTTCTTGCTCTCACGAATAATGCGGCGACATCTCGCCCTCGCCACCCGAAAGGCAGCAAGATTCTCAGCAGTCGGCCGACACTTGAACCGCCGCAGAGCCGCACGCCTGGTCCTGATTGCAGAGCGGCATTCGTCACTCCACCAAGGCACAGGTGGCCTTTTCCGGTGACCTGTGGACTGTGGAATGGATGCCGCAGCGGCATGGAGGACCGTTTTGGTAATATGATCCACCCACACCTCAACATTCGCACAGTGTTCGAATTGGGCCAACTGGCTATAAAGTGTCCAGTCAGCTCCACTGAGCACCCATCGTGGTGGTCTCCTGTCGGGGCCCACGCCATCTGGCAGGTGAATCCAGATTGGGAAATGATCACTGCCGTGCAAGTCAGCGACCACTTCCCAGTGAGCACTAGCGGCAAGAGCTGGAGAGCAAAGCGAGAGATCAATGGCAGAGAACGACCCAGTCGCCGTGCAGAAATGAGTACTCTGTCCTCCATTGAGCAAGTAGGCACAGGATGACAGGAGAAGCCTCTCAATTGCTCTACCCCTGGGGCAGGTAATTGCAGAGCCCCAAAGCACATTGTGGGCATTAAAATCACCACAAATAATGAATGGCTGGGGGAGCTGCGTAAGAAGGTCGGTGAGGGCCGCTTCATCAAGAGCATCATGTGGGGGCAAGTAAAGTGAACATACAGTCAATGGATGACGCACGTGCACGGACACAGCGACGGCCTGTAGAGTCGTCGTAAGTGAGAGAGGCGAGGAATGGTAGTCCGTCCTGACGAAAATACCTACGCCTCCTCTAGCTCTCTCTCCACACAGGTCGTCCTTTTTGTGGAGTGTATAGCCTCGTATCTCAGGGGAGTATGATGGATGGAAATACGTCTCCTGGAGACAGAGACACAATGGTCGACCCTGAGAAAGTAGACGAAGTTCCTCCACATGCGTCCTGAACCCTTGCAAGTTCCACTGGAGTATGGGAGCCATCTATGTTGGGGGTAGCACCTTCATCCTGTCTCTCCGACGGGGCGGGGAGACCGCAGCAGGTGGAGGGGCAGGCGTGGGACGAGATGATTGCCCCACACATACATCGTACTCCATCAACTCTGGGGAAGAGTCAGATGAAGCCTCGCGTAAAACAACATCCGCATGGTCAGATGGTTTACCACGGGATTTGACCCGCTGTTGCTGCTGCACAGTAGCTTTCTGTGGCTTGGTGGACTTTGGGGGAGCGGATGTGGGAGTGGTAAGTGGCGCACTGGGCTTGGGGACAACCTCAGCTGTTGGAGGCGCGAGGGGCTGGACCAAGTCCGCCACTGTACCTTTGTCTGCCGTTCGAGTAGGGGCTACTGGCTCTGGAACACTGGCTGCGTTGCAAGTGCACTGGCAGCTACAGGTGTTAGTGCCAACACTCACCACCTCAGTCTGCGTTGAGGCATCGACCTTTGGAGTAGGCTTCTGTACCAGGGATGCAAAAGATGTAGCAAATGTGGGAGGTTGCATCGACTTATAAATCTTCTTGGCCTCACCATAGGGGATACGCTTGGTTGTTTTGAGTTCCTGGACCTTGCGTTCCTCTAAAAATATGCGGCAGTCCCTACTCCAAACAGGGTGGTTCCCAGAGCAATTAATACATTTAGCCGGAGACGAGCAACCAACTCCTTCATGAGCAGCCTGACCACAGTTTCCACAAGTCGCTTCGCCTTTACAGCCTAAGGTGGTATGCCCAAAACGCTGGCATTTGAAACAGCGCATTGGGGCCGGGAAATAAGGCCTCACACTAAGGCGAAGGAAGCCAGCTTTAACATGTTCAGGAAGTGTTGTGCTACTGAAGGTCAGAATAAAGGAGTCGGATTTGACAAGAGTGCCATCAACCCTCTTCATGATGTGTTGGACATCAACGATACCTTCCGGAGCCCACTCACGTTGCAGTTCTTCCTTGGGAATATCAGCTAGATCCCGGCATGTCACAACACCTTTGCTATAGTTCAAGGTGCTGTGCAGTTCGGTGTCTATGGCATACTCTCCAAGGCATTTAGCAGATTGGAGGTTAGTTGCTTGCTGGGAAGTGGAAGTTTCCACTAGCAAGGTCCCATTACGTAAGCGCTTCACCGATTTTAAGGAGCCACAGATTCCCTCCAATCCCTTTTGTATATAGAAGGGCGAAACCTTCTCGAAACTACCCTCCTTCCGTTTCACAATGAGAAACACATTCGGATTACCAGAATGCATTCTGTTACCTAAGACTGGACTTTTTAAAGAAGCGCCGGAGTCAGGGGGACTGACTGCACGGGCCCTCTTAAGAGACTGGGTGTTAGAACCTTCCAGCGGCCCACCCTTTCCGCTGGGAGGAGGAAAAGAGAATTTCGAAGGATCCATCTCGGTCCCACGAGCAGCTAGGGAACTAGAAGTCCACCTAGACAGAGCCCCGCGTGCCTAGGTAAGCCTTATACAACTGAGGTGCGGCAGGTTCCCCAGAGGTTGCCCGCTACCGACTGTTCCACCTCAACAGCCATGCATCTCATCAGCGCGCAGCACACCTTGAGATTGAGGGGTTTTTTATAGAGGTTTATTCCATCCTCGCGATCCGGGCGGTCAAGCCAAGATCCCCATTCCCTGAGACACACAACATTCCACCGCCGCGCCGCACGGTGGTCGTTGAAGTATGCTTAGAGGTTACGGTGACAGGGGACTGGCGGCGCTTACCAGTCCCCAGCTCAGGAACCCCGGGGTCGCCAAGCCCGTACCCAGCAAACGAATGCTGAGCCCCTGGGGGCCCTAACAAACGAGGAATGGTACGTTCCGCAGCGGAAGCAATCGCTGCAGTCAGTGTCTCAACCGCCACATGGATGGTACCGTGGGGGGAGAGATTCAACAGTGGCAGCAGAGGAGAACGTTTCCCAGTTTGCCTTGCTAAATACCCATCTAGGCAAGCGTTCATTTGAGCGACGCTGGGGTAGTGAAAGGAAGATGGGAAAATGGTCACTACCACACAAGTCGTCATGGACTCTCCAGTGGACTGATGGTACAGGCCCTGGGCTGCACAATGACAGATCTATGGCCGAGAACGTGCCATGCGCCACACTGAAATGTGTGGCGGCGCCAGTGTTAAAGAGGCAGACGTCGAGTTGGGAGATGAGATTCTCGACATATCTGCCTCGGCCAGTAATCTTTGTTCCACCCCACAGGGGATTGTGGGCATTGAAATCCCCCAGGAGAAGAAAAGGCGTGGGAAGTTGGGTGACAAGTGCAGCCAATTCAGTCAGGGTGAGTGTACCACCTGGAGGGAGACGGTTATCTCCTGGGTAGACCTTACACGGACAGCCACAGCTTCCAATGATGTTGAAGGGGCACAGGGGCACTATATACAGAGGTAAGGACATACACGCAGGCTCCACCTGACACACCATTGTAAGTGCTACGGTTGCAGTAATAACCCCTGTATCCATGAAGGACAGGGGTCTGAATTGCCGGGAACCAGGTTTCCTGGAGGGCAATGCATAATGCAGGTGTCATGCTTAGAGGCTGACGTAGCTCAGGTAGGCTAAAATAACCGCCACAATTCCACTGGAGGATTGTACAAAGCGTGTCCTGTAGGGGTATGAAGGCACTGAAAAGGCAAATTACCTCGCAGGGTCACATGCTGCCACCGACTGAGTGACGGACGTCGCTACGTCCATCGTTTCTGAGGAGACGGCGAGATCCAGGTCATCAGGGGTCGCAAAGTGCTTGACCTCATCCTCAGAGGCTGAGCTGACAGGAAGCGGTGGTGTGGGAACTACTGGGTCCTTATCCTTCTTGGAGAGCTTCCTCTTCTCTCTCTTTGTCTTTGGGAGGAGGGTTTGCATGCTGGGAGGGCTTTCTTGACGCATTATCATGAACAGAGGAAGAGTGTGAAGCCCTTCGACCAGCAGCTGGTGGCTTCGTCAGCCACTGACTAGTGTCTTGTGAGACACTGGAGAAGTCCTTAGAAGGAACTCCCCCAAGGGATCCCTTCCGAACAAGTGAGGCTGGAGAAGGCTGTTGCATCTCCAGCTGAGCAGCCGGAGAGGGCTGTCGCTTCTCCGGCTGAGGAGCCAGAGATGGCTGTCGCCGGCTGAGAGGTGGGGACTGACGTCCCCGGTTGTTCGGGGCGCACTGCTCCCAAACTGGGTGTTTTGGGAGTAGTGGAAGAGAGAGTGGCCCCCACCAGTGGTGGGGCAGGCGTAACGTGATTGTTCTGTGGGCCAACTGTGAACGAGTCTTTGCAGGAACTGGTGGCGGTAGTGTGACGGTAGCATAACTCCTCAACATAGGTGTGGGGTTGAGTCGTTCTAGTTTGATCTTTGCCTCTTGTTAAGTTCAACGGTCCAAGGTCTTAATTTCTTGTATCTTCCACTCTCGTTGGTAGACTGCACAGTCTGGTGAGCAGGGAGAATGATGCTCCCCACAGTTAATGCAGGTGGGAGGCGGTGGTGGTTGTTGGATGTTTAAGGGGGACTAAACAGCGAAGGTCATCAGTCCCCCATTCCAAAATCAGGCGAGCCGAAAATCTACGAAGCAGATAAAAACCAAAGGGGGAGGAGACGTTCCCCCAGGCGCTAAAAGAACACAAATGCAGCAACGAACACTACAGACAAGAAAAGAACAGAGGAACACCAGACAGAAAGAAACAGAAGAAAGGAAGAGGGCCGGAGACTGGTTGACTGACCACGAGATCAAAAAAGGGAAAGAGTCAACCATCTCACGGCCTACCAGAACAGCAACAGACACGAGGACAAAAGACACAGAAAGGGAAAGGCGCAGGACCTCCCTAAATCGAACCATAAAAAGGACTACCACGGATAAAATTTAAAACGTCATCAGCCATGGAGGCATCGTCAGATAAAACCAAAGCCAAAGTGCCCGAGAGATTAAAAGATTGCCGGAGTGTGCGCAGTCGAGGACACTCCAGCAAAATGTGGCCGACCGTCAGCCGGGACCCACACTGACACAAGGGGGGATCCTCCCGACGCAAGAGATGGCCGTGCGTCAGGTACGTATGGCCGATGCGCCGCCGACACAGGACTACCGAGTCCCTGCGAGAAGCCCGCAGGGAGGAACGCCACACATCGGTCGTCTCCTTGACAGCCCGCAGTTTATTCGGGGCTGTCATGCCACGCCACTCAGCAGCCCACATCCCAAGTACCTTACGGCGCAACACCAGCTGCTGGTCGCGAGCCGTAAGGCCGATCTCCAAAGCTGGGGCGTCTATCGCCCCTTTGGCCAGCCTGTCTACACGTTCGTTCCCTGGGATGCCAACATGACCGGGCGTCCAAACCAGGACCACTGAACCACCAGAACGGGCAATGGCGGAAACAGCCTCCTGAATGGAGGACACCAGAGGAGAGGAGGGATAGCAGCGGTCGATGGCCTGAAGGCTGCTCAGGGAGTCACTGCAGATGACAACGGACCTACCTGAGCAGAAACGCATGTGCTCAAGAGCGCGCAAGATGGCCACCAGCTCTGCAGTAAAAATACTGCAGCCAGCCGGCAAGGAGCGTTGCTCAATATGGTCAGAGTGAGCAAAGGCGTAGGCAGTGCGACCATCAACCAGGGAACCATCAGTGTAGACAGGCTCACAGCCCGGAAATGATTCGAGGAGCGCAAGAAAACGGCGACGGAGGGCCACAGGCGGAACCGAGGCCTTAGGGCCCTGTGCCAAATCCAGACGGACAGACGGCCGGGACAAACACCAGGGAGGCGTAGGTGTATGGACCCGGAAGGGAGGCAGAAGAGGGAATGACCCCAGTTCTGACAGCAGGGACTGGACACGGACAGCTACGGAAAGCCCAGACCTAGGTCGCCGTTCGGGCAGATGGAGGACCATGGCAGGGAAAAGCAGGCGACGATTGGGATGGCCTGGCGAGCAATGCGCGTGGACAGCAGAGTCGGCGAGCAGTCGATGGCGGCGAAACCGCAGCGGGGGAACCCCGGCCTCCACCAGTAAACTATCCACGGGGCTCGTACGAAAAGCGCCAGTTGCAAGCCGGACCCCACAGTGGTGTATGGGGTCTAACAACTTCAACACTGAGGGTGACGCAGACCCATAGGCCAGGCTCCCATAATCAAGCCGGGACTGCACAAGGGCTCTGTACAATTGCAGTAGCGTGCAGCGATCTGCACCCCAAGACGTGTGGCTAAGGCAGCGGAGGGCGTTGAGGTGCCGCCAGCATTTTAGCTTCAGCTGAGTAACATGAGGAACCCATGTGAGCCGGGCATCAAACACGAGTCCCAAGAAGCGGCAAGTGTCCACCACGTCAAGCAGGTGGCCGTCGAGGTAAAGTTCAGGATGAGGGTGGACCGTCCGACGCCTGCAGAAGTGCATAACCCGAGTCTTGGCAGCAGAGAACTGAAAACCATGGGCCAGAGCCCATGATGCTGCCTTGCGAACGGCGACTTGCAACCTGCGTTCGGCGACTCCCGTAGTCGTGGAGCTAAATGAGATGCAGAAGTCTTCGGCATACAAAGAAGGAGACACCGACGACCCCACTGCTGCAGCCAGACCATTAATGGCCACTAGAAATAACGAGACGCTCAACACCGAGCCCTGCGGGACCCCATTTTCCTGTATATAAGAGGAACTAGAGGTGGCACCGACTTGCACCCGGAAAGAGCGGCGCAATAAAAAGCTTTGAAGAAAAGCCGGGAGCCGACCACGAAGACCCCACCCATGCAACGTGGCGAGGATGTGATGCCTCCATGTGGTGTCATACGCCTTCCGCAGATCGAAAAATACAGCAACAAGGTGCTGACGTCGGGCAAAAGCCGTACGGACAGCAGATTCCAGCCGCACCAAATTGTCCACTGCAGACCGGCCCCGACGGAAGCCACCCTGGGATGGAGCGAGGAGACCGCGCGACTCAAGGACCCAACACAAACGCCGCCCCACCATACGTTCGAGCAATTTGCACAAAACGTTGGTGAGGGTAATGGGACGATAGCTGTCCACCGCCAGTGGGTCCGCACCGGGCTTCACGATGGGGACAATAAGACCCTCTCGCCATTGCGACGGGAACACGCCCTCGTTCCAAATGCGGTTACAGATGGCGAGGATGTGTCTCTGGCAGTCCCTGGAGAGATGCTTCAGCATCTGCGCATGGATGCAGTCCGGTCCTGGTGCTGTATCAGGGCAATCGGCGAGGGCAGCGAGGAGTTCCCTCTCGCTGAAAGGAGCATTGTATGTTTCATAATGACGCGTGCGGAATGAGAACGGCGTCCGCTCGGCTCGCTCCTTTAGAGAGCGAAAGGCGGGGGGATAGGATGTAGTCGCAGAGCTCTGAGCAAAGTGCGCGGCTAGCCGTTCAGCAATGGCGGCAGCGTCCGTGCAGACAGCGCCGTCCAAGGAGAGCCCAGGGACACCCACAGGGGTCTGGGAGCCATAAATCCGCCGGATACGGGACCACACGTGCGAGGACGAGACACGGGAGCCCAGGGAGGAGACGTACCTCTCCCAGCACTCCTGCTTACGCCGTGCAATAAGACGACGGGCGAAGGCACGGAGCCTCTTAAAGGCGATGAGGGTCTCCAGAGACGGGTGCCGCCTATGACGCTGGAGAGCCCGCCTACGGTCGCGAATAGCCTCAGCAATCTCCGGCGACCACCAGGGGACGGCCTTCCGCTGAGGGAGGCCAGAGGAACGGGGGATGGTAGCCTCGGCCGCTGAAACGATGGACGTGGTTAAAACACGGACCACCTCGTCAATGTCACCCTGTGGGGGAGACGCAATGGTTACAGCGGAAGTAAAAGCTGGCCAGTCAGCCCTGTGGAAAGCCCAGCGGGGCAAGCGCCCAGAAGAATGACACTGTGGCAGTGACAAATAGATGGGAAAATGGTCACTACCACACAGGTCAGGATGCACCCTCCAGTGGAGGGATGGGACAAGTCCAGGGCTGCAAATAGAGAGATCGATGGCCGAGAACGAGCCATGGGCCACACTGAAATGCGTTGGTTGGTTGGTTGGTTTGGGGGATTAAAGGGACCAGACTGCCATGGTCATCGGTCCCTTTTTCCAAAGACATAGAACACCCACAGAGAACAAAAACGAGGAACAGACGAGATCACAGACGATACAGAACAGGAGAGACTGAGACAAAGACAAGACAAAACGAAACGAACGAAAACCACATAGAGATAAACGGTGGTTGGCCGACCATACAAATAAAAAAGGAAAAGCCAACCACTTAGAAACACATTAAAAAATCAGTGTAGAATCATAGGCCAAAGGCCAGAGTCGACACAAAACAAAAATAAAACAGAAACACTCAGATTAAATGATAAAATCCCCCTGCCCGAATAAAACGTAAAACTAAGTCAGCCATAGTGGAGTCGTCTGTTAAAAGGGCAGGGAGCGTATCAGGCAGCGCAAATGTCTGCCTGACCACAGCTAAAAGGGGGCAGGCCAACAGAATGTGGGCCACTGTCAAAGCCGCCCCGCAGCGACATACAGGAGGGTCCTCCCGGCGCAGTAAGTAACTGTGTGTCAGCCGGGAGTGGCCAATGCGGAGCCGGCAAAGAACTACCGATTCCCTGCGAGTGGCTCGCAGGGATGACCGCCACACAGCCGTCGTCTCCTTGACAGCATGGAGTTTATTGGACAATGGCAGTGCGCGCCATTCCTCGTCCCATAGCGCCAAGATTTTGCGGCGGAAGACTGCCCGCAAATCAGTCTCTGGGAGGCCAAGGTCCAGAGATGGCATGCTGGTGGCCTCTTTCGCCAGACGGTCAACATGTTCGTGACCCGGGATACCGACATGACCGGGGGTCCACACAAAGACCACAGAGCGGCCGCAACAGGCAAGAGTATGCAGAGACTCGTGGATAGCCATCACCAGACGAGAACGAGGGAAACACTGGTCGAGAGCTCGTAAACCGCTCAGGGAATCGCTACAGATAACGAAGGACTCACCTGAGCAGGAGCGGATATACTCTAGGGCACGAAAGATGGCGACCAATTCAGCAGTGTAAACGCTGCAGCCATCCTGCAAGGAACGTTGTTCGGAACGGTCCCCTAGAGTGAGCGCATACCCGACACGACCAGCAACCATCGAACCGTCAGTGTAGACAACACCAGAGCCCTGATACGTGGCCAGGATAGAATAAAAGCGGCGGCGGAAGGCCTCTGGAGGGACTGAGTCCTTCGGGCCCTGTGCCAGGTCCAGCCGAAGGCAAGGGCGACGAACACACCATGGGGGTGTATGCAAAGTAGCCCGGAAAGTAGGTGGAACAGTGAAAACCTGAAGCCCAGAGAGAAGCTCCTTGACGCGGACCGCTATTGTACAACCAGACCGGGGCCGACCATCTGGCAGATGGACGACCGATCGCGGGAACAGGAGACGATAATTTGGATGCCCGGGCGAGCTGAGAACATGGGCAGCATAAGCGGCCAGCAAACGTTGGCGCCGGAACCGCAGTGGAGGGACACCTGCCTCCACGAGTAAGCTGTCCACAGGGCTGGTGCGGAAAGCACCAGTGGCAAGGCGTATCCCGCTGTGGAGGATTGGGTCCAGCACCCGCAACGCAGATGGGGATGCTGAGCCATATGCCAGGCACCCATAATCCAGACGGGACTGGATTAACGCCTGGTAGAGCCGCAACAGTGTAGAGCGGTCGGCGCCCCAGTGGGTGTTGCTCAAGCATCGCAGAGCGTTTAGATGCCGCCAACACGTCTGTTTCAGCTGCCGGATATGAGGCAGCCAAGTCAACCGGGCATCGAAAACCACCCCCAAAAACCTGTGGGTCTCCACCACAGCAAGGAGTTCGTCGGCAAGATAAAGCCGCGGCTCAGGATGGACTGTTCGGCACCGGCAGAAATGCATAACGCAGGTCTTGGCTGCCGAAAACTGAAACCCATGCGCTACAGCCCAAGACTGCGCCTTACGGATAGCGCCCTGTAGCTGACGTTCAACAGCTGCAATGCCAGTAGAGCTGTAATAAAGGCAGAAGTCGTCAGCATACAGGGAAGCGGAGACAGAATTTCCCACGGCCGCAGCAAGCCCGTTAATGGCTATTAAAAACAGACAGACACTTAAAACAGAGCCCTGAGGCACACCGTTCTCCTGGACGTGGGAGGAACTATACGAGGCCGCGACTTGCACGCGGAAGGTACGACACGACAGAAAATTGCGGATAAAAATCGGCAGAGGACCCCGAAGACCCCATCCATGGAGCGTAGAAAGAATGTGATGACGCCACGTCGTATCGTACGCCTTCCGCATGTCGAAAAAGACAGCGACCAGGTGCTGACGGCGGGAAAAGGCAGTACGGATGGCCGACTCCAGGCTCACCAGATTGTCGGTGGCGGAGCGGCCTTTACGGAACCCACCCTGAGACGGAGCCAGAAGGCCCCGAGACTCCAGTACCCAATGCAAGCGCCGGCTCACCATCCGTTCAAGCAACTTACAAAGAACGTTGGTGAGGCTAATGGGACGGTAGCTGTCCACCTCCAGAGGGGTCTTCCCAGGTTTCAAAACGGGGATGACAATGCCTTCCCGCCATTGCGACGGAAACTCCCCCTCGACCCAAAGACGGTTGTAAAGATCGAGAAGGCGCCGCTGGCAGTCCACTGAAAGGTGTTTCAGCATCTGACAGTGGATGCCATCTGGCCCAGGAGCGGTATCAGGGCAAGCAGCGAGGGCACTGCGAAATTCCCACGCACTAAATGGATCATTGTAAGATTCTGGGTGGTTGGTGCGAAACGAAAGGCTCCGACGTTCCATCCGCTCTTTAATGGAGCGGAAGGCCTGGGGGTAATTCGCAGAAGCGGAACTCATAGCAAAATGCTCTGCTAAGCGATTTGCAATGACGTCGGAGTCAGTACAAACTGCTCCATTCAGTGAGAGCGCAGGGACGCTGGCAGGTGGCCGATAGCCGTAGACGCGTCGAATCTTGGCCCAGACCTGCGAGGGAGTGACATGGAGGCCAATGGTGGACACATACCGCTCCCAGCACTCCTTCTTGCCTTGGCGGATAAGGAGGCGGGCCCGCGCACGCAGCCGTTTGAAGGCGATAAGGTGGTCGAGGGAGGGGTGTCGCTTGTGACGCTGGAGCGCCCGCCGGCGATCTTTAATCGCTTCAGCGATCTCAGGCGACCACCAAGGCACAGCCTTCCGCCGAGGGGACCCACAGGAATGGGGAATGGCAGATTCGGCGGCAGTAACGATGCCGGTGGTGACCGATTGAACCACCGCATCAATGTCATCGGTAGAGAGAGGCTCAAAAGCGGCAGTGGAGGAGAACAAGTCCCAGTCAGCCTTATTCATAGCCCATCTGCTAGGGCGCCCAGAAAAGTGGCGCTGTGGTAGTGACAAAAAGATCGGAAAATGGTCACTACCACACAGGTCGTCATGCACACTCCATTGGACAGACGGTAAGAGGCTATGGCTACAGATCGAAAGGTCAATGGCGGAGTAGGTGCCATGCGCCACACTGAAGTGTGTGAAGGCACCATCATTTAACAGCGAGAGATCGAGCTGCGACAAGAAATGCTCAATGATGGCGCCTCGACCTGTTGCCACTGACGCACCCCACAGAGGGTTATGGGCGTTGAAGTCGCCCAATAGCAAGAAAGGTGGCGGCAATTGGGCGACCAGTGCAGCCAGGACATGCTGCGAGACATCACCATCCGGTGGAATGTAAAGACTGCAGACGGTAACAGCCTGTGGCGTCCACACGCGTACAGCGACAGCCTCTAAAGGCGTCTGGAGAGGGACAGACTCGCTGTGCAGAGTGTGAAGGACATAAATGCAGACGCCACCAGACACCCTTTCATAAGCTGCTCGGTTCTTGTAATAACCCCGATAGCCACGGAGGGCGGGGGTTCGCATCGCCGGAAACCAAGTTTCCTGGAGAGCAATGCAGAAGAAAGGGTGAAGGCTGATAAGTTGACGGAGCTCGGCTAGATGGTGGAAGAAACCGCTGCAGTTCCACTGGAGGATGGTGTTGTCCATGGCTGGGAAAGGCGTGACGAGACTGGGAAGGCAGATTACGCCACCGGGTCACCTACTGCCTCCGATGGAGCATCTGTACAAACGCCATCCATTGCGTCCGAGGGACCGGCAAGAGCGAGGTCCTCAGCGGACGCCAGAATCTCCACCTCGTCCTCAGAGGCAGAGCTTGTAGGAAGCGGTGGGATCGGTGCCACCGCAATACCGTTGGTCTTGGGGACTTTCTTCTTTGTCTGCTTGTCACGCGGCGCCGTCGGCGGTTCAGGCGGCATGGGCTTCACCGGGTCAGTCTCAGGGACAGACGACGACCGCGAGGCCCGACGACCAGGGACTGGCGGTTGTTTCAACCACTTGCGGGCATCCGCTTTTCCACTGGTCGGAACTGGTGAAGGGAGAGCCCCAAGGGATCCCTTCCTGGCGAGAGCAGCCGAAGAAGTCTTACGCTTCTCCGGCTGGGAAGGGGGAACTGATGTCCCCGATGGTTGGGAGGGTGTTGCTCCTGGAGAAGATGGAGCAGGAGCAACAGGGTGTGAAGTGCCCCCCACAAGCAAGGGGGCCGGTGGATGCTGACCGATCTTAGAGCCGATTCGTGATGACGGGAGAACCGGCGATGCAGCAGCGGCGTAAGTTGACGGCATTGCCACAGGATGGAGCCTCTCATATTTCCGTCTAGCCTCGGGGTAGGTCAGCCGGTCCAAGGTCTTATATTCCATTATCTTCCGTTCTTTCTGCAATATCCTACAGTCCGGTGAGCAGGGGGAATGGTGTTCTCCGCAGTTAACACAGATAGGAGGCGGGGCACATGGAGTATCGGGATGCGAAGGACGCCCGCAATCCCGACACGTCATGCTGGAAGTACAGCGCGATGACATGTGCCCGAACTTCCAGCATTTAAAACACCGCATCGGAGGAGGGATATATGGTTTCACATCACAACGGTAAACCATCACCTTAACCTTTTCGGGTAAGACATCACCCTCAAAGGCCAAGATGAAGGCACCGGTGGCGACCTGATTATCCCTCGGACCCCGATGGACGCGCCGGACGAAGTGAACACCTCGTCGTTCGAGGTTGGCGCGTAATTCATCGTCGGACTGCAGAAGAAGATCCCGGTGGAATATAATACCCTGGACCATGTTCAGACTCTTATGCGGCGTGATGGTAACGGAAACATCCCCCAACTTGTCACAATTGAGCAACCTCCGTGACTGGGCAGAGGATGCCGTTTTTATCAACACCGATCCAGACCGCATCTTGGACAAGCCCTCCACCTCACCGAACTTGTCCTCTAAATGTTCGACAAAGAACTGAGGCTTCACGGATAGAAAAGATTCCCCATCAGCTCTGGTACAGACAAGATATCTGGGCGAATACGTCTCAGTGTCACGCAATGCCTGTCGTTCCTCCCATGGTGTGGCGAGGGAGGGGAACGATTTGGGGTCATAAACGTTACCTTTAAAATGGGCTCTCGAACGCTTAGAGACTGCTGACGGCTGGCCGCCAGCGACAGATGATGTACCACGCTTCATTGCGGGTCATCCGCCCTGATGCCACCTACTCCGACCAAGGGCCCTCCCCACGGGCGCCACCCAGCCACAGCAAAGGCCACCTGGCAGGATGGCCATTGCCGGGAGTCCTGATGCCCCAGGGAGATGGGCATCTACTCCTTGGCATACGTGGGGAGTGAACGGCGCAGGCATCAGTAGAGCGATCCCTGTGTTGTCAGGGGGCTACAACCAAGAGGGTACATGGCGACCCCACCACAACGGACTGGCTACCGTGCTGGATCTTAGGTGCAAAAATGGCCAAGGTCGTCGTCACAGTTAAAAGAAACACTGCAGAGTGTAACGTGGTAATCGCCCAAGAGATCGAAAACGAGCGGGACACCATTGCAACGACGAGAAAGACGGCTATAGGTCTAATTGCACGAAGGATACAGTGCACCATGTAAGGTGCCCTTCCCCAATTGGCTCGCTCTTCGGAATAATTTAGATAGATGGAGGTCAAACCCGAGAGGGGACCATCACATAAGGCCGAAACGTTTGAGACTCCTTTTAGTCGCCTCTTACGACAGGCAGGAATACCGCGGGCCTATTCTAACCCCCGAACCCGCAGGGGGAACTGAAATGCGTGGGAGCACCGGTGTTTAAGAGGCTAAGGTCGAGCTGAGCCAACACATGCTCCACGGCCCGACCACGATCATCGGAGACAGTCCCACCCCATAGAGGGTTGTGGGCATTGAAATCGCCCAGCATCAAAAAAGGTGGCGGCAGTTGTGCTATCAGAGCAGCCAGGACATGCTGCGCGACAGTACCATCAGGTGGAAGGTAAATACTGCAGACGGTGATAGCCTGTGGCTTCCACACCCGAACAGCGACAGCCTCTAAAGCTGTTTGTAGAGGTACAAACTCGCTGTGAAGAGAGTTCAGGACATATATGCAGACGCCACCAGACACCCTTTCGTAAGTTGCCCGGTTCTTAAAATAACCCCGATAGCCACGGAGGGCGGGGGTTCGCATTGCTGGAAACCAAGTTTTCTGCAGAGCAATGCAAAGGAAAGGATGATGGCTGATAAGTTGGCGGAGCTCAGCTAAATGGTGGAAGAAACCGCTGCAGTTCCACTGGAGGATGGTACTGGCCATTGCTGGGAAAGGCGTGACGGGACGGGGAAGGCAGATTACGCCACTGGGTCACCCGCTGCCTCCAAGTGAGCACCTGTGCCAGTGCTTTCCATGGCGTCGGAGGGACTGGCGAGATCCAGGTCCTCAGCGGACGCCAGGATCTCCACCTCGTCCTCAGACGCAGAGGTTGAAGGTTGCTGTGGGACAGGTGCCACCGCAATGTCAGGATGCTTGGGAGCCTTTTTCTTCAACGGCTTCGCACACTGTGCCTTGGGAGGGTCTGGCTGGGAGGGCCCCACTGGGTCAGTCTCAGGGACGGACGACGACCGTGAAGCCCTATGACCAGCGACCGGTTGTTGCTTCAAAACTTTGCGGGTATCCGCTTTGACACTGGGCAAAGCCTGGGAAGGGAGGGCCCCAAGGGACCCCTTTCTGGCTAGAGTAGCCGAAGAAGCCCTACGCTTCTCCGGCTGGGAAGGGGGGACGAATGTCCCCGATGGTTGGGGTGGTGTCGCTCCTGGAGTAGATGGAGCAACAGAGGGCGAAGTGCTCCCCACAACCAAGGGGGCCGGGTCATTTTGACAGAGCTGAGAGGCAACAGTACGTGACGACACGGGAGAGGATCGGACCGCTGTTGCAGCAGCGGCATAGGTGGATGTCATGGGCACAGGATGGAGCCGCTCATATTTCCGCCGTGCCTCTGTGTAGGTCAGGCGGTCCAGGGTCTTATATTCCATTATCTTCCTTTCCTTCTGGAAGATCCGACAGTCCGGTGAGCAGGGGGAATGGTGTTCTCCACAGTTAACACAGACGGGAGGCGGAGCACATGGAGTATCAGGATGCGAAGGACGTCCGCAATCCCGACACGTGATGCTGGAAGTACAGCGAGATGACATGTGCCCGAACTTCCAGCATTTAAAACACCGCATCGGAGGAGGGATATATGGTTTCACATCACAACGGTAAACCATCACCTTAACCTTTTCGGGTAAGACATCACCCTCAAAGGCCAAGATGAAGGCACCGGTGGCCACCTGATTATCCCTCGGACCCCGATGGACGCGCCGGACGAAGTGAACACCTCGTCGTTCGAGGTTGGCGCGTAATTCATCGTCGGACTGCAGAAGAAGATCCCTATGGAATATAATACCCTGGACCATGTTGAGACTCTTATGCGGCGTGATGGTAACTGAAACATTCCCCAACTTGTCACAATTGAGCAACCTCCGTGACTGGGCAGAGGATGCCGTTTTGATGAGCACAGAGCCAGAGCGCATCTTGGACAAGCCCTCCACCTCCCCGAACTTGTCCTGTAAATGCTCCACAAAAAACTGGGGCTTGGTTGACACGAACGATTCTCCATCAACCCGCGTACACACAAGGTACCGGGGTGAATATTCGCCACTGCCTTCTTTAGCAAGACGTTCCTCCCATGGAGTAGCTAGGGAGGGAAACGATCTCTGATCCAATTTCTTCCCGTTGAGGTTAGACCTCGATCGCTTAGAGACTGCTGGTGGAGGCCCACCAGCGATAGATGATGTACCACGCTTCATTGCGGGTCATCCGCCCTGATGCCACCTACTCCGACCAAGGGCCCTCCCCACGGGCGCCACCCAGCCACAGCAAAGGCCACCTGGCAGGATGGCCGTTGCCGGGAGTCCCGATGCCCCAGGGAGATGGGCATCTACTCCTTGGCATACGTGGGGAGTGAACGGCGCAGGCATCAGTAGAGCGATCCCTGTGTTGTCAGGGGGCTACAACCAAGAGGGTACATGGCGACCCCACCACAACGGACTGGCTACCGTGCTGGATCTTAGGTGCAAAAATGGCCAAGGTCGTCGTCACAGTTAAAAGAAACACTGCAGAGTGCAGCGTGGTAATCGCCCAAGAGATCGAAAACGAGCGGGACACCATTGCAACGACGAGAAAGACGGCTATAGGTCTAATTGCACGAAGGATACAGTGCACCATGTAAGGTGCCCTTCCCCAATTGGCTCGCTCTTCGGAATAATTTAGATAGATGGAGGTCAAACCCGAGAGGGGACCATCACATAAGGCCGAAACGTTTGAGACTTCTTTTAGTCGCCTCTTACGACAGGCAGGAATACCGCGGGCCTATTCTAACCCCCGAACCCGCAGGGGGGGTGGGAGGCGGAGTACATGGAGCATTAGGATGTGAAGGTCGTCCACAATCACGACGCGTATGGCTGGCAGTGCACCCAGAGGACATGTGTCCGAATTTCCAGCACTGGAAGCATCGCATAGGGGGCGGTACATAGGGCTTGACATCGCACCGGTAGATCATGACCTTGACCTTCTCAGGCAAGCAGTCGCCCTCAAAGGCCAGGATGCAGGCACCGGTAGCGACCCTATTATCCTTCGGCCCCCTAAAGACATGACGGACAAAGTGTACACCTCGTCGTGCCAGGTTCTCACGTAGCTCGTTATCAGACTGTAGCAGAAGATCTTTATGAAAATTAATCCCCTGGACCAAATTTAAGGACTTATGGGGAGTGACGGTAACAGGGATGTCACCGAGCTTCTCACAGGCGAGTAATGCCCGGGACTGTGCAGATGAAGCTGCTTGTATCAGAATGGCCCTGCTGCTCATTTTGGAAAGAGGTGCCACTTCCCCAGACTTATCTTCGAGATTGTGCACAAAGAAAAGAGGCTTAGTCCCCAAAAACGAATCCCCATCAGTTCTGCTGCATACAAGGTATCGTGGCGAATACGGTTCCTGTCTGTCTGCAGCCCTACGTTCCTCCCATGGTGTGGCTAGGGAAGGGAACGAGTTGGGGTTATATGTCACAGCGTTAAATTCCACCTTACCACGCTTAGAGACATTGGCGGTCGGGCGACCACCACTCCTTGGCTTACGTGGGGAGGTGTCAGCTCAGGCATCGGCAGTACGATCCCTGTGTTGTCAGGGGGCTACAACCTAGAGGGTACATGACGACCCCATCACAACGGGCTGGATACCGTGCTGGATTTTGGGTGCCATGGGTAGTCCATAGTGATCGTGGGTGCAGATGGTGACGCACTAAGAGCGTAACTTACACAATCCACCAGGTGTGTATGCCCAAAGTGAGGGATGGAGGGTGCAGTTACGACGCCAAGACGATAAAGAGTGCCAGGGTCTTAGGGCACAGAGGACTGATGGTGCACCACGTAAGGTGTCCTTCCCCAAAAGGCTCGTACTTCTGTTGAAATTGGAAAAATGGAGGTCAAACCCCAATGGGGTCCATCACATTAAAGGCCGAAACAGTTGAGACTCCTTATAGTCGCCTCTTACGACAGGCAGGAATACCGCGGGACTATTCTTACTCCCGAAACCGCAGGGGGCAGTAGCGTTGTGTACATCAAGTTTAAAACCGCTGATATTTGCGAACAGATCATGCAGTCATGTAGCAGTAAGCTTAAATTTAAGCACTGTGATGGGAACATCGGAGAGGTTAAGGTTTTGCATGCAGGATTTGGTCTTAGAACTCTTCGAATTTTTGAGTTACCATTTGAAGTACCTGCGGCTGAAATCGACGCGGTGCTCAAAAATTATGGTAAAGTTGTTAGCAATGTTGCCGAAAAATGGGTGACGTTTAAGGTTCCTGTCCTGAACGGTGTTCGGCAGGTTAAAATGGAACTGCAGAGGCACATACTATCTTACGTTACTATTTGTGGATACAGGGCTATCGTCATATATGACGGTCAACCGCGTAACAGCTCTGGGTGCGGTGCCACGGATCACGTTCGTGCTCAATGTATCCAACGAAGGGTGACGCAGTTGCCACCAGGAGACACCGTGCCGGCCAATACGATGACTTCACTACCGCTGACATATGTGGCGGCAGCCCGCACGAACATGGCCAACGTGGAACATTCAGATGTGGATACAATTTCCAACGCCTTGGAAGACTACCAAGTGACGCCAATGGAAACTTCCACCACGGAAGACATCACTGATGTAACCCCTGTGGTTCCAACGGAAACTAACGGGCCAATGGGTACGAATTTGGCCAGCCTTCACTGTGATGTACAATCCCAAGGAAACATCAACGATTCGGACACTGGCAACAAACAGATGCCTGTCTCAGCACAAACGGCAGAATTAACTGGTGGGCAAGATAGCGTTTCATCTCCAGAGGCTGACGGAAATGGAAGGCGAGGCAGTTCGCCGAAGAAACATAAGAAAAGGAGGATAGCCCACAAGGATGCCGAGCAAACTCCACCAAGTTTGCGTGAGAAAGGTTTGCAAATTGCCCGCGACCTTACCGATGCCCTACATGGAAACCCTGATGAGAAGCAACAGAGTGGCACCAGCGATGTGGCATACACCACGAAGCCCCATTCAGAGGTCGGAGACCACGCTCTCGCTGAAGGGGAAAAGACTACACGACGGGTCTTCAGGGATAGCTCCACACACCTCCGTCTGGCTGAGACAGCCTCACACACCAAGAGGGACTCAGTTAATGTTGGCGACTGGGCAGATGACGCAGAAGGCATGTCAGTGGACACGGAAACGGATAAGATCGGCTCGGCGAAAGGTGCTTCCTCAGCTGTGAGGGATGAAGAACTCAAAAGGACAGGACCTGCTTCAACAACTCCGACTGGGGACGCTGATTAGTTTTCTGATACTTATTAATGGTTCCCACCGAAGTCTTCCTTCCATACTTGGATTGAGACTTCGCACCACTAGCTTGAAATGCCTCCTCCGTTTCAGGACTACAAGTTAGCCACATTAAATATCAATAAAATTACCTCGACTCAGAAGCTGTACAGTCTTCGCGACTACCTTTACAGTTGTGACGCGGATATTGTGATGCTGCAGGAGGTGGACGACAACCTTCACCTAGACATTCCTGGCTACGAAGTGGTAAAAAACACCACTCCGGATAGCTCCTCCAGTACGGCTTTTCTAATCGAAGAGGGAGTGACCATCTCTGACGTCGAGCTACTGGAAAACGGGAGAGGCATTTCGTGTCTAATTCACGGTATACGATTTATAAACATCTACGCCGCTTCTGGTAATCAAAATAGAGTGCGCAGAGGCCAGTTCTTTGCTGCTGACCTGTTATATCTGTTACGACGGAATCCAGAAGACGTGGTACTTGGGGGTGACTTGAACTGCGTTTTAAAGCCTAAAGATCAAAGGCCGAATTTTAATGGTTGTCCAACTCTCGCAGAAACAGTGCGTCAGCTAGAACTGGAGGACACATGGCAAATACTACATGGGGACCAAAGCTGCTTTACGTGTTACACCGCACACACTGCCAGCCGCATCGATAAGATCTATGAGGGGAAAGCTCTGAGGGGGCAAATATCGGCAACGGAAACGTGGCCAATATATTTCTCAGACCACTTGGCCTACCACTGTACCATTCGTATGACCAGACAGAAAACGTTCCGTGGCAAAACAGGATGGAAATTAGACATCCTCCGAGAGCAAGGGCTACGAGAACAGTTGCAGGAGGTCTGGGAATCGAGTCTACACAGACAGGCTACTTTTCCGTCTGTCACGATGTCGTGGTGCCACTATACGAAGCCTCGACTTAATAGATGGTTGAAAGCCTATAACTACGCCAGGAGCCGCTTGCAAAAGGAGACCTTTGAATTTCACTCTAGATGCCTACGTGATTTATACTCTGAAACGTCTGTCACGCACGAAAACATCATACAAATTAAAAGGGTTAAGGCAAAGTTGTTAATACTGAAACGGAAACAAATGGAAGGTCCCAAAATCCGTTCTAGAGACACCAACAGTACTTCCGATGAACATCCATCCTCGTTCCACGTCGGCAGAGAGAAACGACGAGCCAGACAAAAACTGACTAGTAAATTGAAAACGGAGGATGGCAGCTTCTTGACGACACAGACGGAAATAAATCATTATATCACTGACTATTACCGGAGACACTATATGGAAGACCCGACAGATGATGAGATCATCTCCGCCGTGCAAGATCTTCTAACAGCGAAACTAGCCGAGGCTGACAGGGAGTCACTGATGAGTGAAGTCACTGCCGATGAAATTAAGATGGCCTTGAGGAAGGCTCAGCCTAATAAATCCCCTGGCGCGGATGGACTTCCCATTGAATTTTATAAGGAATACTGCCGTCTACTGGAAAACTGTTTTGTGGATATATGTAACGAAATTAGAGCAGGTCTGCAACTATCAGAAAACTTCAATGGCAGTTTAATTGTACTTGTTCCGAAACAACACCCACACGAAGACATCAAACATTTTCGACAAATCTCCCTCCTGAATTCCGACTGTAAGATTGTGGTCCGCGTGTTTGCAAATAGAATTAAAAGCGTCCTAGGGACGATAATCCATCACAGCCAGTCTGCAGCAGTACCTGGATGCACTATCTTCAAAAGTCTTGCGGATTACAGAGAGGTCACCTCGTTCAGTGCAATTACACGGCCAACTGCAGCAATTCTTGCTTTAGACCAATGTAAGGCTTTTGACTGGGTTTCGCACCGCTATCTGTTCCAAATTATGAAACATCTTGGATTCGGTGACGACTTGATTACAGTGATTCAAAACATGTACACCGCTGCCACTTCTAAGGTCATTGTTATTGGTCAGTTCATCCGACCGATTCCTATTGAAAGATCGGTAAGACAAGGATGCCCCATGTCTATCCCTCTCTACATAATAGCAATTGAGCCACTTCTCCGGATGCTCCATTGCAAACTTCAGGGCCATCACGAAAGCCTGCCTTCAACAAAATAAAAGCAGAGAACAGAATCTGCTTCAACGAGTTCAATTCATCAATGCCAAAATCCTTTCCAAAATCTGGTATGTTGGGCAGGTTCTCCCGGTGGTAGACACTATTGCCAGGGGCATCATGTCAGCAGTCGGATGGTATGTTTGGAGGAGTGAGATATTCAAGGTGGGGATCAATGTCGTCACTCTCCCTCCGGCGGAAGGGGGCCTGGGTCTAATAGATGTCTCAAAGAAATGCAAGGCTCTCCTCGCACGTAATTCACTGCAGCTGTGCCACAAATACCTCGACAGCGCACTTCGTATGGCCATAAGGACATACCAACCACACAAGATGCTAATATCAGTAAACCTGGGGGAAGTGCACTATAAGGCGAATCATATCAGGATGTTTCTCTTACAAGGGAAACTCCCCATCGCACCCCGCCTCAGATTTAGTTATAAGTTGGCACAGTGGATAGGCCTTGAAAAACTGAACACAGATCAATCGAGAAAACAGGAAGAAGTTGTATCGAACTATGAAAAAAATAAGCAAAATAAACAAACTGAGTAGTCCATGTGGAAGATAAGCAACATCAAGGAGAATGTAAGCTCAGGAGCGTCGTGGTCCCGCGGTTAGCGTTAGTAGCTGCGGAACGAGAGGTTCTTGGTTCAAGTCTTCCTCCGACTGAAAATTTTACTTTCTTTATTTTCGCAAAGTTATGATCTGTCCGTTCGTTCATTGACGTCTCTATTCACTGTAATAAGTTTAGTGCCTGTGTTTTCCGACCGCACCGCAAAACCGTGCGATTAGTAGACGAAAGGACGTGCCTCTCCGATGGGAACCGAAAACATTTGATCGCAAGGTCACAGGTCAACAGATTCCTCCACAGGTAAACACGCCTGATATATTCTATACGACACTGGTGACGGCATGTGCGTCACATGACAGGAATATGTTGTCGACCCACCTAACTTGTACACTTAGCGAATGGGTAAAAAGATTCTTCTACCTTGCCCGATTTAGGTTTTCTTGTGGATGTGATAATCGCTCCCAAGAAAGTGATGAAAACATAATAGTTTGTCACATAAACTGAAAATAAAGAAATTAAACTTTTCACTCGAGGGAAGACTTGAATTTAGGACCTCCCGTTTCGTAGCTGCTCTCGCTAACCACGGGACCACGGCGCTCGTTAACTCCTATTGTACTTGATGTTGCCTATCTTGCGCATGGACTACTCAGTTTGTATATTTTACTTTTTTAATAGTTCCACACAACTTCTTCCTGTTTTCTCGATTGATCTGTGTTCAGTTTTTCAAGACCTATCCACTGTGCCAACTTATAACTAAATCTGAGGGGGGTGCGATGGGGAGGTTTCCTTATTAGAAGCCAGCTACCTGAAGTCGAAATCGAGTGCTCCATTAAGTGATCTAACATCTGCTCGACTATATCGGCAGATGATCGAAACTGGAAGAGCCAACCGCATCGTGACGAAGTACCCCTCTACGGATTGGACTAGAATCTGGACAAACATCAATAACAGTGTTCTAGGCACTGACGTCCGATCCACGTGGTACAAAATTGTCAATCAGACAATACCAACTAGAGAGCGACTCCATAAAATACATCTGTCGGTGTCAGACAAGTGTCGAGAATGTAATGTCATCGACACCTTACAACACCGTTGTGCCTGTAGTGAGAACGGCCATGTATTGAACTGGTGTCCTAGGACCATGGCATCGATCTGCAGGACAACAACGCAGAACATCTCTCTAACATCGATTCTCCAACCGGATGTAACTTACTATCCGGTAACCAAAAAGAACACGTGGACGTGGTTGGTAGTGCACACGCTGCACTACATCATTAATGCCCAGGAAGACCGGGCATACATGGGCTACAGAGTATACCTAGCCACACAGGCTAAGTTACTGATGAGGGACCCAAAATATAAGAGAAAGTTTGCCAATTATATCGAGGCGTTACAACTAGTGACGATATGACACACATACGATGAAGAGACTTATAAGAGGATGCTAGACGAACAGATGGATGAACGAACAGGTGTTCAGTTTTTAAAACCCAAGTTCACAATTATTGTAATTGTACATTTTTTTTCGTTGCTTACATTAGGACTTTGTTTTGTACTATCATCGATAGTCGAGAGGACGTTTTCAGTTTGTGACTCAAGTTGTGAGTGCCACTTTATCCGAAGGAACATTGCCTTACATCACACTCCAGCACACCACAAGACGGTCTGCGGACTTCAGCGACGTCTGCCCCCACAATTACGAGAAGGAAACCTGGGCGAAAAAGAAAGGTTAATTTAACGAACGAGGCCAAGCTTTAATGGTTGGTTGGTTTGGGGGATTAAAGGGACCAGACTGCTATGGTCATTGGTCCCTTTTTCCAAAGACAAAGAACACCCACAGAGAATAAAAACAAGGAACAGAAGAGATCACAGACGATACAGAACAAGAGAAACTGAGACAAAGACAAGACAAAACGAACTAAAACCACACAGAGTGTGACGGTGGTTGGCCGACCATAGAAATAAAAAAGGAAAAGCCAACCACTTAGAAACACATTAAAAAAAAAAAACAGTTGAAAATCATAGGCCAAAGGCCAGAATCAACACAAAACAATAAAATAAAACAGAAACACTCAGATTAAATGATAAAATCCCCCTGCCCGACTAAAACGTAAAACTAAGTCAGCCATAGTGGAGTCGTCTGTTAAAAGGGCAGGGAGCGTATCAGGCCGCGCAAATGTCTGCCTGACCACAGCTAAAAGGGGGCAGGCCAACAGAATGTGGGCCACTGTCAAAGCCGCCCCGCAGCCACATACAGGAGGGTCCTCCCGGCGCAGTAAATAACTGTGTGTTAGCCGGGAGTGGCCAATGCGGAGCCGACAAAGGACGACGGAGTCCCTGCGGTTGGCTCGCATGGATGACCGCCACACAGTCGTCGTCTCCTTAATGGCACGGAGTTTATTGGGTGTAATCCGATCGCGCCATTCAGCGTCCCAAAGCGCAAAAACTTTTCGGTGGAGGACTGCCCGCAAATCAGTCTCTGGGAGGCCAACATCCAGAGATGGTTTACACGTGCCCTCTTTCGCCAGGCGGTCAACATGTTCACTGCCCAGGATACCGACATGACCGGGGGTCCACACAAAGACCACAGAGCGGCCGCAACGCGCAAGAGTATGCAGGGACTCATGGATAGCCATCACCAGACGAGAACGAGGAAAACACTGGTCGAGAGCTCGTAAACCGCTCAGGGAATCGCTACAGATCACGAAGGACTCACCTGAGCAGGAGCGGATATACTCCAGGGCTCGAAAGATGGCGACCAGCTCAGCAGTGTAAACACTGCAGCCAGCCGCCAAGGACAGTTGTTCGGAATGGTCCCCTAGAGTTAGCGCATACCCGACACGACCAGCAACCATCGAACCGTCGGTGTAAACAATTCCAGAGCCCTGATACGTGGCAAGGATGGAATAAAAGCGGCGGCGGAAGGCCTCTGGAGGGACCGAGTCCTTCGAGCCCTGTGCCAAGTAGAGCAGAAGGCAAGGGCGAGGAACACACCACGGGGGTGTACGCAGAGGCGCCTGGAAAGGAGGCGGAACAGGGAAAAACCCAAGCCCGCAGAGAAGCTCCTTGATGCTTACGGCGATCGGACAACCCGACCGGGGCCGACGGTCCGGCAGATGGACGACCGACTGCGAGAACAGGACACGGTAATTTGGATGCCCGGGCAAAATAAATACATGGGCAGCATAAGCAGCCAGTAATTGTTGGTGTCGTACCCGCAGTGGAGGTACACCTGCCTCCACTAGTACGCTGTCCACAGGGCTGGTGCGGAAAGCACCAGTGGCAAGGCGTATCCCGCTGTGGAGAATCGGGTCCAGCACCCGTAACGCATATGGGAATGCTGAGCCATAAGCCAGGCTCCCATAATCCAGACGGGACTGGATTAACGCCTGGTAGAGCCGCAACAGGGTAGAGCGGTCGGCGCCCCAGCGGGTGTGGCTCAAGCATCTCAGAGCGTTTAGATGCCGCCAACACGTCTGTTTCAGCTGCCGGATATGAGGCAGCCAAGTCAACCGGGCATCGAAAACCACCCCCAAAAAACTGTGGGTCTCCACCACAGCAAGGAGTTCGTTGGCAAGATAAAGCCGCGGCTCAGGGTGGACTGTTCGGCGCCGGCAGAAATGCATAACGCGGGTCTTGGCTGCCGAAAACTGAAACCCATGCGCTACAGCCCAAGACTGCGCCTTACGGATAGCGCCCTGTAGCTGACGTTCAACAGCTGCAATGCCAGTAGAGCTGTAGTAAAGGCAGAAGTCGTCAGCATACAGGGAAGCGGAGACAGAATTTCCCACGGCCGCAGCAAGCCCGTTAATGGCTATTAAAAACAGACAGACACTTAAAACAGAGCCCTGTGGCACACTGTTCTCCTGGACGTGGGAGGAACTATACGAGGCCGCGACTTGCACGCGGAAGGTACGACACGACAGAAAATTGCGGATAAAAATCGACAGAGGACCCCGAAGACCCCATCCATGAAGCGTAGAAAGAATGTGATGACGCCATGTCGTATCGTACGCCTTCCGCATGTCGAAAAAGACAGCGACCAGGTGCTGACGGCGGGCAAAAGCAGTACGGATGGCCGACTTCAAGCTCACCAGATTGTCGGTGGCGGAGCGGCCTTTACGGAACCCACCCTGAGACGGAGCCAGAAGGCCCCGAGACTCCAGTACCCAATGCAAGCGCCGGCTCACCATCCGTTCGAGAAGCTTGCAAATAACGTTGGTGAGGCTAATGGGACAGTAGCTGTCCACCTCCATAGGGGTCTTTCCAGGTTTTAAAACGGGGATGACAATGCCTTCCCGCCATTGCGACGGAAACTCCCCCTCGACCCAAAGACGGTTGTAAAGATCGAGAAGGCGCCGCTTGCAGTCCACTGAAAGGTGTTTCAGCATCTGACAGTGGATGCCATCTGGCCCAGGAGCGGTATCAGGGCAAGCAGCTAGGGCACTGCGAAATTCCCACTCACTGAATGGAGCATTGTAAGATTCCGGGTGGTTGGTGCGAAACGAAAGGCTCCGACGTTCCAGCCGCTCTTTAATGGAGCGGAAGGCCTGGGGGTAATTCTCAGAAGCGGAACTCATAGCAAAATGCTCTGCTAAGCGATTTGCAATGACGTCGAAGTCAGTACAAACGGCTCCATTCAGTGAGAGCGCAGGGACGCTGGCAGGGGTCCGATAGCCGTAGATGCGTCGAATCTTGGCCCAGACCTGCGAGGGAGTGACATGGAGGCCAATGGTGGACACATACCGCTCCCAGCACTCCTTCTTGCCTTGGCGGATAAGGAGGCGGGCCCGCGCACGCAGCCGTTTGAAGGCGATAAGGTGGGCTAAGGAGGGATGTCGGCTTGTGACGCTGGAGCGCCCGCCGGCGATCTTTAATCGCTTCAGCGATCTCAGGCGACCACCAAGGCACAGCCTTCCGCCGAGGGGACCCAGAAGAACGGGGAATGGCAGATTCGGGGGCAGTAACGATTCCGGTGGTGACCTATTGAACCACCGCATCAATGTCATCAGTAGAGAGAGGCTCAAAAGAGGCAGTGGAGGAGAACAAATCCCAGTCAGCCTTATTCATAGCCCATCTGCTAGGGCTATGAGAAGAGTGACGCTGTGGTAGTGACAAAAAGAGCGGAAAGTGGTCACTACCACACAGGTCGTCATGCACACTCCATTGGACAGACGGTAAGAGGCTATGGCTACAGATGGAAAGGTCAATGGCGGAGTAGGTGCCATGCGCCACACTGAAGTGTGTGAAGGCACCATCATTTAACAGCGAGAGATCGAGCTGCGACAAGAAATGCTCAACGATGGCGCCTCGTCCTGTGGCCTCTGACCCACCCCACAGAGGGTTATGGGCGTTGAAGTCGCCCAATAGCAAGAAAGGTGGCGGCAATTGGGCGACCAGTGCAGCCAGGACATGCTGCGAGACATCACCATCCGGTGGAATGTAAAGACTGCAGACGGTAACAGCCTGTGGCGTCCACACGCATACAGCGACAGCCTCTAAAGGCGTCTGGAGAGGGACAGACTCGCTGTGCAGAGTGTGAAGGACATATATGCAGACGCCACCAGACACCCTTTCATAAGCAGCCCGGTTCTTAAAATAACCCCGATAGCCACGGAGGGCGGGGGTTCGCATTGCTGGAAACCAAGTTTCCTGCAGAGCAATGCGGAAGAAAGGGCGAAGGCTGATAAGTTGGCGGAGCTCAGCTAGATGGTGGAAAAAACCGCAGCAGTTCCACTGGAGGATGATATTGTCCATGGCTGAGAAAGGCGTGAAAGGACTGGGAAGGCAATTTACGCCGCTTGTTCACTCACTGCCACCGATTCAGTACCCGTACGAGAGGCATCCATGGCGTCTGAGGGACCAGCGAGATCAAGGTCATCAGCGGACGCTAGAATCTCTACTTCAACCTCAGACGCAGAGCGTGAAAGGTGCGGTGGGGTTGGTGCCACCGCAAGTTCTTTGGCCTTAGAGGTCTTTTTCTTGGACTTCTCTCGCTGAACCTTGGGTTTCACCGGCTGGGAAGGCTTTACCGATTCAGTCTCCGGGACAGACGAGGATCGTGAAGCCCTACGCCCGGTCGCTGGTGAGGACTTATGCCACTGGCGGCCGTCATCCTTCCTGCTGGTGGAACCCTGGGAAGGGACGGTCCGAACGGAACTCTTACGGGCGAGAGTAGCCGAAGAAGTGAGACGCTTCTCCGGCTGAGAAGCGGGGATGGACGTCCCCGACGGGTGGGAGGAGGTTGCTCCTGAGGTAGGTGGTGCAGGAGCCACCGGTTGGGTAGAGCCCCCCCACGGGCAAGGGGGCAGGAGGAGTCTTACTGCTTATCGAGCTGGCTGGAAGTCTCGAAACTGATGGGGCTAGCACAGGTGTTGTAGCAGCTGCATAAGAAGATGTCATTCTCACAGGATGGAGTCTGTCATACTTCCTTTTGGCCTCAGTATAGGTCAGCCGGTCCAGGGTCTTATATTCCATGATTTTGCGCTCTTTCTGAAAGACTTTGCAGTCAGGCGAGCAAGGTGAATGGTGCTCCCCGCAGTTGACGCAGATGGGAGGCGGGGCACATGGAGTATCGGGATGAGATGGGCGTCCGCAATCTCGACATGTGAGGCTGGAAGTGCAGCGGGAAGACATATGGCCGAACTTCCAGCACTTGAAGCACCGCATCGGGGGAGGGATATAGGGTTTGACGTCACATCGGTAGACCATCACCTTGACCTTTTCCGGTAACGTATCACGCTCGAAGGCCAAGATGAAGGCACCGGTAGCAACCTGATTGTCCCTCGGACCCCGATGAACGCGCCGGACGAAATGAACACCTCTACGGTCTAAGTTGGCGCGCAGCTCGTCATCAGACTGCAAAAGGAGGTCCCTATGGAAAACAACACCCTGGACCATATTTAAACTCTTATGTGGTGTAATAGTAACGTTAACATCCCCCAACTTGTCACAAGCAAGTAACCTGCGCGACTGGGCGGAGGATGCCGTTTGTATCAGTACTGACCCAGAGCGCATTTTAGACAAGCCCTCCACCTCCCCAAACTTGTCCTCTAAATGCTCGACGAAGAACTGAGGCTTTGTGGAGAGAAAAGACTCCCCATCAGCTCTCGTACAAACTAAGAATCGGGGCGAATAACTGTTACCTCCATCCTGAGACTTACGCTCTTCCCACGGCGTGGCCAGGGAGGGGAACGTTTTCGGATCGTACTTCTGAGCATTAAATTGAGCCCGAGAACGCTTAGAGACTGCTGGCGGCTGGCCGCCAGCGAGAGATGATGTACCACGCTTCATTGCGGGTCATCCGCGCTGATGCCACCTACTCCGACCAAGGGCCCTCCCCACGGGCGCCACCCAGCCACAGCAAAGGCCACCTGGCAGGATGGCCGTTGCCGGGAGTCCCGATACCCCAGGAGGATAGGCATCTACTCCTTGGCATACGTGGGGAGTGAACGGCGCAGGTATCAGTAGAGGGGGCTACAACCAAGAGGGTACATGGCGGCCCCACCACAACGGACTGGCTACCGTGCTGGATCTTAGGTGCAAAAATGTCCAAGGTCGTCGTCGCAGTTAAAAGAAACACTGCAGAGGGCAGCGTGGTAATCGCACCCAGGGACGTATTCTCGCCCAAGAGATCGAAAACGAGCGGGACACCATTGCAACGACGAGCAATCCGGCTAAAGGTCTAATTGCACGACGGATACAGTGCACCATGTAAGGCGCCCTTCCCCAATTGGCTCGCTCTTCGGATAAATTTAGAAAGATGAGGTCAAACCCGAGAGGGGGCCATCACATAAGGCCAAAACATGTGAGACTCCTTTTAGTCGCCTCTTACGACAGGCAGGAATACCGCAGGCCTATTCTAACCCCCGAACCCGCAGGGGGCCAAGCTTTAATGCCTGGGGTGTATAAAGTGAAGGATTATTAATTTCGAGAATACGAGTTTTGAGGATTGCGTGTCAGCTGAGTCAGTGCCACCTTGTTGGAGGACGAGCAGGGGAGTGTTTTCAAGGAAAATACTATTCTTTTCTTTACAGAGGAAGTATTTTATTTCATCGTGAAGAAGAACAATTTCCTTTAATGGCGATGAAGCCAGGCCGAGAAGGCAACTTCTGGCGAGCGGGGTTGAAGGGGAGGAAGGAGATCCACAATGGGAAAAAAAAGGTCGTAGAGCATTCGACTGCAGATCGAGAGGTCCCCGGTTCATTCCCGGGTGCCCCCTTATTTTTCAGTACCTCTAAAAAAAACAAATGACGATTGTCGCTGAGAGTTGCAAATATATGTTTGAGATGCACTCCGTACGCTATACCGAAGGCTTTGGAGCAACATTTCAATGGGGGGGATCGCAGCCCAGGGTCTTGCAGGTCATCGTCCTCCCGCCATGAGGTCGAACTGTACGAAATCCACTTGCTTGGGGGGGGGGGGGAGAATCTTGTACGCTGAATTTTATAGAATATGGTGACAGGCAGAAGTTTTCATGTACTGCTGCACGGAGGAACAAAAATTGGAGGAGCCGGGATTTGAACCCAGGACTTTCTGCATGCGAAGCAGACACTCTACCACTGAGTTACACCCCCGCCAGAGTAAGTACATCTGGGACGAGTGTCTCGTGGATCCTACTGTCATTATTTCTTAGGTTTGAACGGTACAGTAAGTGTTCGAGGAACCTATTCATGACAAGACCTAAGCCACTCCGTGGCGCAACGGTAGCGCGTCTGACTCCAGATCAGAAGGTTGTGTGTTCAAATCACGTCGGGGTCACAATGAAACTTTCGTTTACGAAAGCCATAGGCGAGTATGTCAGTTTAATCAGATACCAAACGATTACGGAGAACGGACGAACAGAACTTGCTTGAAAAAAGCTACTAGTTCAATTTTCGCATTCTGACATTAAGGTGAAGGCACCGACTCGCACTTTCTCCAGGCGCTAAGTGTCTAGTATTTTTGGTATTTATATCGTTTAACGCTAATATATAACAGAGATAATGATTACGCAATATTTTGCTCGATTAGACGTCTTTAGCCAGGCAGAGTATAATATTTTTCCTTAAATTATGGGAATAGAAAGATCGTGAAAGGGTGTATAGCTCAGTCGTAGTTGCGCTTGAGACGCACTAGAGTGAGGAGGTACCGTCCGCTCCGCCAAGCTAGCGATTGTTTACAAGTTGGTGTTTGTGTCCGTCGCGTGTCGTATTACTGTTCTGTGCCTGCGCGTTGTTGTGCATTTCGTGTCGACGTTCGATGCTGTTAGCCCGTTAAGGGTTAATTAGCGATATGTCTCGTCAGTGTCCCAGGAAGAATACCCTGAAAATTGCATTTGATAAATCAACCCGTGCTCTGCAACCAAGTTCACTAGAGGTCCACGAGTGGATTGTCAACGTATTCGGGATTATTACTGTTGTGTCTAGTCACGACAGCCTAGACACAATGAGAGGAAGCCGAAAGGCACGCGCTTAAACTCACGCAGGCTGGCGTGAGGTCTGAAACAGGATACGTAATGAATGCTATAAAGAAAAGTACGTAGCTTCTGGAATACTTAACTTTAATCCACAATTGGTGAACATTGGTCTTGTTGATACAGTATTATCATCTCAATATAACTTGGTGATGGCGCCTTGCTAGGTCGTAGCAATTGACTTAGCTGAAGGCTATGCTAACTATCGTCTCGGCAAATAGCGTATTTGTCAGTGTGGCGTCGCTAGCAAAGTCGGCTGTACAACTGGGGCGAGTGCTAGTACTTCTCTCTAGACCTGCCGTGTGGTGGCGCTCGGTCTGCGATCACTGACAGTGGCGACACGCGGGTCCGACTTATACTACCGGACCGCGGCCGATTTAAAAGCTACCACCTAGCAAGTGTGGTGTCTGGCGGTGACACCACAACTACAGAACAGGTCCACACTGCACAATCCTGTTATCATGGAGCGACTTCTGCTGAAATTCGGGGGACGCATTGAATTTCGCCATCGGAACGGAACCGTGAGTATCGTTACGCTTTCAAACGCTGATGTAGAGTTGAAAAATGTCCGTGTTTTCACTCTCCCGCCTGAAGTTGAAAATTGCTACCTGAAGGAGGTTTTGTCGAAGTACGGTGACGTTAGGTCTGTTAGAAATGAAATGTGGTCCAGGGAACACAAGCTGCAGTGTTATAGCGGGGTGCGATCCGTTGAAATGGAAGTCAAGGTTAATATCCCGTCGCACATAATGGTGTGTGGATACAACGGGTTAGTTACCTATACCGGACAAATTCCCACGTGCCATGTTTGTAAAGAGAGTGGCCACCTGAGGCAGGATTGTCTCCGTCGCATGTTTGTTTTAAAAAACAATTTGCAACAGCGACAGCGGCTTACATTAAGTGATGTCCTGAAGAGAAGTAATGTAGAACAGCCCGTTGTCTCTCTGACTTCCAATGCCGTGCAAGATCCCACCTTAGTGAATGACAGTGCCATGACAATGCCTATTGTAGAGAAGCAATCTTCCCCTGCTGCTAGTGACCGTAGTGCCTCCGGCAATAAGCGACCTCGGGACTCAGCCGATATTTTCTCAGATGAGGACGGTTCCGGTCACACCCACTCTGTGCCAAAGCAAAAAGCCAGTAATGAACCAGCACTGGAATGAGACATTGCAATGGAGGCGGAATCATCAGGCCAACCCAATGCCAATGTTCCATCATCAGCTAATGATGCAGTCGCTGAAATGGAACCAGCCGAGGAAGCCATTCAGGCATCAATTCCAGAGCGACCCAAAAATACGGATCAGGAATGTGCTCAACATACTGAAGGCACTTCCTCGCCTACGGCAGAACAAGGCACTAAGGTGAAAATTGTTGCTCAAGTCGGTAGTAGTGATCACGTTCACGACTTTAATGATGTGGTGTCACCGCCAGACACCACACTTGCTAGGTGGTAGCCTCTAAATCGGCCGCGGTCCGTTAGTATACGTCGGACCCGCGTGTCGCCACTATCAGTGATTGCGGACCGAGCGCCGCCACACGGCAGGTCTAGAGAGACTTCCTAGCGCTCGCCCCAGTTGTACAGCCGACTTTGCTAGCGATGGTTCACTGACAAAATACGCTCTCATTTGCCGAGACGATAGTTAGCATAGCCTTCAGCTATGTCATTTGCTACGACCTAGCAAGGCGCCATTATCAGTTGCTATTGATCTTGTTAATCATGTAACGGCAAGACCGACATTCACCATTAATGGATTAAAGTTAAGTATTCCACCAGCTACGTCCGTTTTTTTCTAAAGTCTAAATTCCTTGTCCTGTTCCAGACCTCACGCCAGCCTGCGTGATCTAAAACGCGTGCCTTTCGGCTCCCTCTAGATTCCTGGATTGGCTCTCCTGCCAATCCACAACACATGACCCCCACAGTGCAGCCCAAAAACAGGAGGTACCTGCGCAAGAGACAGGCATTCCAAATACAGCTGGAACCGCGCAAGACACACAGCGGTGCCGCCTGAAGCTGCAGCCGTATGTCAACGTCGGCAGGGCGCAGGCAAAACGCAACAGGGAAACACAACGGAAAAAAATGACCTGACAGTAAAGGAGATGGAAATCCGGAAGTGTGTGTCAGTTTAGATCAAGACAATTGCAAAGATAGCCATACAGACTCCGCAGCTTCACAAACAGTAGTGAAATAGCAGCGGACTTCAGACTGGATCTTCTTCCCCTCAAATACATTGTACACATTGGGCGAAGAGTAAATCTCGGATTTTTTGTACTCGCTCTACTTTGACACCCCTACATGAAAATTAACCTTCTCGGATGAGTCAAGCTTATAAAATATTAACTATTAACGTTAACAGGATAACGTCAGATTTGAAAAAAGTAGTGTTAAAACAGTTTATCTATGAAACAGAGGCGGATGTTGCTTTGTTGCAAGAAGTGTTATTCACTGATTTCACCGTACCCGGTTTTCAAATATTTTATAATGTCCTACCGGACGCCAATACAGGAACCGCAATTTTAACTCGTGAAGGTTTACCGGTAATGTTGTTAGATAAACTAGTTACAGGAAGAGGCTTTAGTTGTAAAATATTTGATGTCACTGTTGTAAATGTTTATGCACCGTCCGGTACCACCAACAAAGCTGCGAGAGCTAAATTCTTCAAGGAAGACATAATCTACTTGCTGAGGAAAAATCCTGCGTCTGTAATAATTGGTGGCGACTTCAATTGTGTAGTTAACAGGAAAGATCAGGTACCGCATTTTAACTACTCCAAGGAGCTGCATGACTTATTCAAAAACATGAAGTACCAAGATGCATGGGAAGTCAAATTCCCTACGCTAGTCAAGTTCACGCATTTCACTTCGACATCATGCAGTCGGATAGATAGGCAGTATGTGTCGGAGAATCTAAGTCATAACGTGTTGGATGTGGAAATAATCCCGACATACTGCTCGGATCACTGTGGGTTTTCTGTGACTATCAATTTAGCAAAGCAATCTACAAAATTTTACCGCAATCAGCGGATGCTCAACATTTCCCATCTCAAAGATGACGAACTAGAAGAGTGGATCAAGGCCACATGGACGGCATGTTTGAAATCAGTGCATTAATACGGATCTAAAATCGAATGGTGGGTCAAGTTTGCCAAACCTAAACTTCAGCAAACCTTAAAATCATACAGTTTTCAAAAAACTAGAGATGGCAAAAAGACAATCGAATTTTACTATACGGTATTGCGATAACTACATGACAAACATACCGTAGCTGCTACTCACCTAGAGCAAATTCGAAAAATAAAAGCGAAGCTTCTAAGCATCACACGTCAGCAGTTAGAGGGATTAAAACTTAAATCTACTACACTAAAGACCAGACTGCCGAGACTTCAAGTACTGAAATGTTGCGCTTATTAACGGAACGGATCACTACTAATGAAAATAACTGTCTGTCTGCTGCATTTTAAGAAGACGAAATATTTAATCTAGTAAAGACGTCACCTTCAAACAAATCGGCGGGTCCAGATGGATTACCAAAAGAATTTTATCAAACGTTTTGGCATATTATGGGGTCAACATTCACGGATATAATAAACGAAACCTGACGTGGAGGGGACTTACCAACTGAACTTAAGGAAGGAAAACTAGTCTTGATTCCAAAAAGTAAAGGACAAAAGAAAATCGATAATTTTCGCCCATTAATGTTGATGAACTATGATTACAAGACCATTGCACGGGTACTTACGGAGAGACTCACACCACTTCTAAGAAAAGTAATAAAAGGCGATCAAGCCTGCTTCCCGGGCAGGAAAATCATCTTAGTCATCTCCGAATACAGAGACCTCATTTCTATCGTGGCAGTCACTGACATCAGGTGTGCGCTATACTTCATCGATTTCTGCAAGGCATTTGACCACGTCAGCCACCGGTACGTGGGTCTCATATTTAAACACCGGGCTTTTGACGATCGAGCAGTTAGTGTAATCCAACAGATGATGACCGGCATAACTGCTAAGGCTTACGTGAACGGACAGCCGACGAAAACTATTCATATACAGAGAGGAGTTCCACAAGGGAGTCCGTTATCTATGCTTTTGTATGTTCTTGCACTTGAACCTTCGCTACGGCAACTCAGAGACAAATTAAGTGGCATCACAACATCCGGAGTCACGCTTACAGCAAAAGTATATGCCGATGACGTGGGCGTCGTTCTTAGAAACCGAGGTGAAATTACAATTCTGGAAGAAACGATACGTCAATATAGTCGCGCCTCTGGTACAAAGGTGAACATTCATAAGAGTAAAATCTTAAACCTAAGAGGATTTGACAGGGTATGCAGCCAATGGGCTACACTAGTTGATTCCCACAAAACACTAGGTATTACTATGCACAATTGTCCAATGAAGATGGCTGCAGTAAATTGGCAGGAAACGGCGAAAAAAATACAGGGTGCGTTAAACGACCTTTGTTGGCGATCCGCGAACTTATTGCAGAAAGTTCAATTAACACCTACATTTTTTCTAAAGCCTGTTTGTAGCATAAATATTCCCAGCACCGATATTACACGTGAAAACGGCAATGCGACTTGCCAATAGTTACTTGTGGAAAAGCAACATTTTTGAAGTTAGACTGGACAGTGTGACCAACACAAGACTGATGGGCGGATTAGGGATACCTAATTTGGTTAAAAAAGCATCTGTGCTACACAGCAAAAGAACCCTGAATATGATTAGTGAGGACAGAAATAACATAACCTCCCGACTCTTCACGATTGTCCAGCCAAGATCCATGCAACCTCCGGTGAATGTGGGGAAACTAAACAACAAACTAACGCATATCAAAGAATTTTATATTGATGTCAGCTACTTGGAGGCAGGCACAGTGTACAAGTCACATATAACTTCAAGAGGGATTCTACATAAATGGCAAAAATCGGATACACAAAATACCATAGAAATCAAATATCCAAACGTCATATGGCGTACTGTATGGAAAAATCTTAGCCTCAAAATCCATTCAACAGACTTGGCTTCCACTTGGTACAAGGGCGCCAGCGACACTGTACCAACCAATGAAAAACTTTATCGGATAGGACCAAGTGATACACATCACTGCACTAAGTGTGGATTCGTGGACACACTTCAACACAAATTCACGTGCAGTGGACTGTTTCACAATTGGACATGGATCAGAAGGAAGATAGCACTCCTAACCAGAAGTGATGGCTGCAATCATACACCACAAATGCTGTTACAGCCTCAAGAGACATTTTTCCCAGAAAGGGAAAACAACACTGTCATGTGGCTCATGGGTCACTACACACATTACGTAATTGGTAGACATGGATCTGACAATTCAATTGATTCTGCGGATGAAATCAGGACTGAAACAGCCAGAATATTACGCCAAGCGAAACCACCTACCAGCAATTTGTCTCAGTCGGAAAGGAGGGCACCGAGGGAGACCAATGCGGATAAGAGCACTACTGTACTTGCAGCTGATAAAGAAAATGCTACTGTTTTGCTGAACACCGAAGATTATCACAAGAAGATTAGAGACCTTTGGGATCCCACTACGTTCAAATGGCTCTGAGCACTATGGGACTCAACTGCTGAGGTCATTAGTCCCCTAGAACTTAGAACTAGTTAAACCTAACTAACCTAAGGACATCACAAACATCCATGCCCGAGGCAGGGTTCGAACCTGCGACCGTACCGGTCTTGCGGTTCCAGACTGCAGCGCCTTTAACCGCACGGCCACTTCGGCCGGCGAGCCCACTACGTACAAAAAGCTTTAGAAGAAAGTCCCTCCAGTCGCTGAACCAAAACTGATACTTCCTCCCCGTAGAGGCGTTTAATCGTACAATGTAGGCTTTCACGGTCGGTGTTGTCTTCAGTTAAAACTTCCGGGCTGAGAGGCCGTGGTCGATGTATAAAATTTCCACCTGAAATTTCTTCTCCATCTTCGGGAGACATCTTCTGAGGTCGTCCGGCTGCTGCCACTGAGGCTCCAGGTACTCTCGCATTTATAGAGCGCATAGAGGGCACCACCATTCGTCACGTGATGCCGACGGTATGCCTATAAATTTTTAGAAATACCAATCAACTGGTGAAACAATCTTCTCTTTCTTCGGATGATAAAAAACAACTCTGCAAAACGGAAGCTTATCAACCCAGACTTTATGGACTCCCAAAGATGCATAAACCACAGGTCCCGTTGAGACCGATTGTGAGTGCCATAGGATCTCAAACACAAGAGGTGGCCAGATATCTCGCCTGCTTGCTGCAACCACACATCGGCAGAGCGGACAGTTACATTAAAAACTCGGCGCATTTTATTGAAAAACTGAGGGAGATTAACGTCAGCCCAAGTGATATTCTTGTGAGCTTTGATGTAGTATCAGTGTTTACCATGGTGCCTGTAAACGAAGCTATTTCATATATAGCAGATATTTTTACGACTGACATAGTGGCTTTATTTAAACACTGCCTGACGACAACTTATTTCCAGTATAACAACAAGTTTTACGAACAGATCAACGGGGTGGCGATGGGAAGCCCTTTCAGCCCAGCTGTTGCTAATTTATTTATGGAGATCTTCGAACAGTGAGCCCTGCAGACTGCCAGTAAAAAGCCTGCTAAACGGTACCGCTATGTGAGGACACATTTGTAGTGTGGACTCATGGTGAAGAAGAGTTGGATGTCTTCTTGGTGCACCTGAACAGCATTAACCCGAAGATACACTTTACGAAGGAGAAAGAGAGCAATGGTCAACTCAATTTCCTGGATGTGTCTGTAATTAAACGGGTGTCGGAGAATCTAAGTCATAACGTGTTGGATGTGGAAGTAATCCCTACATACTGCTCGGATAACTGTGGGTGTTTAGCAAAGCAACCTACAAAATTTTACCGCAATCAGTGGATGCTCAACATTGCCCATCTCAAAGATGACGAACTAGAAGAGTGGCTCAAGGTCACATGGACGGCATGTTTGAAATCAGTTATCTGTGGGGGGATTGGCTTCGCCGAGTTCTTTGCTGTTGCCATCACCGAATCCATCCCCCACTATTTCATAACTAATATTTCGGGGTACTACATCCGCTTGCGACGAAGTGGAATTGCCCTTGTTGCGATGAACGGAGAGATTTGGCTGTGGATTCTTTGTGACGCGGTGGTGTCGTTGTCGCAGCACTGCCGCCGGCAGCTGGCAGGTTGGTAAACACTTTCGCTTGTGTACTTCCGCCCGGAACTTGTCGGGCGTCAGCTGTAGCGCGTTGTTTGACACAACACTTCCTCACTGTGTGCGTGTTGTAGCGGCTGTTGTCCTTCGGTATATAGAAAGAACACACACACGGATCGATACCGTCACAAGGAATCTAACCATCATCCTAGGCAAAAAAGAGGTGACATTAAAACCTTGGTGGACGGAGCCAACAAAATCTGCGAGCCGGCTTACTTACAAGATGGACTGAATCACCTACGGTCAGCCTTCACCAAAAACGGATATACAAGGGAGGACATTGATCGAGCCCTCCATCAAAGAATAAAAGAAGCCAGAAGTCCAGAGCAACAACGGTCACCTACTGGAAAAGTTTTCCTACCGTTTATTAATAAGGTTACGGACCGTGTTGGGAAAGTTCTGGACGAGTATGGGATCTAAACAATCTTCAGACCCACCAAGAAGATTAAGGAATATTTAAGAACTGCAAAAGATGCCCGACATCCCCTAGCAACACCTGGGGTATACAAAATTCCATGCAGTTGTGGACAAGTATATATTGGAACAACGAAAAGAAGTGTAAACAGCCGCTTAGCCGGACATAAAAGAAACTGTTGCTTAGGACAAATCGAAAAATCGGCCGTAGCTGATCGTGTTTTTCGCGATGGGAATCATGAAATTAAATTTAATGAGACAAGCGTTCTTGCACGAACATCCCATTATCATGCGCGCATGTATAGAGAAGTAATAGAAATTCACAAACAACCCAACAATTTCAATAGAAAAGAGGAAGTTTTAAAGTTGGACAAAATATGGATGTCGACGTTGCGCCAGCAGAATGACAATCGATTACTCTTAATCGAGAATGATGACACCTTCCAAAGATAGGCATACCGTCGGCATCACGTGACGAATGGTGATGCCCTCTATGATCTCTATAAATGAGAGAGTACCTGGAGCCTCAGTGGCAGTAGCCGGACGACCTCAGATGTCTCCCGCAGATGGTCCGCATCTCGTGGTCGTGCGGTTGCGTTCTCGCTTCCCACGCCCGGGTTCCCGGGTTCGATTCCCGGCGGGGTCAGGGATTTTCTCTGCCTCGTGATGGCTGGGTGTTGTGTGATGTCCTTAGGTTAGTTAGGTTTAAGTAGTTCTAAGTTCTAGGGGACTGATGACCATAGATGTTAAGTCCCATAGTGCTCAGAGCCATTTTTTTCTCCCGCAGATGGAGACGAAACGTCAGGTGGAAATTTTATACATCGACCACGGCCTCTCAGCCCGGAAGTTTTAACTGAAGACAACACCGGCCGTGAAAGCCTACATTTTATTATCAAGTCCCTTTTGTTCATCGCGACGGCACCACTAGTATGGTTATTGTTACACGTGGCGATACCTCGATTCAGACAGTTCGAGTACTTAACTTGCCCATAGAAAGTGCATCTTTAATTTTAGCATTGTCAATCTCTAAATTTGGTGAGGTTAAAGAAATTGTCAACGAAAAGTGGTCGTCTCGCTACAAATTACAATGTTTCAATGGGATTAGATCTGTGAACATGGAAGTAAAAATGAACATTCCTCCTCACATCACGGTCGATGGTTATAAGGCTCACATGATATATTCTGGTCAGGCCCCCACCTGCCACATATGCAATGAATTAGGCCATCTTCGCCAGGACTGCCCGCGCCGAGTTTTTGTCTTGAAA